>NC_138200.1:40430472-40865472 GCF_964194105.1 Spermophilus citellus
ACATATCAAGACAGGAAACTGAAAGGCAGTAAGGGTCAGGCTTACTCTTTTATAACAAGTCTTGAGAGAGAACTAACTCAGGATTCCATGAGAACCACCTTAATCCTTCCTGAGGCAGCACCCCCAGGGACCCAACAGCCTCCCATTAGGCTCCACCTCTTAAAGGTCCCACCATCTCACAGTATCACCACACTGGGCATCAAACTTCCAACACATGAACCCTTGAGGGACAAGCCACATCTAAACCATAGCAAGTAATCTGTCTAGGAGTGGAATTGCTGGGTCAGGTGGTAACTCTGCTTCTACCTTTTGAGGAACTGCCAGACTGTTTGCCACATTGACTACACATTGGCTACTGTTGGTGACACATCCCCACCAACGTGCACAGAGGTTCCTGGTTCCCATTTTCCCATGTCTCATGCACACTTGCTATTTTCATTTTTCTTATTATTATGGACATCCTAGTGGTACCTCATCATAGTTTTGATTTCCATTTCCCTTAATGACTAACCATATAGAGCATCTTTTCACGTTCTCATTGAAGACCATTAGTTTTTTAGTAGGATATATTTAAACATGGCCTACTTTCTTATCCCTCTTATTAGTGGTAAAGAGCTAAGGAACCTGTACAGATGTTTGACTTGTTTAAGGGGCAGGCTTTCAGATAGAGCTGTCATTAACTTCCTTCTAACTTTATTAATTTCTGGCTACACCCATTTCACCATGGCCACGAGTAGATCTGGCCCCTTATGCTTTTGCATGAAGCCCAGATTATTTGTCTCTAGAGATTTACTTATTTCTTCTAGTATTCTCTTACATTTCTTTCATTACAGTATCTTAGAACATTGTACTCTGGAAAGGAATGTGACCTAAGTAGAAATTGTCCATTTATAGCTCCCCAGCTTTTAGGCTCCACAGGACTTAACTGTATTCCCATAGTAGACAACTTTGTATAGTTTCAAGCAGCCTTAAAATGGTTTAAACAATTTTAAAATATTTATGACAGTTGCTTAGAAAACCTTTTGGAACTACTTACTTCCAAATTAAAAGTGATTCCCCAAAGACTGAGATGGCTTAATAGACATATCTTTCTCATTTTGGGCTTCATCAGCTCAAAAACCTTCCAACTAATTATTTCTTCCCACTGGACAAGTCAAACAACATCTTGTGGACCAGCTTCCTGTTCTCAATGACGCCAACCATCACCATGAGGGGTCAGATTTGCTAAGAGTCCAAAATCTGGTTGTTTAGAACCTAGAACTTGTACGGAATAGGCTTTACTTTTCTAAGCTAGTCGGCTTCAGGCCCTGGGTACATAAGTTACTTATAGGGAGCAGGTTGGGTTCTACGACTGGCCCCATTCATGCTTTTCCCCCCTAGTAACTGGTTTATCCTTTGGCCTCTGGCAGTCCTGATTATACCCACACCTGGCCAATCGGTGCAGTTCAGTTTAGCATTGACTTGTTTTGTGATTGCTTATCGTGTGCAAGTAGTTGTGCTAGGTGCCGTGGGGGGTATCAGGAAGAATACGACAATTTCAACTCTGAACTAAGGTTCAAGGCGGGGTAGGGCAGTTGACAAGAACACAGCAGCTAGCACACATACTCTCATTCTTTTGTGTGTGAAGCACTGTGGGAAACTGAGAGGTGACTTAGCAACGGGTTATGCTTTAAGGGAACTGATATTTTATTAGAAGTTTATGAAAAGGAGACCTAACATTATATACGTACTGGATTCTGTGATTACATTTTTGTCCCTCCTCCCAGAATATAAGTTTCATAAGGGCAGGGCATTTGTCTGTTCTTTCACTGACTGTAAAGTCTGCACCCCAGATTTTGTGACATTATGCTGTCTCCTCCATTTGAATAATGCCCTATATGGCCGAGGGACCTTGCCACCTTGTTCACTGTGTATCCTGGCATCTAGAAGAGTGCCTGGCCCTCAGACTGATTGAACACCTGGAAGAATTAATTAACTTCAACCCATTCTCATATAACGCCTGTAATTCCAGCAGCTTGGGAGGTTGAGGCAGGAGGATCATGAGTTCAAAACCAGCTTCAGCAATGGTGAGAGGCTAAGTAACTCAGTGAGATCCTGTCTCCAAATAAAATACAAAATAGGGCTGGGGATGTGGCTCAGTGGTCAAGTGCCCCTGAGTTCAATCTCCCGTGCTAATAATAATAATAATAATAATTATAATAATTATATAATAATAATTATTATTATTATTATTACTACTATTATTATTCTGTATTCTGTATTTTTCTTAATTATGAAAAAGATGCTTTTTAATTTTTTCCCTAACCTTGAAATTGGATGTAGTATAGATCGCTGATATTGGAAGTAAGTACTGATCATTTATCTAACTTTCCAGGGGTGGAACTTTGAAGTTGGAAGGAGGAGAGATCACCAATATGCCGTCCTTTAGTGGTTAAGTCCCAAGCCAGCACCCAGGTTCTTGTCGCAGCCCAAGGGAGGAAGGATGCTTTGTGTACAGGATGATTCAGGGACACTTGAGGATGAGACTGCCCTGGGTGTAGGTTGCAACCAGAACAAACAGACATGGTCTCATCTCTGTGGTCATTCCTGGATCCCTGCCCTTTCTGGAAGGAGAGAAGAGGAGAACCTGGGGTAGGTGGGGAGGGTCATGTGGTCTCAAATCTGCATTTCCCATGCTCCAGTCAGCGGCTTTTCCCAGCTTCCTGCTCATGTCCCGATGTGGCTCCAGTGATATCAGTGCGGCCATGAACATTAGCCTTAGTGACTTGGCACTGGGGCCAGAGCTTGTTTTCTGCCCTAGGGAGTTATGGTCACACAAAAATGGAGCCACTAACCCTAACGATGGGCTCTGGGATGACGAGGCTGATGCATTTATCTGCTGAGACCACCTGTGACTGTGTGTCACCTGACCACGTCAGCTGCTATCCTTCCTGCTTGAAAGAGTGGCTGTTTTTCCTGGCAGAGTTAGCTGGGCACTAGAAGTCGTGGCATCTGTAGTTAGTCGCTGTCTGTTGCAGCTAGCTGAATTTGTTTGCAACATGAGCACTGGGAACAAACGGAAGAGATTTGAGGGAGAAGCTCTGGCCTGCTAATTGCCATCAATGTCTTTCTTTTTAATGCTTCTGTCGCTTCTCCTTTAATAATTACAATCTCTGCTTTCTGCTGCCCTTAGCAGAAGAATGTCCTTTGTGTCTCTGAACCAGATTACTCTATAAAACCCGATAACTCCATAAAACCTCCTCATAAATGTGTAGGAATTGAAACATTGTATAAATTTAGAGCAAGGATTAAATGAGTCTAGAGATAGGGTTCCCTCTTTCCCAAGATACAGCAACTTATCTTAAGGAGGCAAGTGTTGTTAATGTTATTACCATTGTTACTGTCATCATTTGAACAGTTTTATGGAGGACAAAAGCCAATTGACTTCTGTGCATCTTATTTATAAAATCAACACGTGGGCTTCAGCGCGAGCTCTGCTTCTGGCAGGTTTCTGACTGTGATCAGTTGCTGGCTCTTCTGCAAAGTGCTTCTGAAATGTTTTGAGGAAACATTGATTCATGCATTTGTTTATTCAACAAACATTTGTTAAGTGGTTCTGGAACTATAGCAGTGAACAAAACCAATGAAAATTCTTCTCTCCTGGAGCTTGTATTCTACTGGGACACCAGGCAAGGGCTGCTTCCCTCAGGGGACCCTGCATATTAACAACACTCTGCAGGACCAAAATAAAGTCATTTGGTTGGGATAAAAATAGAAAAGTTTCCTTTCTGATCTTTGTCCTGAATCGATCACTTGGGATAAACCTTGCATCTCTAGTTGTGGCAGGTTGTGTATATGAGGTCTTTGAGGGATAGCAGTTTTACACGCGGAAAGATCCTGGGGAATCCACAACATTAATTTTCTGATTATGTGCACCTGGTTCCCAGTTACTTTTCTAAGACATGTGTCATTTTAGGGAGGACTTAAATTCACCTAGATCGCTCTTAAGAGAGAATTGGAGAAGGCTTGTGGGTGCTGGGGCCTGTTGTGATACACCAGGGCACTTCATAAATGGAGTGGTGCCTGCTGTGAGTAATCTGCCAGTTGTGTGTTGGTTCAGCAAATATTTATTGAGTGCGTACTTGGTACGGAGACACTGTCCTTGGCCCTCAGGCTATATAGCTGAGTAATACTTGACTTGGGAAATGTATTATACAATATAGAATAACAAACACTATGGAAGAGATTGAGTCATGGTTCCATAGAAACCCAGGTCCAGGGAAAGAGGAGGCAAGTTCTCCTTAAGTGTTGTTTTGTGACTCATTAGATGCCAGCCATGGTGGCTCCATTGTGTTGGCTACAAGTGGGTAGGTAGCTCTTTGTCTCCAAGAGTGAGTGAGAAGCAAGAGAATCTATATATGATTATGGGATTTTGGATAAATTTTGTGCTACCTTCTCTCCAGGGGGATGTGGGCATTTTGTGGCACCACGTTCTCTGGTACCCAAACATGTTTCACACTTTTTATTTGGGTACATCTCTCTCTATAAAGTAGTAATTTCCAACTCATGCTTTTTAAATCTCAATGTTGATGGGGGAAAGTTTTCTTCCAGAGTAAATTCCATTAACATGGCGTAGTGGTTGGTTGCATGGACTATGAATCAGATTGCCTGGGTTTGAATCTTGGATCCACTTCTATAACTCCAGGCAAGTTTCAATTACAGATTGTAACTAGACAAGTTACTTAACTCCTCTAAGCCTCAATTTTCTCATTTGTAGTTTGCCTAGGGGATGGTAATAATAGAACCTATTTCATAGGGTTGATTAAGCAATTTCATGTAAAACACCTAAAGCGAGTACCTGAAACATACTAAGTGTTCAGTTAAATCACATATTATCATCATCTTGATATACAACAGAAAAGTCCAGAATAAACCCAGCCTTCCTATCCTTTGACAGAGTGCCAGCATATAAATCCCAGCCCCAAGGCAGAGGCCCAGTACTGGTAGGAAGGAACTCTAGATAGGATTGTCCTGAACTGGACTCAGAGTTGTATCCTATCACCAGCTGGCTGTAGGAATCTGGGCACACCACAGACACCTTGGACCTCAGCAACTATCCAGAAAAGCAGAGGCTTAGGTGGGCACACACCTGTAATCCCAGCCACCCAGGAGTCTGAGGCAGGAAGATCACAAATTAGAGGCCAATGCAGGCAGCTTAGCAAGACCCTGTCTCAAAATAAAAAAAAATTAAAAAATGTGGGTTCAGTCTGAAGACAGAGGCATCTTCTAGGTCTGACAAGGTGTGGCTCCCTAAATTAGATCCCAGAGAGCAGCTGAAGGTAGGCGGGCCAGGCAGTTGTAAGTGCTTTCTGTGATGGGAAGATAGAGGCATAGACACACATAGTCCTGTGCCCTGGGCAATGGCCACATGAAGTGGAGATGGAATTTAAGCCAAGAAGGCCCAGCTCAGACCACAAATGCTGTGCAGCTGCTGTGAGGGCAGTAACGAAGCTTTGTCCACCTCTCTTAGGTTCAGTATCTGCTGGGACTCCAGCCTCACAGTATAGAACTCAGAGCTCTTCCAGGTTCCTCCTAGAGTGCAGAGGAGCCTGTGTGTATCTGTACATGTTTATTTCCTCTGGTACCTAAATATGTTTCACACTTTTTAGTTGTGGGTGCCTCTCTCTGTGTAAGGAAGGAGTTTCCAGCTCGTGCTTTATAAATCTCCCTCCCATAAATCTTTTAAAGGGAAGTTATTATCTTTATAGCTATATCATTTCTTTTATATTGGTTACAATCTTTTAGAAGGTGGGAGAGTAGAAGCGAAGAAGAGAACATCAAAGTTTAGCCTCCAAGAATCTGTAAATCCTCCAAGTCGAGTAATCTTTGTGCTGTGTTAGTCAAGGCCGATTTGAGTAGGTGCCCTTAAGGTGAAAGGGTAGCAATTTATCTACTCCATCATGGGTTAATACCAGCTGTACACTATGTTTATATCTAGAAAACAATTTACTGCACGTGAAGAATAGCAATTTTATCCTATCTCAGGGGTGTCCCCAGTGTATTTTACAAATTTACTCTGTAATGTATATTCCAGGTTATAGATAAAAGTTTAGCTCTGGTTTTCAGTTGATGGAGTAATGGGGGGCAGGGGGAAAGAACAGCTCTGTTGGCCTGTAGGGGACACTGTTGTATCATTCATCAGAATTTTCTAATAACTTGTCCCAGGACAAAAACAACAACAACAAAAAACCCCAAATAAACAAATCAGAACACAAAAATATAGGTCAATCAACTTTAAATTGTTCATTAAAATTATCTGAGTAGTTCCAGTGTATTTAGAATATTCTCGGTTTCTTGAGCATTGGTCAGGTTATTTAGTGTCCAGGCAACTGAGGGACAACTTAGTTTGTATCCAAGATGGGAGCGATTGACATGACCGTTTTGATTTGCTTTCTCTCCATAGTCTCCAGTGGACATGGTGCTCTGAATGTTACTTTTGAATTTAATAAACCTTCAGGTTTCATTGATCATCTTAATTTGTCACTAAGCTATGCCAGTGCTCACTTGAAATGCTTCAGTTCTGAGATATTCTAAATACTATAAATCTTGAAAGGGCCTTTTGGAAGTTCTTCTTCTCTTCGTTTTATCCATATCTTTTCCCTCAGTGAAACAGGTGCTGTTTACTGAGAAAAGGAAGTTACGTCTACATGGAAGGCTTCTCTCGGGCTTGGTCTAAACTCCAGGAACCATCCACACTGCCAGATGCACCGATGGTTCTTGGTATGACTTGTTTCTTTTTCCAGACTCTCGACAGCCTCTGTATCCATCCAGGTGCCCTGTGATCTTGCCAGCAAAACTCCACCTCTCTGCCCAGCTCTGGCCTCTTCTCCACCAGAATATGGCCCTGCAAGGTGATTGTAATTAACCCTGGGGAGGCGCAGGTTTTGCTAAGGCAGTGTGCACAGTAATGATATTGTTAGCTTGCTTCATTTCTAGTTTCACCATCAATTATGCCATGTGTTTCATCCAGTTGGTGCTACCCTCCCAGTGTTAATTATAACCTACAAGACTGTTACAGTTAATTTTATGGCAAGCATATTGTCTCTTCAAGGCTCCGGAGCAGCTCATAAATTATCTTGAAGGTAAAATGTAACTTGGGGAACTAGTTATGAAAATTCCATCCATCTCGTTTAGGAGGTACAGCTGCTACTGTCAGCTGCCTCGCTGCTGCATTGTGAAGGAATTATGGTGGGTCAAGTTTAAGAGGGTAGGCCCAGGCTGTCACCGAGGAGAAAGGCTGTCCTGGCCCTGTCAGAGCGGTACCTTCTGCCAATCCCTGGTGGTTTCACTTTGCAGGCAAGAAGAGGCAGGCTGCGCAGGTGGACGGTCCCCAAGCTGTCTGTATTCATTACTTTACAGAAACTTGTTGTAGGTAGGCAGGTCCAGAGACCTTTCCTCTTCTCTGTTGTCATGATGTTAGGCATCATCTGCAAAGTACGAGAGAGATAACTCTATAACTAACTCTGGATTTGGTTCAGGAGACCAGGAGAGCGAGAGGTGTACTCTCTCAGTGGCAGAACTTTCCAGCAGCCCTTTCCTGGCCTCTCCCCCGTTGTTGATTTCTCTCTTGCAAAAGCCCTTGGCTTGAATGAGCATTTTATTTGTGGTTGTTATTTTTCATATAATCTGATAAAGTGAGATTTCGCTGTGAACGAATGTACTCTAAAATTGCCTCCTAAATAAATTAGCAGGTTATCTTATTGGAATAATAAACACACTCCTTTTCTGTTTCCTCACACGAAGTAAAAGCTTTACATTTCAGCCCTCGGGGCTTTAGCATTATTATTTTTAATGACGGAACACAAGTCTTTCATTTAGCTTGTTTGTATAGTTACTGTAAATGATCTTTCTGCTGTTGGTTCTTCATTTGAAATTCTGCATGTTATGCCAGCCTTAAAAGCTTTGAGGGGGCCTCTGAGAATTGGGAGCTGTACTGAGCCCAGCATCTTCTAGCAGCATTGGAAACTGGCTGAGGCAGAAAAATCAGAGATGGTGTGTGAAGCAAGCGTGCATAAACCCAAGTGTGAGTTTGAGCGAAGCACACACAAACAGTGTGAGCGTGGGTGGCAGGTCGAAGACTCTGCATCATAGAGTAAAAAGCCATCCCCCACGCTAGGGAATTTCCCTGTGTGTTTTGGAGTACTTTGGTTGTATTTGTACAGCTACCAACTTTTATGCCTAAAACTGCTCCACCTGGGCTGTGTAAATAACAGAAAGAAACCTGGTCTTGAGGGGTGAGCAGCACACATGGAATGGTGGAATTGTACCCAAAGAGGCACTGGTCTTTCCAAAGGAAGTGTTCTCCTGAGCTCTTGCTGATGACTGCATGGAGTTGGATATTTGTGTTGGCTAATGAAAGTATGAATTCAGACTAAGAGTCGCACACTCAAATGGCCACGGGCCTGGCAATAATGGAAATGAATGAAGCCATGGAGGTGGGAGGCAGGTGAACTGGGGAGGCCACATCCAGTCTGAAGTGGGCAGCTGCCATTCCCCTTGCCAGGAGGCCAGGTCCATGTTACCAGGCCTTCCACATTTTTAAGAGAAATGGAAAATTCAGACTGTGTGTATGCTTGTGAAGTCTCCCAGCTATTTAGGTGTTAGCAACAAATGCAAATATTGTAACTATTGCTCAGGCTGGTCAGAGTGCCTGGAGGCTGGGTGATGCAGGTGGAACTTTTCAACCTTCTCACGCTCCTCAAGGACAGAGGCAGTGGCGCTGGCCAGGAGACCAGGACCCAGTCTGGGCACTGTCTCTGTGGCTTGTCACTTCGTTCTGCTCTGTTCCGGCCTGGAGGAGATACGTGCATGTTCATCAGTGTTGTTATTATTCTTGGCCTGCATGTGGCTGTGTTTTATCTCTCCTTTTCCAGAGAAAGTATATGAAGGTTTTGAAAGTGAATGCGGTGTATTTGGTGCTCATTGTTACCGTAGAGAGGGTGTCTGCGAATCTGCTAGCCATTTTGGACCCAATGAAGGATTTGATTTTCAGAAAGAGTGGGCTGGGACTTCTTTGCCAGTGAACTACCATGTCTCCCATGAAACCCTGGAACTCCTGCCTGGTCCCCAGCTCCTTCTTGGAAAGCCAAAAGTTCTTTCAGGGCATGAGTGAAACTGGCACAAAGATGTCATGGGGTCCAAATCTTAGTCTCACTGCTCCAGACTGATGGCCACATAGAAGAGTGGTTCGGGAAGTTGTTAAATCCATGTGGGTTTGATCTTCTGGAGAAGAGGGAAACGTAAAAACAACTGCTTTCCTTTAATAAAGAGAACAGGCTAAGCCTAAACCTTGGCTGCCACTAAAGTCAGCTGTTCCGTGTGCATGGTTAAATTTCATTATAAATATTTCATAGAGTTATTAGAATGGAGCCAGGTTGACATCACAGCCCCAACTATACCAAAGGAACCATTTCATTAAAGTAAGCCAACATTTCCAAAGAGAAATGAATTTCTGTGGCAGAGCTAGCATAAGGTCAGCAAACCTCCTGGAAGAAATGTCTGTATTGATGTTTATAATCCCTGCATTTATGGATTTGCAGTTTGTGCAAAAAAAAAAAAAAAAATCCCAAAGAGACTTTATTTTGGTATTTTGGTTAAACAAGACTAGCTTGTGAAATAGTTTGTATATCGAAATCCATCCTAACCCGCCGTCTTGGCAGCCTTTTGGATGAATAATATCCTCTCCAAAATGTGTGTATTTGAGAAAGAAGGGAGAAGAAAATTAAGTGGCAAACTGTGTCTCCCGGTGGCCATAAACTGACAGAATCCTAGAAGCAGGAAGCAAAGACTGGCAGTTTGTTCATTCTTTGAGCAAATTACAGAACTGTACATTTATTTATTAATGCATGATGGAAGGTTATGGTGAAGAGCAAAATGTTTACCCTGACTACTCCCCCACTCACTCATGTGCTCCTTCTCTGTCTCTTTTTATTTTGGAATAAAAGTTTATTTAAATGTGTTTTTCTTTTATGTCACACAAAGTATGTATGAGATTTTAGAGGCATGTGGCATGGGGAAAAAAATGAAAAGATACTCACATTTTGTAAAAAACTTAATCCATGCTCACAGATGGTCCTGTTCAGGTGCTATTTTAATTATGAGGTAAAAAAAAAAAAAAAAACCAGCCCCACACAGTAGGAAGTCGTCTTAATAAATGGAGTGGAGCTTTTGTCTTCAAGTGTCAAAAGCCTTGTTAACTGAGAAATTTAAATACTTTGTGTTATAGGGGAGAGTCTCAAAATGACCAAGATATTTGGAGAAGGCAAAATGATGGACTTTTCAAAAGATCCAGTGTGGACACTAGGAATGTTTTACAAGTATATAGCTTTGGGCTTCCTAAGAACTGGTGATTTTAGTGATGGCTTTTCCAGTGATCGATGTCCGCCATAAGATATGTTCATGGGATCAGAGGGAAAATAAACAGAACATATTGCAAATACATTTTAAAAATTTTAATCCCAAATGGAAGTATTTCTTTACTGTTCTTAAACTCAAAGGGCCACTTTGCCCTTCAAGTGCCCAGAAGAACTAATAATAATTCATGTGGTATGGTAACTTACGGCTTGCATTAATAATACACAAATAGAACAGTCTTCTTATTAAATATTAGTAATATATTATAATAATGTTTTACTGTCTTTCCCTTAGTGGGGAATTATGGGGACCTCATGTTAGGACCTCAATGTCCTGACATAGTTAATTATCCATGGATAATGGTTTGCAGCCATTGCTGTTCTGAGCGATACAGCTTTATTGTTGAGGGCTTATTAAGTATTTGCAGGCTCAGGTGCAGTGCACCTAGGCACTTTGCTACAGAAGCAAACAGCTGTGTCTTCCTTACCATATTATACATCACACAGAGTGTCTCATTTATTGTAGCCAGGCCTAATGATGCAAGTGCAAACCTTTATGTCCTGTTCTATATCGTGATAATATATTTGCTGTAGGGATGTTAGCTTGTTTTTCATAAGTGATTAATCTTTTCTTATGCCAAATATATCACATGAAAATGGGTTAACACAGGGGTCAAAATACATTTAAACCCGTCTGCAGAGATTGGATGAGAATGTTGGATAGAGTGGTATTTTCTTCTTTCACAAAGGCCTTGCCCTGTCTCCAAGCTACCCACCAGTACAGTGTTCACCTTACTAAAGACTACTAACAGGGAACTATTTTTTTTTTGTTTGTTTGGTACCAAGTATTGAATCCAGGGGCAATTAACTATTGAGCCACATCTCCAGACCTTTTTAAGTTTTATATTAAGTCAGGGTCTTGCTAAGTTGCTTAGGGCCTTGCTAAGAAGGAAATATTTTCAATCCTGGGTGTGAGACAGGGTTCAGACCTGAATCTGTGCTAAGCAAAGTTAAGTTAATGACAGTCATCCAAGTTTGTTTCTTTGACAAGGCCATTATCCACATGGATGAGGGTGGCAGTAGGTTTCTGTGGAATCTAAACTGTCTCCCAATTCATGCATAGGTAGACTCTCCTGAAACTCTGAGTCCAGTGCCAAGGCCTAGCACAGTCTCCTGAATGTAGTGTACATGCTACGATTGACCCATAAGATGATTTTGTAATACACCAATGAATACTTTTCATTTTAAAAGGTAGATACTTTGCTTTTTGTGTTGTGAAATATTTGAAATTGACTCTTAGCAGTTTTGAAATATTCAGCATATTATTATTAACTATGGTCACCCCACTATGCAGTAGATCTCAAAAACTTATTTTCTCCTACCAAACATATTTTACTTTAGATTAGAAAAGCATTATCAGCATATTGGATCCAAGGTTCTCAAAAAATATTATTGAAGATAAGACTAAAATCAGTCTTTAAGTGGTTTCTTTTAAAGTTGCTTTAAAAAAAATGCTAAAAATGTTATAATGTAGGTGGTTGATATGACTGAAAGTCCTGATGGTACATTACATTATCAAAATTTAGGAAATGCTGGCCTTACAAACTGGAGGGATCCAGAAACCTGTTCCTCAGTCATAATTTTGCTAGTGATGATGAAGATGATGATCATGATCATTACAACATAAAGCAGCTGGCTTTACTGTAAGCCAAGTACTATGTTCAGTGTTTTATCCATATTTCCTCATTTTCTCCTCATATCAAACCTAGTAATATATTGTTTTTGTTGCCATTTTACAGTTAAGGTAACTAAGACTCTGAAAAGTTTGCCCAGGATTACTCAGGTAACAAGCCAGGATCGTGTGTGTGTGTGTGTACTGGAGAATGAACCCTGGGTGCTTAACCACTAAGCCACTTCCCCAGTCCTTTTATATATTTTATTTAGAGACAAGGTATCACTAAGATGCTGAGGCTCTTGCTAAGTTGCTGAGACTGGCTTTGAACCTGCAGTCCTCGTGCCTCAGCCTCCGGAGCTGCTGAGATCACATATATGCACCACTGTGCCCGGCTCTAGTTTCTTTTTAAGCACATCATGTTTCGGAATCCTGATGGATTAAGAAATCATATCTGCTGTCTGTTCTCTAAAAAGTAAAGGAGAAACATGGAAACATGTAGCACTGTGTCTAATAATGCTGTAATCATCCATGTTTTGTGAGGCTCTAACCTAAACTGCTGACTGGGCCCTGCTGTGGTTATATTCTGAGCCCCTGGCTTCCTTAGTTAGCTTCCTGCATGTATTCTAGAACAGATGCCTTAGAACTTAAAACTTTTTATTTCAGTGAGAGAGAAAAAAAGCCCTTATTTTTTGAGTAACTGCCATCACACCCTCTGAATGTGTATTATTAGGGGATAAGTAGCACCTTTCTCACTATACAAGGGTCTGTGTTGAAAAAAAAAAAATTGGCAACTTCCTGTATTTCCACACTTTAATATCCTAATTCTTTTCCCTACTCACGTCAAATAAATGCAAGCAATGTCTAATCTGGTGGGAAACTTAAAGTGAAAATCTCTACCTAATAGCATGGTGATATTCTCCCAAAGAAAAGAGAAAATTAATGTGAGAGAATTAATCATGACTGTTAAGAAATATACTGAAATGAATAGAAGAACATAGCCCACAGGACTAAAAATGCACTTGGAAATTTAGGTCTCCTAGGTCCCAGAGCAAGACCTAATGCACACAGAGAAGTTCTTCTGTGACTTTTGATTTACTGTGATGTAAAGACCCAGGAAAATGCTCCAGCAGGCAAAAATCCTCATACTGTCTTTCACATCTGATATTTTTCTGAGCCAAAGTGTGTCGCTTCCTTAGGTAGTATTTATGACTAGTTACATTGCACAAGGAAACCTGACTTGGGTGAGGTAGTTCGGTCTGAAGAAATAGGTAATTGGGGCACTTAAATTCACTATTCAATGAACATTTCCAAGTCACCTTCTCCATGGCCCCAGAGTCATTATGAACAATTACTCAAGAACTGTGAGATACTCAAAGAGGAAAATTGCAGAACAAAATGAGTCAAAAGAATTTATACTTTTGTCATTTCAACTTGAAGCCAGGGGCTAAAACTCCTATCTTGCGCCATTGTAGTCTACAACCATTTAATTTGCTAACAAGACTTAACTGATCAGGATCTGCAACCTCCCTCTCCAGTATAATCAAAACAAGAAGCATTTGGCTCTGGAGAGTAAATGTTGTGTGTCTTTTATTGTCCGTCCCCACCATTTTCTTTCTGGCAGGCTGAGATGAAACAGAAAGCTGATATTTGGAGCCACTGGAATTGCAGGCCTTGTAATTTAGAAATATCCATTTTATCCCGTGTAATTTCTTCCCTAAGATTCCTCAGTCTAAATCTGATACAGGTAGGAGCCAAGACAAACAGTAACCATTTATAGTCACCCAGACCAGTTTGAATTTCACTCTAATGTAAAGCAAAGAGAGTTTTTGGCTTCATTTCAGGTGTGTAACAGGGGTAGAAAATGCATTTAAAATTTAGCAGCAAATGTTACCATATGTTTCCATAACAACTGCAAACTTTTATGTTAGAAAAGCAATAATATAAACACGTAGGAATCTTGGAACAGTAAACTATTAATTTACCAAATATAAAAAATCCAGCATGAAGGGGCTTTTATAGCCACAGAAGCCATGAGGGGCCCAGCATCCTGTGAATTTCTCCATTATGTGGCAGAAAATGCTGCCGGTTACTTTAAATGAGCAAATCTTTTAAAATTATAGGTACAGTGTCAATTCTCTACAGTGCATTTTTTTTTTGAAACAATGTGTGGTGGTGCCAGCCATGGCTGATTTCTTTTACCATATTGAACTAGTAAAAGACCCTTTAGAGCTGCCCCCAATGCACATCTATAAAACAATTGCACTTTTTCTTCTTTACCTATGGCTTCGGACTTCATGATAGAGGCTGGGTTCCTACAGAAAGTGCAGTGCCCAGTATCTGGCTCTCATGCTGCGCAAGGAGTCAGTGTTGATGGATTGTTGGTGTACGTGAAGGAAGTGCATGGTTTTCTCACCTATATCTATTTTGAAATATAAAACAGGAGGAAAATTGGACCTACTTTACCAATCTGAAGAGTGAAGAGTTACTAAATAGAATAGTTAAGATCGTCACCAAGAGAAATACAATGATCTCTTGTTTCTTTGTGGGGCAAAGAAATCATCTTTTAATGGATACGCCAGAAACGTGGCAGTCTGTGGGCAAGTCTCTCTTTTTAAAAAGAGACTTGATTTTTTTTTTAATCCTTAAACTACCTCAAATGTATGCACAGGGCTGTGAATCTTCCTAGAACTCAACCAGTAATGATACTTTGTCCATTAAGGTAGGATGCTGCACCTTGGCTAGTCCTAAAGCTGGTTTAATGATGTCACTGTCATTGAACATACTGATCAATGAAGGTTAAAAGTCAAAGAAAAAAGGTGGTCAAAGGGAAGTGGCTGGCCTGAAAATATGGTGCAGAATTCCTAAGAGCAGCTATACTCAAGGGCCTGGGTGTGGATACAGGGTGGAGAAAGGGTGGGTTGGTCAGAATGGGCCAGGACTGACACCTGGGCCTCCAATTAGCCTTCACAATAGAACCCCCAGGCAGCTGAACCCAAAGGGGGGTGGTGAGCATGCTGGTCAATGAAGACATACTATGTCAGTGGGCCCAAGGAGAAGGTGGAGGCTGAGGTGAGGGGTCTGATGGACCTGAGAAAACTTGGATGAACAGGATCGAGAGGAAAGGCATGGTTTAGAGTAAAAAGAGACGAGATGGTCGTAGTGGTGCTTTGTGAGGACTTGATGTACCCCTGAGTCCTAGCTAGGCCTCCTTGTAGAGCAGAAACTTCATTTCATCAAGTTTCACCTTCTCTAATCAGACTAGCAAGAAAGATTCCCATGTTCCTGTTCGTGCTTGGCTAATCCCAGGGTGTGGTCTGCTACAAAGCATCTCTTCAAGCTCTAGGGCTACTTGAGTCTAGAATTGCTCCTGTGGCTCCTTAGTTTGTGCCCAGCTGTGCAGACACATGCAGATGGATGGTTAAGAAGAAAGCAAAGTACTGTTTACTCCACAGATGCTTATTCAACACTCAACGACGCACCAGGCTCAAGGTACCAGTTGAGCAGAAATCAGTCTGCTTCCTGTGCTGGTGAAGTTTATGCTCTAGGGGCAGGAGACACACTAAAAACAGGTCAACAAAGAAACAAGGAAGATAAAGTCAGAGACAAGGAACAGGTGGGCCATTGGGGAGGGGTGTGGAGCTTTTTAGGGCAACCTCGGATTGGACCTCTCAGGAAGCCCTGTTGGAGCTGAGGGTAGAGGACCCAGTGGGTGTGATAAGCCCAGTGACTGAGGGGAAGCAAGGTGCCCCTGAGAGGAAGGAGGGTCAGATCTTGAGGTTGGGGGAAGGGCTTGATTCATCTTAGTGTTTGCTGACTAAGGTTAAAAGTGAATCCAAGTTCCACCTACAGAGTATTTGGGAAGCTCCCCTCTGTGACTTGCGCTGTTAGGTGCTGTGGAAAACAGTCCTTCCAATCAAGCATGTAGTTTCATTGTTGGAAAACAGACAACCAATTAGGAGCAAAGTGACAAGTTAAATGGCATCAGCTAGATATAAAAAATGCACTATTTGAAAGAAGAAATCATTAAGTTGGGAAAATTTTTTATGGAGAGGAAGAAGGAATCCAGATGGAGCTCAGAAGCTGCTGAGCACTTACTGTTGTTACACTTCATATGCATTATGTTTATTCCTTATAATTATATAAAAGTGAATGTTATTGCCCCCATTTTATAGATAGTGCAACTGAGTTCAAAGCAAGTTAAAGGAAGATAGTTTTTGGTAAAACTTGAACTCAAACCCATCTTGGAAGGAACCCAAAACCTAAGTCACTGACCACAAACACCTGTGGTGTTTCTCTTTCTTTTTTCTTTTTCTTTTTCTTTTTTTTTTTTTTTAATATCAAAACCAACAGGATCTATGTGTTTGTTTTTAGCAGTACAGGGAAGAAAGACTTTAGAGAGATGTGGCCATTTCTGACTGCAATCTTTGGGAGAAAATCCTCTGGAATGGAGTTAGGTAGTAAGTGGCAAACACAGCAGACCTAGACCTGGAGGAGGAGAGGAGAGTTAGTAGAAGAAGCAGGTGTGACCTTGTAGGGTTGAGGACCCTTAAGAGACCTTGAAGACATTGCATGTCATGACCAAGATATTTTCTGGAGACCAGCAGAGATACTACAAAAGAAGGATAATACGAAACACCAATATCCCTCTTTACCATGGAGACAATCCTGCTGAAAACTTGTTTCTCTAATATTTAGATATTTGCTTGAGAGATCCTTTCCTTAGGTTATCTTTTTGAGGTATGACCCTGGGCCTAGAGAGGTCAACTTGAAGATGACCTTTTCCTCAACTGAGGGCATATCCCAGTCAGAGTTTCCGTATCCCCTGGCTTCAGCTGGGCTGGCATTTCTGACAGACGTGTAAACAGATGCATGCATTGTTGCTAATGACAGGTGATTATAAGAGGCACAGGGGCCAAGGTAATTAAACCACAATTTGACAGGAACATTTGGCAATGTAATATTTCAGCAGCAGAAATATCTTTGTAACATGCTTTCCCCACTTGGCTTGGTAAATATCATTCATTTTTATTCTTCAGAGTGTGGCGCTTTGAGCTCTGAAACTGACCTATCTGAAACCCTTCATGGCTCATTGTGGGGCTCCAGAAAACGGTGACCATTGGGCAGTGGGGATCTAGTCAGTTTCTCAGACTCCATCCAAGGTCTGCTCTGGTGAAGGAGTGGGACAGGGACTGTGACCTCTTGCTGGGATTGTATTTGGCATATTATTATGTCCAATTTGATCAATGATCATAATGTCTTTGGAAAGAAACATGAACTATTTTCATGCCACTGTAATAATCTCCCTACTTTCTATACTTACCTGATGTTGCTACCTTGAATCAAAAGATAGCTTATTTAGTTCTCTTGTCCTCTAAACTTTTACTATTGGAGGGAAAAAATATCAAATTACTAGTAACCTGGTATCCTGAGGCATGACAGTAAAAGTGGTCACCCATGGAATGTTTTTATTCTTTAGATTCTAATGCAAAGTTTTTAAAGACCTGTATATTCTTTTTGCTACCAGGATAGCAGCAATGCCTGTTTAGCTATTTACAGCCTACCTTCTATTGATTGTTCATGGTGGCTAACTATGAATATGTATATCTTTGGGATGCAAGTTCCATCTTCTATTGCATAAGTAGCAGACCCTGATTGGATTTAATAATAAAAACTATAATATTTATAGTTTTTACTTTTTTTTTTTTTTTTTTGGTTCTGGGGATTGAGCTCAGGGGTACTTGACCACTGGGCTTCATCCCATCTTTTTTATCGTGCGAAAGTCTCACCAAGTTGCTGAGGCTGGTCTCTAGCTTGAAATCCTCCTGCCTCAGCCTCCTGAGTCACTGAGATTACAGGCATGAGCCACCATGCCCAGCTGTATATTGACTAGCTCTGTGAGTCTTATTTTTAGTGAATGTCATAGTGTTGTTTCATCTAATAAAATAACAGCTACCGTTTTCTGTTTATTATGGTCTGGGCATTTGTCTAAAATGGGAACTCTTCCCAAGCAGGTGGGTTCGTTTCTTGGCTTCAGAATCAGCTTTTTAGTATCCTTGGTGCAAGGTATTCCTGGCTATTTCGAGATGAGTGAAGCAGACCACTCAGAGAGGACCAGCTCCTGGCTCCATAGCGGTTTCTTTTCCTCAGATTTGATTTTCTCTGAGACAGGGTATGGAGGAAACAAACAGGTGGATGCTATTTGGCAGGTGCCAGAGGAGTCCTGAGGGATGCTGGCTCTTTGTTGGGTTGCCCCTCCCAGGCGCAGAGCTCAAGGCCAGCCTTTACATTCTGCTCCAGGCTGCAGTCAGTTTCTAAACGGAAGCTTTTTAAAGCTTTGTCAGATAGGTTCAAAGGTGTCCCACCCTCGGTGTATAAAAGAGAGAGCGAGAGATTAAACTCACTAAGCCTGCCATGTTCCCTGTAAAATATCAAGTCAAAATGATTTTTAAATCCACAGTTACTAGGCTTAGGGGGTGTGACCTGGAGTGAAAGGGGCCTGGGTGCCAGGGAGGAGGGATCTGTGTAAAAGACAATTGGCCCACAGGCTGGTGGCCCCAAAAGCTGCTAAAGCCCAAGTGAATTTCCTTGTTTCTCTGCCTTTCAGCCAACAGAACACCAGCCCCAAGTAAAGGCCCAGCCTGACTCCTAGGCCTCTGGACTCCAGGCAGCAGCCTCACTCAGTGCCTGCTTAACACAGAGCCTGGGCTCAGCCCTGGGAAATTTCAAGAATGAATGAGATATGTCTCTGCCCTCAGAAGGCTTAAAGTCAGATGAGCACTTCTAATAATCATAGTTCTCATTAAACCCCTACTGACATTTTCAAGTGTTTTTCATGTATCACACACATTTAATCCTAAATAATAATAGTACTAACTAGTCTTTATTTATTGAGTGCTTTTCCATATCAGGCTGTTTTTAAGTGTTTTCTGTGAATTCACTGTTAACAACAGCAGGTATTTTTATTGTTCCTAATTTTAAGAAGGGAAACCTGAGGCAGAAAAGACAAAAAAAAAGGATATTAAATAACCTCCCAGGGACACAAAGCTTGGAGTCAGAAGTCCTGAGATTCCAAAGCAAGGGGTCTGGTTCTGGATCCCAAGCTCTATTCCAGGGCTTCTCTGATTTTAGCATCTGAATCACCTTGTGGAACCTAGGTGGCAGGCTATTTCTGGGTGGGACTTGAGAGTTTTACATTTCTGGGAGATGGCCTGGCTCACAGCACTGTGGCAAGTGAGAAGAAACAATAGAAACCCGTCACAAGGAAAAGTGAAATATCCCATTACTGACAGAAACCACGCTTTGAGAACACCAGTACCAGCAACAACACTAATATTATTTGTTATTGTCATTCTGTCTGGCATTTATCTGGGACTTTCTCTGTGCTGGACACTGTTGTAATCATGTCCCCACTGTGGCTGTGACCGCGGACCATCTTGTTCAACCTGCACAATCACTACATGAGGTAGACTGTTAACCTTCCTTTACTATGTGAGAACTGGAGTAGTTTTAAAACTTGCCTAAATAGCAACCTGAGGATTCAAACTACCTCCACCTAATGTCAGAGTCTAAGCTCTTCAATGTAGAAACCAACATGCAGTTGAAGGGAACCAGGAGCACACTTATAGAGAAGCTAGTTCCTGAGCCAGGCCCTGCAGGAGCAGGTTGCTGAGGAAAGACTTCCTAAATGGAGCGGATCTGTGCAAAGGCCCAGGGGCAGAAAGATGCAAGATGTGATAGGGAATGAAAAACATGGAGGCTTCTGTGTATCCTGGTTGGCAAGCAAGAAATGAAGGGTGATAAGACTGGAAAAGTGGGTCAAGCAATCTTGAAAATGAAGAGTCCTTGGTGCTCCAGACTGATTTTGAGCTTCCAAGCACCTGTCAGGAGCAGACTGTGCCTCAGAAGTCATCTTTTCTGCCATGCACAGTTTGAGAGTCTCAGAATATGTTCAGAGAAGAATTGGATTGCTGAGGTTAGCGCCCCTGAAACAGTGAGTCACGCCCAGCCGGGGGAGAAGTGTTTGGTGCACAGCCACATCAAAAGCAAGTGGAAAGGTGCATGCACGCCTGTGAGCGTGCCTGTGTAGAAATCCACACGCCGCCCTCAGAAAGTGCCTGCCGTGGCACCAGTGCTTGGGTATCATTGGAGCTGCCAACTTGTTTTATTTCTGATATTGCCTGGCAGCCCCTGAAGGAGGGAAAGTATGAATTTTTATCTCCCATTTACCAGACTTTCATTATATTGTGCTTGCAGACACAGTGTCAGCACATAAAATGGTAAACATCACTGGTCTGAGAGAGGCTCCCGTTGTCTCACCTCTGGTGCTGGGGGAATCTTGCGAGCTTTGCTGTAGTGCTTCTGTCAGTGTCATACGACATGAAGCATTTCTCAGTAATGACAGACATTGAATATGAGTGACAGGAGCTCTGACCACAAGGAATGGGTTCAATTACCAGAGATGGGAGGTTACCTGAGATAAAAACCAAAGGGCCCAATTGTGCTTGCTTTTGACCCCTTGACTCCCAGATCCAGAGCAGCAAAGACAAATGGCTGATTAACCAGCCCCTAACCTTCTTTTTCAGTGATAAACTTGTTTGGATTTCCCTGTCCAGGAAAGGAAAAAAAAAAAAAAAAGAAATCTATGGGTGGTGCGTTTCTGAAGGTAATATGATCAGAAAACAGTCAGGCTGGTGCTTGGTCTTTTTTTTTTTTTTTTTTTTTGGTCTCTTGCAAGCACAAGACTGAAAACTGTCATTCTATCTCAGAATGGATCTAGGACAGTGTCCAGAAATCAATACAAGATAAACGATTGCTCTCTTAACCCCGCCTTTCTTGTGCGGCCGCGGTTACATTGCTCCTGTTCACCTGTAGCCAACCTGACGCCAGTGTAAATGAGAGCTCCTGCCATCAGAAGCGCTCCCTCTCATCCTGCCCTCCTGCAGGCTGTTCTGCTCGGCACTGAGTGCAGCTTTATGCTTGTTTATAGTCCACTGCTCATAGCCCCCAGATAGAGTTATAGCGAGCAGCCCAATTAAACTGTCGCAGGCCGCCCTCACTTGACTAGCTCTGCAGAGTCATTTAGCCAACAGACATTCCTGACTATTAAAGCTAGTAGCAGCATGTCTCCAGTGCTGCAGATAAAATGAATGAAATTTGTTATTCTGGGCTGACACTCGATCCCAGCTGTTGAACTAATGCTGTTGCACCTGAAGTTTTTCTCTATGGTAATTGCTGCCTGTGTTATTATTTCATATAGTAAATTGGAGAAAATTGCAACAGGTATTAAATTCTTTGAGCTGATTCACGAGAGTTCTATTATGCATTCTTCCAAGGTAGATTCCAGCTTCTGTTCAAGGCTGGGAAGACGGATTTCGCTAGCCAGATGCGCTGACTTGGGTTTCATTATTATCAGAGACATTCCGGTTTGAGGCCTGGCCGGGCATTTATCAGCTTTACCTGAAATCTGTCTTGGAGTCCACTTCTGCTTCTGATTCAGTCAGCATATGTTGAGAGGCACCCTGGGGAATTTGGTTACAATGACCAGCGTTGAACGTGGTTAGCACTCATCTGCTTGGTCCATGACACATACTCGGAACCGTGAGTCTCTTGTACCATGTGTGCTTAGGCAAATGGACACTGTGAAGTGTCTTCCCACAGGGGACTTTTGGAATCCTCAACCCTGATGGGAAGTCCTTAAACACCTCGGGTAGAACCACCTGACTGAGAAGTCATCAGAACAAGAAGAAGGTCTCATGTCTGAGTCTCCAGTCTCACTACTGCATTCACTGTGATCTAGTCCCTATTAACTACTTTCTCTTTGCAGAGTAGGAGCAGGTCACTTTTGTCTTTTTATAGTGACATATAAACCATATTTAGACTTTAGTGCAGTCTTTGAGCCCTCTGTTCCTGTTGGGGATGACACAGGAGACCATGGCCTTTATGACATTCAAGATGGAGGCTCCAGATAGGCTCCAGAATGAGAATTCTGGTCTGGAAAGCATTTTGTAGGCCTTCAAGTTAATGCTTTGGGGAGACAGTGACCACAATCATAATGTTACTTTATTTTCTCCCCGAAGACAGCACCTGGCAGACAGAACAGGACTTTGTCAATTCCAGGAGCACACTCACAGTTCCAGAATCCCAAGTTTTTGGCACTTCCTCATGCAGAAGCGATAGGCAGGTGCTAGCCCATATTTGATTAGAGGCAAATGTGAGAAGCTGGAGCCTCAGAGTAAAAGGAGGGTAGACTTAGGGCTTTTCGATTGTGTGTGCTTCCTCATCCTACAGACTAGTTCAAGTTCATTGTTCCTCTAATACAAGACTGCAGGGGAAGCCCATAAAACACCATCCAAAACACTTACGCAGGTGCTTTCTCTCCTGATGTAAATATCCATCCTTTCATGCTGATGCCTGGGATTAGACTGTCTGTGGTCCTCCACTGAATGTATGGTGGTTGGTGTTGTTTCTGATATTCATAAGCTTTGTTTAAATAAGCTGTTTTGAAAACTCAAATCTGCTGAAATTGAATTACTATAATTTACAGCACGAGAAATGTATATTTTCTTTTCCCACTGAGAAAATGAAAGGAGTATTAGTCTTTCATTTATATATGAGATGTGGAGACTATAGATAGAGTATCAAGTATAGAATATGTCTTAAAATCCTAGTAGATTTATTTTCTCACCCATAAATCCAATAGGAAAAAGAAACTGGCATTTTTCATTAAACTAAGACTAATCTTTGTTGTATTTCCTGAAATTACCAAATGTACAACGGTTTCAGGTATTTTTAAACAATATATTCACAGGCATACATGGACTTGTTCCCAGGGGTCTTCTGATGCACATTTATTCTTGTATTTGGTATTTGAGCATCCTAATGCATCATGATAACATAAGTAAAAGTTGCAATATAATAACTGCATGTGTGCTTTTCAGACCCAGAACTAATTCCTCATTTTCCTGTCTCCGTATCTCTCAAGCAGGGGTAGTCCACTTTGCCAAGTCTTACCTGGACTTACTGTCCTGTAGATATGGAGTTGTTTGGGTTCCTAGATAGCTGGACCTGTTTTGTATTTCTGTGGAGAACATAGGGAAGGCCTCAGCAGATAAGCCCATGTAAAAGCTCTTTTGAGAGCTGATTATTTTTACAACAAGTAAGAGTCAGAATTTGGAAGATTCCTGAGACGAGGGCAGCAGAGAAAATGTGGAATCTCAAAAAGCAAATTGAAAGGAAAACAGTCTCTTCTCCCCAGTACCAGGAATTTAAACAGCTATATATAGACAGGTCACTACATTAAAAAGAGTCTTAAGATGGTAAATGTTTGGATGAGCTTTGAGAAGGGCTTAAAGAAGAAGGACTCCTGAAGGTTTATCCTGCAAATCCTGAAACAATTCCCTTTTTCTTTCATGTGCTCACGTTAAAGAGCTGCAGGCCTCACGTTAAGTGCCTCGCTTTTGTGATAACATTTCCTCTCATTCACTCATTCACTGGGCTGGAATATCCTCCCTCCACCAGTGAGGGAACTGGGAGCTGAGGTCTAATTGTCACCAACCATTGATTAAGAAAATTTGAAACATGGAATTGAACCTGGGTCTGTTGCTTTTAAAGCCACGTCATCTATTTGGGATGGCTAGGACTTTGTGAAATGAATCGCTTTTACATTGGAAAATAGTAGAACTTTCAGCAAGGAAAGTTGCAATATAATAAAACATAAAATGTAAACTTTAAACCCGTTTTCATAAGTGTAATTCAGCGTCAGTTGAGTAGCCATCCACCTTGCCATCTGGATGACAGTAGATCTTTGTGCTGATCAGGGGCCTTCAAACATTTTCTTCAAAAGGCCAAATAGTAAATATTTTAGGCCTGGTGGACCATATAGTCTGTTGCAACTGTTCAACTGGCCAAAACAGCCACAGACATATGTGAATAAGTGTGTGCATGTGTCCCAATAAAGGACCTAACACAGGTGGCAGGATTTGGACCACGGGTCACAGTTTACCAACCCCTGTCCTAGGTCACGGAAGGCTTATGTTTGAGAGAACTAGAACACAACAAATGTTTTATTCTCCTCCCTTTTTTTTTTTTTAGCTGTTTATGTAGATTGCTGGTGAGAGAGATGTACTCACAGCATAGCTTGAAATTCTGTTCATTGGCTTGGTTTTTTTTTTTTTAAAGGTTTTGGGTTTTTTGAGGTTGTTTTTCTTAAAAAATCTCTTGTTTAAGCACATGTTAAGTATGTCCATGTTCTTTCCATTTAATATCTTGGTTGCCATCCCAGACTTCAAATTGCAGTGCATTTATCCCCAAAGGATGTTTGGTATCAACTCGCAAGATGCAATTTGAATGTTTCTGCTTCCATCATGGAAACAGGATTCCAAATCTTTATTATTGAAGGTCCATAGAAAATAATGAATCATTGAATTGGCTGTTACTCAGCACTGTTACGGCATACGGAATCCTTTGTTTTCTTGTCTTATAGCTTTCTATCTGCTCAAAGAAGAAAATAGTATGAAGATTTCATTTTACAGCTGCATATGAAGTATTAGATTTTGACTTTCCAGCTAAGCTGAGATAAACTCAGATGATATTGTAATGAAACTTTTTTTTTCCCCACGAAGCATTTTCTAACAGGAAAAACTAAAAAGAAATAACAACCTGAAACACTAATTTGTAAGTCCTGGAATCATTTATCCTAACAATTATATGTTTTCTTGTTATTCCATCCCTTTAACTAAAGACTGTCTTTTGTAAAACATCTCATCATGTTGTCACCATGTAATACGGATTAGTGGCATCAACTTCTTCTGCACAGGAAATTAGTGGTGGAGCTAGTGGTAGCAGTGGTACTATGTAACTAGATAGCATGTTTGGGTAGTTAGTTTTTCTTTTTAAAACTCCACTTAAGGCATCATTGGGATCCTTACCAAAGGTATCTGTATTGAGGAGAGGGTGAGGATGTCAATAATAACTGCATTCTCAAATCTCAATGTCCTTGCTCATTACCTGAGTGCCTGCTTACCACCTCCCTTGTCTTACTGTGACCACAGGCTCTTGTGCTTTTTTGATTTACCCAACATAGTACCTGTGAAATATTGAGTTCTCTTTATTCTATCTCTCACCTGTTTTTTAGGGCAGTGAGTAAGTATGAGTTTTGCAGTCAGAACCCCTGTTATCTTAGGTGAACCATTTATCTTTCCTGACCTTCAGTTTCTTCTTGTGAAAAATAAAAATGATATTAACCTTATGTTATAGAGCACTTTTTAAAAAAAATTGTAGTTGTAGATGGACACAATACCTTTATTTTATTTGTTTCTTTTTATGTGGTGCTGAGGATCGAACCCAGTGCCTGATGCATGCTAGGCAAGTGCTCTGCTGCCGAGCTACAGCCTCAGTCCATACAGAGCACTTTTGAGGTCTAATGAGGATGTAGGTTTCAGTGCTTTGCAAATTGAGTTAATCATTTGTGAGTCACTTTTACTGTCTACCTATTCCTGCCTTGTTCAGGAGAATCCTCTATCGTTATTAAAATAACTAAATCCATAGTGTTCTTCATATCAGAGTGTTCTATGCAGAATTGCCCCTGTGAAAAGCAGCTTAATTATGACAGGATGCCAGGGGGCAGTGTTTCCACTGTGTTAAATAAATGGCACCTGAGTGCCTGCTTACCACCTCCCTTGTCTTACTGTGACCACAGGCTAAACTCAGTTTCAAATGCTAAAATCAATGAGTAAAATTCCAAGCAGCTACCTTTGTCATTTCTGTTTGGGGCTCATTTTGGTAACCACTGCTTTCTCAGTTTACAGCATTTTAATACACAGGGTGGATTTTTCTCTGTGCACACTCTCTCAAGATCTTTGGTTGGTGATCTTGGTTTCTGTTGTTCTGGAGAACAGCTGCCTTCCAAAGCTCCCTAAAGTAAATTTCCTATTTTCCATTAGCCTATATTTAGAGTTGTCCCAAGCCAAGAATAGCCTCTAAGTTTGGCGACCGTGTTTGTCATCGTTTACACATGATGCAATCACAGAAAGAAAGAAATTTAATTTTATGTGGATTGTGTAGGATATATCCCACATAAGTGTAAGAGTCTAGTACCTTCTGCTATGTCAAATAAGCTAAACCCTTCCCAAATAGCCAGCCAGGAAAACATATGATACCATTTGCAGTGGTAGAATGTTGCATGCTGTTCTTCTGTAATTATAATGGCCTGATCCATGTGGGGTGGTTGAGTCTGACTTAACGATCATTAATCTACTGAGTCTTAGTATCAGCGTCCCATCTTGAGGAGCAGCAGTACTTGGCTGGATGAGTATGGCTTTGATTTCATTGTAATAAGGACAGCTTTGTGAAAATTCTGCTGCTCCATGGTGCCTAAGGATTCTGGGAAGGGAAGTTTTTTTTCTTTCTTTTTTGCATGGTGGGGATGAATTGTTTCCCTCTCTCCCATCCCCTAGGTTACTATTTGTGCTCTCCCTTGATCTCCTGCTTGTCCCTTTATTTCCCCCACGTTTCTTTCTGTGCGACCAGGAATCTGTTTAGCAGACCATATTGTGAGTGAAGGGCCAGCGTTTGTTGCCTGATTTTGGCAACGCTGGGCAGTCAGCTGGGATGTAATTAAGACTCTGAGAACAGGCTGTCTTCTCCACGGGAAGGGCATGTTAGATGGTGCTGGGATTTGGGGCTGTCAGTTTGGCCAAGGCTGGAGACAGAGAGCTAGGGACAGAGATATTTCCTTTCATTTATAATCCCTTTATGTACAGTGTATGCACTTGGCGAAGTTTACATATAACCTAGTAGCTAGAGTTTACAAGCCAACGCAGTGAAATTAGCATATGTTACATGTATATTTTAGTAATATTTTAAAGCGAGCGCATATTTCCAAAGTGAATTATGCATGGATGACAGCAATAGGGTTGTGTTGCGCTGGGTGTCAAATCCCACAACTTTTTGTCGAGACTGTGGATTTTACACTAAAAAGGCAGAAAGACTAAACGAAGTAAAACAGTTTTAATTTTTAACAGTTTGGTTCGGCCCAAGGAGCCAGGCTGTGACAGATATAACTGACATTTGAATAATTGGATTAATTTAGAGAAGGGCAAATCCGGTTTTGACGGTTGTGCTTGTGTGTGTGTCTTTTTTTTTTTAAATCTGCAGGAATGGAGTTGTGTGGGTTAAATATGCACTTCGTGCAGTACCAAGCAAACTTGAGGAAATGCCTCCAAATTTATGAAATTATTATTTCATTAGATGGCTTTCATATATATGTGTGCATATGTGTGTGCTCACATAGCATTAGCATTCTTCATATGTTGTGTAAGAGAAATCCACCACGTGTCCTTTATTCTGCTCTCTCAGTGACGTGTGTATACATATTGCATAGATAGGCACGTTGTATGTGCATTTGGGAACTTGGGAAGTTCAGATGGAGGATAACATACACGACTTCACAGGCCCTATAGAAAACGTGCAGACGAGGCATTTCACCGTGACATTGGCAAGCCCTTTCCTCCCAGATCAATGTGTTGTAAAGCACCACAGTGCAGCAGAAGAAAAGCCTAATTTGGTATCTGGGGTATCAGGAGCCAAATCCACATGGTTAATTCTTCCACCCTAAATTCCTTCAGATTTATATGGCTTTTTTAGCTCCCCGTATGAAGATAATCTCAGCAACATAAAACCAAGCACAACACCCCCAAGTCCCCTCCTCCAGAATTTCTGTTAATGAAATACAACATCCCTAATCAGCAGGCCGAGACTAAAACTTGTGGCAGCCAGTGTCGAATTGTGGCTCTGGGCTGGCTCTCAGAGCCTTTTCCCCAGCAGGACATTAATAGACATTAACACTCGGGCAAGAAGTGTTGATGTGTGGTTTATAATGTTAGCACCCAGTTAGGCAGGTATAACACATGCGCTAGGAATCTTGTACCAACACATGTGTGTGTTGAGTCGGATTAATGAGAACCATAAAAGGAGACTCTTTCCACCCAAGCTGGGGATGCATCCCGTCCTCCTCCGGCCAGCAAGCCAAGTGCTCCTCTGGTGGAGATGTCCTGGCTGGATGTTTTCATTATAAGCAGCGGTTGTTCTGCGCTGTGTCGTGGTGTGATCACAAAGCCCAGTGTGTTCACACTTCACTTTAAAACTCTTTTTCATCTAGTGCCACTCGGGCTGAGAGGAGAGGACACTTGCACAACTCACTACTAGACCAGGAGGCAAAAGTTTTTCTTTTCAGTCTCTCAGATGGGCCCGGCTCCTCTTCAAGTGTTTCTGAACCATTCGGAGACAGTTTCTGGTTTACTTTGTAAATGGGGCAATGAAGCATTCTTGTCTCCTGACTGGCTCTCCTTAGAGGATTCTCAAAGCCTTTTAAAATTGTGTGTTTTTCTGGGGCAGCCTTGGAAGTCCCAGGGGTGAAGTTGCCATCTGTCCTTTATATTAAAAGAACCTTCTGTATTGTATACCTGATGTGCTTGTCCCAGAGATAGATGTTGTTAATTAAAGGACAGCATTTGTCCTTTATCTGAAATAGATCTTCTCTCTTGGCCAAAGAACATTTTCCTGAGCCTTAGGAAGCAGGTAAGGACACTGTACCCCGTGTCCTGGTGTTTAGTAAAGGTCCTAGGTCCAGTGTCTGTCCTGCCCCTCTGCAATCACCAGATCAGGCATGCAGACTAGGAAAGGGTTTGCATTTTGTTGCAGACTAGGAAAGACACTGTTTGTTTGCTTGTTTTCTCTTAATTTACCAGGATATGGGGGTGGGGGTGAGGGGGGCTTATGTAAATGAACCTAACATATACCAGTGATGATAAGTTGTGACTTTTTTGGTGGAGAGTCACAAACAGCAAGTCTGAAGGCAGCGCCCCCATGCCGCATCTTTATGCGGTACATATGACATATGACAGCACCTGTATCCTCCAGGGCCACCTCCCCACTTTTTTGCTGCACAGACTCTGTTTCTATACCTTCTGCCCCTGGGAAGAGACAAATGCAAACATTTGCCTGCAGCAAACAGAGCCAGGTTCTGCCAGACAGCAGCTGGAAGAGGCACAGGGAGAGAGAAGGCTGCCTCCTTAGCCCTCTCACTCTCTGTCTTAGGAAATCCAGAAAATGACTTAGACCCACACTGTGGCAAAGCAGCTGGGACAGTGAGGCTGTGAACTGTCATCTAAAGGCATTTTCACCTCTGTAATTCTGTGAAGCCTGGAGCAGGAGGATGACCCCGATCTTGCCAGGGACCAGCTTCTGGGAGAGGCTAAAGATTGCACCAGCAGAGACCATTGACTGAGGAACTGTTCAGGAGAGGGGAGACTGGGTGGTCCCACCTCTTCTTTTGTTGCCAGGAAAGACCCCAGAATTGCCGTTGGCATGGGGAGGAGAGTACTGGATTGATTGGCCCGTGATTTTCTGGTGACCTAACATCTGAACTAAAGATCAAGCTTAATTTGCAGTGATTTGAGCTTAAAAGGGCATGCAAATTAGGTCCTGTTCTCCATTGTCTAGGAATTGGGCAGGTGACATAAAAAAGAGAGACAGGCTTAGGTGAGAAGACCACAGGAGTGGTAGCAGCCACAGGTCAAATATGCAGGCACTTAGGCCATGGGAGAGGGTCAGGTGGTCACTTCCTAATTCTAGTTATTACCATGTGGGGATATGGGCCCAGGATTGCAAGTCCTCAGATTTTTCAGTAAATGCTGTGAATGTGAAACTTTGTGACTTTTCAATGTTGGCAGATAATTCACTGTTTTAAAACAGTGCAGGCCAGGTGAGACTCATTTATAGTGGCACGTCTGTTAGGAGCTGTTAGTTTGTGCACACTGATATACATAATGCATATACATATAAATATACATTACCTAAGTGAGACTATTTCAAATACTAAACTGAAAATGTAGAGACATCAAGAAAAAGTAAAAAGAAACTCAGTCCCAAACAACTATTAATATTTTGGATATTACCCTTTGAGTCTTTGTGTACTGCATCTGCATTTTATATGCATGTTTGAAATAGTTGTAATCAAAGGAGCCTGTGATTTTTCACTTACCATTATAGGCAGTTTCCTTATGGAATTTATAATGACTATAGGATATTCCATAAAGGGCATGTATCATCATATGCAAAGTCATTTTATATATGGACATTCAAGTGCTTTTGATTTGACACCATTCAAAGTAATGTTGCAATTACATATTTGCTCATACTGCTTTTTTCCTTATTTTGGATTCGTTTCCTAGAATCTGAAAGGAGGATTACTAAGTCAGAAGGTATGACTGTTTTTATGGTTTTCAGCATATATTGCCAAATTGCTTTCCAAAAGTGTTGCACCAATTTACACTGCAATCAGCCAAGAATGAGTATATGAATTTTCAGTACATCCTTGCCAGCATTATTCTGTCTTAGAGATCAACCCCCCAAATGATATGTGACAACTGGACTCTATTAATATTTAAGTTTGCAATTTTTTGACATGTCCCCATAAATCTGTTGACTAATTTGTATTGTTCCTATAACATCTGTATTTTTTCTAAGACTAAATTTTGTTGAGGTTTTGTTCACTCTGTGTGTGTGTATGTGTGTGTGTATGTGTGTGTTTAAAGTTCTCTCTGTTAACAACCGATAAGTAATTTGGGAAGAGCCTCCTTGGCAGACAGGGGACCCCCTATCTCAGCACCGCTGCAGCTGCTACTTTTAACTGTGCATTTACTTGGAGTTGGGCCAGCCCAAGCAGGGTCCCCTCCTGAAGAGGGGCTTTTGTGTTCTGGTGAACCACAAGCTCAGATCTATATCTGCCAGTATGTTTTTGGCAGAGCCATCTAATAAAATCCCATGCACACTGTTCTATGAAATGCAGTCACAAATGTGGATGATGATTGCCTGATGCCATATATATAAGTATTTTTTTCTTTTGGTAACAGCTAATCTCCATGTCTTGGATGGATTTCATCTCTTGCCTCCACTCTTCCCTCCTTCATCACTCTGCATGGTGTATATTCTAACTACAAATGATATGTAATCTGAGTTCCTTGTAGCGCCGTCTATGGAAAGGGAACTGAGCCAATAATATGGAGACAGGGGGTTCTATTACTGGTTCTGCCCTTTATTTAGTAATAGCTTAACAAAAGCAACAAATACTTAGCCAGTGCTGAAATACCTGTTAGCATTCTTCATATATTCTTTTTTGGGGGAGTACTGGGGATTGAACTCAGGGGCACTCGACCACTGAGCCACATCCCCAGCTCCAATTTTGTATTTTATTTAGAGAAAGGGTCTCACTGGGTGGCTTAGCACCTTGCTTTTTCTGAGGCTGGCTTTGACCTCAAGATCCTCCTGCTTCAGCCTCCCAAGTTGCTGGGATTATAGGTGGGTGTCACAATTCCCAGCTATATATTCTTGAGTCTTAACAATCCTATGAGGTAGTCAGTATTATTTTCCCCATTTAGGTGAGGGAACTCTGGCTCAGAAAGATGAAACACTATCCAGTATCACACTTCCTCTCTCTGAACTCGGGCGAGTTTTTCATATCTGTAGATCTCAGTCTCCCCATCTGCAAAATGGAATTGCTTCTCTATAACTCGTTGTGATGGCATGAAACTAAAATGGTGTCATGTGTACATTAAGTGACATTAACTGTTAAAACCCAGGACATGTAATAAGTTGTAGTTATTAAGTAGCTTACCTCTCTGGTCTTTAGCTTCTGGTTTCATAGAACATAGAAACTAACCCAGGTTAATTTCATGGGTTACATTCAGCTGTATCATTTCCTTATTGGCTGCAAATCTTAGTGAAAAAAGCCTACATGGGTCCCCAAGGCTGTGTAGACTGAACTTGAAGTCAACTTTGCATTTCAGGCACTTCTGTCACTCTCAGCCAGTTTTCTTTGGAAGAAACCGTACACTTTTAGGGAGGAGGAGGAGTTGTGCTCTTGGGTGTGCACAGAGAGTAGCACGGTTGATAGACCAATGTCTGCTGGCCACTCTAAGGCTACTTTAAACAGTTTAAGGCAGTGCTTACTTTGGCTCTGAGGATACTGTGATCCCTTAATATACAGAAAAGAAAATATATCTATTCCTCTTTTGTTTTCCTGTCTCACCCTCAGGTGGGAACTTAATTAGCTGAGCTGGTTAATGAAGAAAATAAAGCACCAAATCAGTTTCATGCAGAAATGCTTAACTTCATACATTATAATAAAAAAAAATAGGGGTTCAAGATCCCATATGGCACTTAGCCTCCCAAGGAGGATCATCAGGCATAGACTAGAAGCAGGTGGCCTGGCACAGAGAGTCGAGGTTATTTTTGCTGCTGGGCCCCCGCCATTTCAGAGTTTAACAGTGGCAGGACTGCTCAGCAGGAGGCTGACCCCAGATGCTCTCCCTATGGTGGGATGGAGCACCCCCATCTCCACTGCTGGGAATAAGTTTCATCAAATCTAGGTCACAGTTACACTCCCAGAAAGGTCTCTGTCTAAACTTATTCCCAATTACTACTTAATTGCCATTTCCAAATCTGATTCATTGCGAGTGAAGTAATAGCCTTAATTGGTCACCCATCCTGGTTACCTCTTTAAAGCCTGCAATGATGATATCTTGACATTTTCCTTTGGGTTAACCCTAAGGCAACAGGTAGCCTGTTCACATCCTTTGTCTCTTCCTATACAGAGCTTACTTTTGAGGATGGCATTATAGACTAGAGATGTGGAAGCCTGGATTCTTCTTCTGGCTTGTCTTCTACCCGGGGTTTAGTTTTGCTGTTTGTGATACAAAGGGATTTATACTGGGTCAGGAATTTCTTTTCTTTTTTTAAATTTTTTTATTTTAGTACTAGGGATTAAACCTGGGGGTACTCTACCACTAAGCTACATCTCTAGGGATGTAGCGGTTTGTCAGGTGAAGGACTTATGATAAACCTTGTACAAAACCACTTTGAATTAATAACATATAAATGCAAGTCACTATTACCTTTGTTGTCGCTATAAAGAATTATTCGAATTTTTGGAATTATTATTTGGAATTAAAATACTGGGCTTTTACTAAAGATGGCTTTAAAAAATAAAATCAAGGATTCACCATGAGTAAATTACTTGCCTACAAATATCATGCAGACTTTTCATTATCTTTAGAAGAGAATGTTTCTGTAGTGTGTGGGAAAAAGAAAAGGCATTTCATTTGCATCGCTGCTCATATAAATTGCAAAAACTCGGTGAGCTGAAGTCCAAGGTAAAGCAATAGCATATAAGGAAATGAAGTTGATGCTATATTAAAGATTCCTTGTCACAGGCACTCTCTGCCTAGGAATGGGAATGCTCCAGCCTTGTCACTGACATTTTGTGAACAAGCAGCTTGTATTGGATGGTGATAAATGGATTATTTTAAATGTCATTCTGCACTGTTTTAGAGTTGCAAGGAGAGTTTTGATATTGAGTTGTTGGTTAGGATATTCTATACCAATCCTTTATGATGAAATAATCTCCTCAAGTTACATCCAGAAATGTCAAAGTTGCTTATTTCTTCAATCACCCATAGCAATGTCTCCATTACGAGATATGCAGAGAAGATTGTATAATAATGTCAAACTATTTATAGAATCTCCTCTCTCCTCAAGTTGTTTATTTAATGCTCGAGCTTTGTTTTTATATATATATGTTTTTCTGTTCCTAAATTGACTTCAGCTGAGGTGTCGCACTTTACTTTTTCTCTATAGAGCACTTTTAAAAATTGATAATATGAGCACTTGAGCACTAAATCTAAGGCCCAGTGAGCACTTTTTAAATATAAAGATTTGCTTAATTTGGTTTCAAATATTATAATTCGTTCTAAATTGTATGTTCTAAACATTGTAAGGGTGTTACAATCATAACATATTTAAGACCTGCTTTTTATTTAGTGTAAACTACTTTGCCTGAATAAGTTTAATTATTTATTTTATGCTAATTGATGTATTATTTCTTGGAAATTCTGAATTTAATAAAGTTCTTTCCATTACACAGAATTTAGTCATTTGTGTAGAGATTTAGTATCGTGGATTTATATGGAAATATATGTAAGTAGATTTTGAAAGCATATCTCAAGTTTTACTTGGCAAAGTTACTCTAAATATTGGCTTTCTTCCCCAAAGGCAAGATCTTTCTAGACACAGATATTGAAAATATTCAATTTTTCTACACTCCCTCCAGACTCTCTTCACTCTAGTGATCTTCTCCTCAACTTCCCCTCTCTGCAGTCCTTAAAAAAGGCATATCATTTGAATTTTAAAAGATCAAAATAATGTAAATAATATTAGATTGAACCATATAAAATTGCCATTTTTGTAGATCAGCAGTCATATATTAGTGATTTTTGTATAGCTCACTCTAGCAGCTAATATTGATGTTGCGTTTACTGTAAGCCAGATGCATGCTGGATGTATAGGAATTTATTTATGGATCACACCAACTCCAAGGATTGGTACTGTTATTACCCCCTAGATAAAAAGGCTGAGGCACAGACTGACTAACCGTCTGAACCAGGTAGTCTACCTCCAGAGCCTTTGTTCATAACACTACTCAGAGCTGCCTCTCCAGGAAAGCAAAGTTCCTGACTCTCCTACCCAAGTGTATTGCTCTCTATTGCAAAAGTAATGTAATCAGTTCCTGTGTGTGTAGGTCTTTCTCCTCTGCATTTACATTCATTTACATATGTGCCAATAGAAAATATACAATATTTTGTTCTTTTTATTCATTTTTTTTCTCTTATGCAAGGTCTTATCTTCATTTCTTTTCTCATTCATTTTTCTTTCTCTCTTTGTCTTTTTAAAATGCTATAATCCCTATAGTTGTACAACTTTATTAGTGTATGTACTGTAAACTGAGTTACAAAGCTATTCATGTTAATACATAGAATCTAATAAATTCCTTTCCATTATCATTACTGCATGGTATTCCAAAATATGAATATCATGGTAGATAGATATATCCTACTTTATTTAACTACCTTGTTTTGTTTTCTTTTTTCCCCCATTTTCACTATTATAAATCATATTGTAATGAATGCCCCGTGTGTATATTTGAGCTGCTTCGCTATCATTAATACCAAGAAATGGCTTTAATAAGTTAAAATCTGTGCACCTTTAAAATTTTGCTAAATGTTGAATAGCTGACTATAAAAACTTTAATTTTCATTCTTATCATCTACTCTGTATGAAAAATTGATATAAAGTTACCAATCTTATTTTTTTCACTTTGATAGGTGAAAAATAGTTTTAATTTTCATGTTTCTAATTATTTGTGAGCCTCTTTTTACATTGTTTCTTCTGGAATTGCCAGTTTAGATCCTTTATGCCTTTGTCTGTTAGGTTGTTTGTCTTTTATTGACTTGTACTTCTTTGTATGTTCTGGATATTAATACTCTTCTGTTATGTGTTTCAAATATATTCTTTCTGTCACTTCTTATTCATATAAATTTAATTATGCTTTTGTTTTTTCAGTGTTGGGAATCAAAACCAGGGCCTTATGCATGCTAGGCAAGCACACTAGTGCTGAGCTGAAGCTGCAACCCTTAATTATGGCTTTTATCTTACATGTTTTAATATTTCTTCAGGTACTCTTTTAAAAATATGTTATTCTTTCCCTTAAGAGTTTTTGCACATTGTGTCTTTCTCAAGACTACCTTTCTTTTTCTATGCTTTTAATATATATATAAATTCACTTTTCTCATATTTTGATGAATTTCAAATTTTTTGAATTTTTTTTAGTTGTCAATGGATCTTTTATTTTATATACTATGTATTTATGTGCTTGCTTATTTATTTACTTACTTACTTACTTACTTACTTACTTATATGTGATGCTGAGGATTGAACCCAAGGCCTCAAACAGGCCAGGCAAGTGCTCTACCATTGAGCCACAACTCCAGCCCTCAAATTTTGTTTTTAATGTTTACTTCTTTTTTTTTTTTTGCTGTTATTTTTTTTATTGGTTGTTCACAACATTACAAAGCTCTTGACATATCATATTTCATACATTAGATTGAAATGGGTTATGAACCCCCAATTTTACCCCAAATGCAGATTGCAGAATCCCGTCGGTTACACATCCACAATTTTACATAATGCCCTATTAGTAATTGTTGTATTCTGCTACCTTTCCTATCCCCTACTAACCCCCCCTCCCCTCCCCTCCCAACTTCTCTCTAATGTTTACTTCTTTAACCCACCTGAACTTCACCTTTATAAGCAGTTGTTACGTAAGGATTAACTTTATCATTTTTCAAATAGCTAGTTGGTACAACACCATTTATAGAATAAACCATTCTTGCCTCCATTGATTTAAGGAGACAGTTGAATCATTTACCAAGTTGCAGAAAATTAACGTCTCAATTTCTGCACTTAATTTTATTTTTAAAACTCTGTTGCCATTTTTATTATAAATGTGTTGGATTTTATGGATTTATATGTTGCAGAAGTTTATCCAAAACCAATGTTTTTCTCCTCATCCACTGATATACTCTTGTGTCATCTTCTGTGTCTTTAAGGAGTTTTTAAAATTTTTTAACTCATAATGCTTTTTAGTTTGTCCCTCTTCCCCGCCCTATTTGTCATTTCTAGAATAATATTGAATAGTAGAAGGGATAGTAGATATGCTCTTTCTTTTCCTGATGTTACTTAGAATAGTTCTCATGTTTGCAATTAAACTTGAGACTTGCTAAATGTCTTGCAAATATCCTTTATTAAGTAAAGGAATTCTTATTCTCTTTAATGTGTGCTGTGCTTGATGAAACACTATTTGGGGGAGGGGCCTACTGAGATGATCACATGACTTTCTCTTTTAATCTTTAAAGGTGTCATATTACATTGTGAACCATCCTTGCCCTCCTGAGATAAAACGTGTTTGGTCCTGATGTAACATGAGCAGGGAGTTGATTTGCTGGTGTTTTAGTTAGGATTTTCATAGGTGGGATTTCTTTTTAGAGGTATTTCCTGGTGCTCTTCCACCCCCCACAACCCCACAGGCCCCCAGTTAACAGTTCTCAGTAGAACTCATTCATTCCTGACTTTCCCCGTGATGTTGACCCTTTTGAAGTTTGTCCAAGGCTTGATTGGCTTTTAGCCATTTAAGCATCAAGGCCTTTGAATGCAAGTTCCCTAAAAACTTTGAAGTTTATTTCTATTTATAGCTTTTCAGAGGAAGGGCATGAGTTTGCTCTTTCAACTTTTTTACTCTTCCTCCCAGTTTGCTAATGGGGAGAGACCATAAATATTTCATTGTGGCATGATGTGCACCTTTATGAAATCTACAGTTTCTCCCTTTTGGTTGAAAAATTTGTACTTTTCTTTTTCTTTATCCTTTGTGCATTGGACTATAGGGTCTTTTTTTTTTTTTTTTTTTTTTTTTTTTTGTACTGGGGATTGAACCCAGGGACACTTAACCACTGAGCCATACCCCCAGCCCCCTTTTTTTTTTCTATTTAGAAATAGGATCTGGCTAAGTTCCTTTGGACTTCACTAAGTTGCTGAGGCTAGCTTTGAACTCTCGATCCTCCTGCTGCAGCCTCCCAAGCTGCAGGGATTATAGGCATATGCCACCGGCTTAGAAGATATAGTTTTAGTTACTCCTTATTTATATCAAATGTTCCCCCTAGAAATAGATACTTGTTATTTTATAGTGAGAAACACTGGTTTGGAAAAGCCAACATTGTGGAGTTTTTTGCAGGTGCGTTCTCCATTGAAGACATCACTCACCTCAACACGTGTCTCCCTCTGTGTGGTCTTTTCAGTGTAGTACATCGGACAGCTGTGACCACTTGGCTGCTACTTGCAATTTAGATGAAACCTATTTACAGTCCTTTATAACAGCATAGATTGGAAGCTGAGGGTCCTAGCTTTCAGTCTATCTTGCGATGTCAAATCAAGCCACTTCACAACTAATTCTTACTTCCCACAACTACATAATGAGGAGATTATACAGGGGGATCTCTGATGGATCTCCTGTTCTAAATGTTTTCTGATTCTCTTTTTCATGCTCCTTCAGTATTATTTTAGGTCCTAGAACTTTTAAGGATTTGTAAATCTCCACTAAACTGTGTATTTATAATTTTATTACCACCATTTTATTGTTCAGTTACATGGGTTTTTGTTTTTTTTTTTTGGGGGGGGGGGTTTCGAGGGGAAGGATATGGGGATGGAACTCAGGGGCACTCGACCACTGAGCCACGTCCCCAGCCCTGTTTTGTATTTTATTTAGAGATGGGGTCTCACTGAGTTGCTTAGTGCCTCGCTTTTGCTGAGGCTGGCTTTGAACTCACAATCCTCATGTCTCAGCCTTTTGAGCCACTGGGATTTCAGGCATGAGCCACCATGCCCGGCTAATTACATGTTTTTGAGATTCTAAATATGTCTGCTCTTTAGTTAATTCCTCTTTCATTGCTCAGGTTTTTTTTTCCTATTTCTAAAATCAATAAATGCTCATTCTAGAAAATTATAGATAGCACACAAAATTACCCCAAATCCTAGTACCCAGACTATTAACATTGGTGTATAATTAGAAATATTTCTGTATTAAAAATTTGTACTCTTTCACAGAATATATCATAATTTTTTCATTTACTACTCATCATTCAAAGATAATTTCCCTCAAAGTATACAATTTATTTTTAGTATACAAAGTATACAATTTAATTTTTTACTTTTAAATATTATTGTAGACATCTTTTAATAAGAATCTTTGACACTTTCTTGAATAGATACCTACATGTGGACTACTAGGTGTTAGAGAATATACATTCTAAGTTATAAACAGATTGTTGGGACTTGACAAATATGTGTTAAATAAAACCTTGCTAATTTGATTTTTAGAAAGGTGTACCAATTTATAATTTCCTCAGTAGTTTTTGAAATGCCTCTCCCTTCTCATGTTGGACAGTATGGAATATTGTCATTAAACAGATTCTCCAGTTTGATGGACAAAGAGTAACATCTCACTTCTTTCTTTATTGAGTTTGAACGTGTTGATGGCTGTGTGTGTGTGTAAATTTCTTGTCTTCTCCTCCTTGTCGCCCCTCCCCATTTTTTTTCTTTTTTTCTTTTTTTTTTTTTTTTGGCATGTGTGTTACTTGTTAATAGCTGCGGTGGCTTTGAGCTCACTAGCAAGTTGTTGCCACATAATTTACAGGTATGTGGATCTTTGTGGGGCAAGTCTCAATTTTTAGGTCAAGAAGAGAATGAAAGTGTCTGACCACCTGGCACGACTTTACTTTCACTGACTCTGTTTTCCTAAATCACAATCCATAATTTATAATTAAGAATTGCTATTCTCCCCGCCAACTCTGAGGATGATTTTCGAAGCTGTTCGGATGCTCAGACACCCCCTGGGAAGTCACCAGCCTGCCCCTTCCTCAGGAGCTTTTTGCTTCCACAGGAATCCTTCAGCCTAAATATGGTGACAAGGATCCTTAAGTCTGATCTCTAGATCTTAAAACCTGGCTTCTCTACTTATAAGGCTTGTCAGTTGCACACTCAGGGCTCCTCAAGCCCCTGAGAGAACCAGGCTTGCAGATCTCAGGTCTGTGGGTGTCCTTTGTGAGGAAGTTAGAACAAGTCCCACCCTTAAGTCAAGAAGAACTGGTTTGTCACAAAGGGAAACCACCGGACTACTCTCTTCTAATAGGTCTCCTAATTATTTCTGGCTGTCAGATCCCTTGGTGCATTCCACATTTTTCTACATTGGTGCTGTTGGGTTCATTTTACCAAACAATTGTGAAAAATAGAAACTAGTCTCTGCTTTCAAGGGAGATTGACAGAATCTTGCTACCTAAAATCCAGGGTGGGTGGAGGGAGACTTGCCTTGTACATTTTTTCATATTCAATGCTGGTAATTAGGTCATACCTGGGGGAGGCAGGTTGACATCATAGGTGTAAGGGGCTGAAGTCCAGTGCACATTCTCTCTTGGAACCTGGGAGGCCTCATTTGCCCATTTGGGGGGACCTCTTTCTCCTTTACCCAGATGGGCTGAGAAGGCCAGGCCAAGCCCTGATTCACAACATGTACAACTTATAGAAGTGCCTCCCTCTCAAGGTGCATTATAAAACCTTTTGTTTGCAAAGCAAAGGTGGCATTAAGGAGCCACTTGCAGTACTGTCTGTTGGGGACATACTTTTGCTCTAGTATTTTAATTTGTTCTAATCAATAATTCTAACTTGAAAGTTCTTAAGCAGAGAGATTTCCATATTTAAGTAGCTCAGCTTACAACCATTTTATTTCTTTGTTGTTGTTGCCATGATGTTTCTCCCCAGCCCGAAAGAAACCATAACTGATAGAGGAGTAGATGGAAAAACCACTTCCTGATACAGCTTGGCATTTTAGTTTTAAAATTCTCACAGATTCATAAGTCTAAACAAAGTATAGTCAGTTCGCCTCACAGAGCTAGTGTGAGTTCCTCTACAGTGCTTTAGGTGTAGCAAACTATGATTAAATCTGGAGATAAATTTCTAATGGCATCTGAAAGAAGAGGTCCATGTTCCCCAATGATCTCCTAAATCATAGCACCACAGGAAGCCATTTACCCTCTAAGTGATGTCAGTAGGCATGAAGGGAAGCCTGAAGCCTTCTGCTTTTTAAGAGCCATTCTGAGCTTAATTTCAATATCTTGATCCAAGACCTCTGAGAAAAATTCAGCAACGACTCACCTCACCCCTCTGTTATTAGAAAGCATTATGGAGGAGGCGTTGGGGTTCTTCTCAGCCTTAACTATAGATACGGCTCTCATCTGGATGACAGGGCAGTACACCTCTTCCTTTGTCTGCTCAAGTTTGTGAATTTGATGTAGTGTGAAGCACTTTATGAGATTTAGATTCTTCTTCTTCATGGTGTAAATTAACTACCAAGTAATTTTTATCAGGCTTTCTTGTTCACATAGCATAACCAGCAAAGAGATGAAGAAAAGCTTTATGATAGTCAGCTTTATGATAGTCGTGTGCCCTAGTTACAGTCAGAGATGTTGCTAGGAAATTGTCAATCTTTAGGGTTCAGAGAGGCTTCACCCTCTCCTATGCCAGGTCCAGTGGTTTCCATTACCTTACCTGCTTGCTAGAACCTGCTCATCCCCATTGGTACAAATCCATCTTTTTCCAGTGACAGAAAGCTCAGAAATATTGCTCTCTTGGAAGCTATGCCCAAGAAACTTAGTTTCCTAACTGGGCTCTGCAGCTGTTGAAACTTCCTCACCTTTCACCTGAATCTCTGCTGTGTTTTGCAAATGAGGAGCTGGTGAGGAAAATATGCAGCTCCAAGCTGGCAAAGTTTTAAGTGGGTAAAGCTTGTAGTGTTAAGATCATAGCCCCAAATTACTTAAGGGCTTCTGCTAACATGGAAATAAGACTCTTTACTGCTGAGAGATTGGATATTCAGATAGATTTTTTTATGAAGGAAATAAATATTTCAGCATGCAAACACTACCCAAGCGGGGAGTGATGCTTCAAAACAGGGTCAGGGGTCAGGTTTTTTTTTTTTTCTGTTTGTTTTTGGGGATGGCTCCAAGTTTAAAGATATTGCACATTACTACCTACCCCGAGCCTCACATGGTAAAGTAATTACTGCTAGCTAGTGCAAAATATGTACATTCATTTTTATTTCCAAAGATCCTGAGATTTCCCTGTGCTTTTATGGTCCTCATTATAAAAAAAAAAAAATACATCATGAGGAATGATGGTTTTTCTCCATGATTGTATAAAAGAGTCGAGCTGAAAATGTATGTCGGATAGTTCAACTTTTTAGCAAACTTAATTTTGGAGTAATAAATAAGAATAAATAAGACTAGGATCCATTTTCTCTTCAGAGAATAGCAGGGTTCATTTTCATAGTTTGCCTTTAAAACATGCAACAGACCCTTAGGGTATTGGATAATTTTTAGAGGAGATGCTGACCAGTCTGAGTGCACTGGGGCCCAGGATGTCTTCAGGCAAGAGTAAAGCTGAGTGGCATACATTGTTTTGAAACTCAAATACCGACTTTCTCAGTAGAGTGGAATTTTGGTGACGGTTGGAATTGCAACAGAGGACTTCGAGTTTCTGAAACCCTTTTCTCTCTACCTTTAAAGTGAGGGAAATAATTATTGGTTGGATGGTTAGTAATCTCACACACACTTTCCCCAGCAGTGGTACACTCAGACCCTTGTAGAAACCAGCAGCAATGACAGTGGCCTAAGCAGGCCAGGTGTGATACGATAGGGAGTTGGGACCATAGAGAACTCCAAAGCACACCCCTGTCTAAAGGGGACAGCCGGGCCTCTGCTCCAGTCAACTGATGCCATGATGGAATGTGGACCCTCTGTTGTGGATGGCTCAAGATTTATTCCCCCCAAAGAAGCCAGGAGTCTAGATTTTTGTATGAAAGGTACTTTTGTGAACATTTTGGCAAGATATTTGAGAACCAGATCTGGCCTACAAGCTACACGTTGTGATGTTAGCATTCAGAAAAGGTAGAGTTAGGTGCTGATGGCAGTCCCTTCCCTTTCTCCAAAGGAGGTGTTTTGCAGCCTGGTACCTTCGGAACAATTACTTTACTGTGGCTTCAAGCCCTGCTACTGTGGAGAATGCAGTCACTCTGAGATTGAGGGCAGCTTGTCTCATTCATATCATTTCTTCCCAGTGATAGACCTTTTGTCAAGGCCGGCTTTTAAGGGAGTGGCATTTCAGAAAAGTTTATAGGGCAGAGCCGACCTCACCTGCTTCTCTTACTGACACTCAACCCATCACAAAGTGAGTAGTTTCTCCCTTGCTCGGCCCCCACCCCCAGCCCTGTCAATCAGCCTTTGGAATGTGATGATTCTTTAAAGTGCATTCTGAGACAGACTGTATTCCTGTTTCCTCTCCCTGAGCTCCTAAGCATCAACAGAAAAGAGTGTCTATTCTGTGGTCAAACAGAGAAATCATCACTTTAATTGTAATTTTGCGTAATGACTGGTTTCATAGTAATCGGGTAGACAAGGAAAGACCTTGACGAAGTCAGTGGTATTATAATGTGATTAATTTAGTATCGGCTTGGCTTGTTTTGGGTTGTCTAGCTGTCACCTTTTCTCCTAGTATCTGAGTTTCTGGAGCAGAGCATGTCATGTTGGAAGTGAGCTTGTTTGGGGGGACAGAGAAGAGCTGTGGGGAGTAGAGAAATTAAAGTGTGTCCTCAGCTGCTATTGATGTCCTTCCAAATAGGTGAAGTTTAGTTTAAAACCGTCCATTAATTCCTGGCCTCTGGCAAGAGCTGGTACAAGGTTTGCCTGTTTGCTCAGTATGTCTAAGGAGGGGTTAAAGGGAAGGAGAAAGATAGCAATTAGTCAATGACATTTATGACCCATTTATAAAATACAAATGGAATAATTGGTTACAAAATCATGACAAGCCTTCACTTGTCTTTTACAAACTTGTTCTCAACACATTGTGAAACTTCAGGAACACTCTGCTGAAAGCCAACTGCAGCCAGTTTGAAGAGGCCAAGCCACGGCCCTCAGGCTGGGGATAGCTGTGAGACAGAAGGTTCTTGGAGTAGATTCTCCTTCTCTTCACAGATAAACCTCAGTGTGGATGCAGAGCCAGGGGATTTGTAGGTTCCTCAAATAGGAAATCACCACCCGTTTGGGGTAGGACAGCGAGCTGTGAAAAAGAAAAATCAACCCCTAAACCTTCCATGCATTGGTCTTTTAAGTCTTAAGTATTCAGCTAGGTCTTTGCTAAGATTTGAGCACCATGTATTAATGAAGGAAGAGTCACTGGGAGGCAGCATGCATATTGCCTCCCTCTAGGTCCCTCCTCCATTAAAATGCTGTGTGAGGTGGCCTTGTGCAAATAAATGCCAAGTTGACATCTCATGTGGGCCTCAGGTGATTTTTCGGATTTTCCAAATCAACTTTCAGTTCTTCACCTCTAGCTCTTAAGGCTTTTCATTTGTTCCCACCTCTAGAGAGAGGACATTTGCTCAATAACATGAGAAGGGAAACTAGAAGCTAATAAAAATTTTTAATCAGGGCACATATTGGGGTGTAATATGATGCTAATTTTAAAAAAGAAATTGGCCACCCTGGGGGGTGGGAGTAGAAAGGGAAAATATTGGTGAACAAATTGGTCATATTATGTTGTATACATATATGAACATTTAACTATGAATCCCATCATTATGTGCCATTTTGATGCACTAATAAAAAATATAGAAAAAATGAAAAATAATTATATTTAGAAACTGGGGGATGGGGAAAGAAATTGGCTAGTTCTTTGATAAGGAATTTCTCAGCCTAAAGAGTATAACCCTCAGTTTTAGCAAAGAGAGAGATTTTAAATTTTTTTTAATTCTTAATTTCAGGCCCATTATAAAACAATGGCTGACTGGATTTAAGTTCTTTATTTTCTACACTCCTGCACAAACTTTGGAAAAACTGGCTTGTCTAGTTTAGAGAATAAAGTGTGTGGGGGGGGGAGTATTTCCATTATGTATTGCTAGTCTGAATCCTTCGTGTTTAGTGGTAGACTATTCTGATTTTGAAATAAGTTTAGACCTCTCTAATACTCCAGAGCTGGGTTTTCTTCTCATTGCGTTTAAAACAAAACCACTACCAGCAAATGCCTGAAATTCACTTTAGTTAAAAATGTGATTAAAATAGAAAAGGAAAATCCTAGATGCTCGGGAGGCTGAAGCAGGAGGATTGCAAGTTCAAAGCCAGCCTCAGCAAAAACGAGGCACTAAGCAACTCATTGAGACCCTGTCTCTAAATAAAATACAGAATACGGCTGGGGATGTGGCTTAGTGGTCAAGCACCCCTGAGTTCAATCCCCAGCACCCCCACCAAAAAAAAAAAAAAAAGAAAAGAAAAAGATAAGATAAGATATTACCTAGCAAGTCCCGGTTAAACAGGTTCAAGTGTGTCCAGAGCACACTGTTTAGGATTTCATCTTCCTTTTTAGCCATCTGACTGGCAACCTAAGGTTTCCCTTCTTCCTCTAAGGATAAGCCATGTGTCCCCTTCACTGTGCACCAACCCTGTATATCGTCCCCAGTGCTCTGGATCCCTCTGATGAGCCTTTGTGTGGCACACAGGAAGGGATGGGTCATGAATATGCAATTACTGACATGCAGTGTTGCCTTCTGCTAAAAATATAAATAGGGTGCTCTGATCTCAGAGTTGGGAGCTGATTTCTGATTTCAGCCTAGACAGGTCTGCTTAAAACTATAATCAAGCTGATTGTATTGCCCTGGAATTCTAATTTCCAATTTAGGGTTTTGCTATATAATCTCTGGTAGAGTGTGTCTAATCTTCATGAAACCCAGAGTCTTTATATAAACTTTATGGATTTTCTTCCATGTGTCTAGGCTGAACTGAGCTGTGTCTCTAGACTGAGCTGTAGAGACATTAAATTACTGAGTAAATGAAGGCTGCGTTGTTATGTCACTCTGTCTTTTTGAAAGACCAACTCAAATTCTGTCTGCTGTAGCTTTGATCCTTTTCATTTAATTCTAAGTACACTTGTTATTATAGTAACTGTTGTTTGTATGTTATTTTAGCTTTTTACTTAAGTAGCTATTTAGCAATTTAAATGAAAATGTAATTAGGTTACATCTGTTTTACATGCATGTAATACCACGCAGATGTAAACTTCTATTAAAGCCATATTTTCTTTTTGGCAAGAAAAGGCAAAAACAAAATTGCACCAATCACTGGAGTACGTCTTGCTCTGGAAAAAAAAAAAAAAAGCCAAAACATTATATACCAAGCCCTATGCCCTTATTTATATGGTGGTAAGGATACATCACTTCTGTGTTTCAGAAGTTTAAAGAAAACAAACCAGTGCTTTGGAATTCATCGAGATACAGTGTTTAAAATGACAGTGGAGCTTCCGCCATCCTGTGGGTTTGTCCGCACATGGGTATCCCCACCTCCACGTGGTCAACACTGGCTCTTAAAACTCCACAGGGTAGAAGGAATCAAGGGCCAGCCACGATTCTGACTTAGCTCTGCTTTTAACTGATGTTAAGTTAACATCAGTTAACTGTGCCCTTCTCTGTTATTTAAAACATAGCAAAACAAAACAACACCCAAGAGTTTTATTTCCCAGCTGGACCCATAGGCTTTCATGAGGGAGATAAGGAATGTACTCTTACTATGAAAAGCATGAATTGTGATCTGTAGAGAGTAGTATTAGCACGTAAGTCTGAAAACAGTGTGAACAGTGAGCCTCCCAGACACCCCCTCATTCTGTGTGTACATCGGGGATTGAACTCAGAAAATTAATTCTCCCGTTTAGGGAACCATTGCTTCCCTTATAGCCCGTTAATAGGATTTATAAAACATCATCTCAGACAAAGTCATTTATCTTATTTGCTAACGAGACACAAAATTTGGACTGTCTGGAACCAGGTAATATTTTAAGAGTTGCCCATTTGTTTCATACATGTTCAGCTTTTCAATGCAGTCATTTTAATGGTGGTTTTTATAGCATCAATAAAAATATTTTCATATAATTCTTCCTTGTAAATATGGTTAAACTTTCAGCTTTCTGCTACTTGGTGACCTGTTAAATAACATAATGTACTTTCGAATTGCTTGTTCAGTGCCAAAACAAGGCAAGCCAGGAGGAGCCAGCTTTATGGCATTGATCTGATGCACTGGGGCCTCCAACTCAGCTAGGGAGAAAACGTTAACCAGGGCTCGCAACATCCAGCTTTTGGGGGGTTTCTTCCCCTCTGATTCTGAAGGAGGGGGCGTGGACTATAGTGTTTACTTCTCTTTCATACCAGTTGCAAGAAGTTGGGATTTTAGATGACAAGAAAAGGAAACAACTTACCCAATGCAATAGTATATCTGCCACGTACGTATTTAGCACTTTGTGTGTGCCAGTACTATGGTGTTTCATTACTATCTTTTGAAATCCTTTACAGCAAATGCATGGGGCATAAGTGCCACTGTTATCCCCTGTTTTATTCATGAATTAATTGAAGACCAGAGAGATTAAGAATCATTCCCAACGTAATATAACTTGTAAGTTAGCATGGTAACCTTGGCAACCGACACCAAGGCCTCGACTTTGACCCACTATCTTTTGCCATACCTCACAACATACTAGGGTTGTTGGTATTATTTCTTTGTTATTATTGTTTTGTCGTCTGCATCAAACATCAGTGACCTCTTTCCTCTCCTCGCATCCTCCCTTTTTACCAGTTCAGGAAACCAGTTTTAGAAAACCCTAAGTGCCACAGAGATCTAAAGAAATAAGGTCTGGTGTTCAAGGTACTTAGCTGGGGTGGGAGGGAGTATGGGTACATAGAATGGCAAGGAGGGTGACATGCATGATGAATAGAGATCCGCTGATGTGCACTGAGGACACAGAGGAGATGGGAAGCTTCATTTGACCTGGGCATCAAAGAAAGTGGAGGCTTGTGATAGGCAAAGGAGGCGCTTCCGCCTTTGGGAATAGAATGAGAGGGGCGTGGAGAAAGGAAGTGCAAGCTGGAGTGTTGCGGTAGTTAAGGCAGAAGATGGTGAAAGCCTGCACCTGGGCCCTGGCAGAGGGACCACAAAGCAGGAAGAAGAAGGTCGTTGCACAGGTGGGGATGGGATCTGGCGATTGATTAACAGTTGGGAGCGGGGAGGGGGTGTGGGGTCTCCAGCTCAGTAGTGTAATCATAACACGCAACTCAGGTTCAGAAAACTCCTCGTGGTTAGGGGTATTATCAGGTAGAAGGTAAGAACATGGACCCTGTATTCAGAATCTGTGCTCTACCGCTTATGTGATACAGTGACTTTCAGCAAATCACTTGTTTAGACCCCAGACTCCTCATCTATAAAATAGAATCATTTTAATACTGATTCACAGTATTGCTGGAGATAAATCAATACCTGTGGAGTCCATAACACAGTCCCATACAGCCTACATTCAGTAGTAGTTAGTAGCCTCTTGCTTTGGGAGAGGAGCCTTTTATCTCTGCCTCACAGATGAGACTATCAAAGTTTGGGTAGAAGAGACACTTCCCAAAGTTCTTCAGCACTGAGGGCTTGCAGGGGTGAGTGGACACCCAGACGCCTGCATCCCCAAGAAGTCTCTGTCCTGCTGGGTTTTAGGTACCTCACTGCACTCCCATCAGTCAGTGGCAGGCTGAGTCTTGTGGTCATTTTGACTTCCTCCCTTAAAGGTGGAATGTGGTAGAGGCTGGCCTCTTCTCTCTCCTCCTGTGGCCATTTATTAAACATATATTATGGATCTGGCATACTATTACATGGTTTGTGAACATTTCTAATAACTAAATGCAGGTTTTCATCCTCTCACTTTACTTTCTTCCTATGAAAATAGACATTATTTCTCCAGAGGCCTCTTGGGCACACCAGAGGGAGTTAGACCCTTTTGTGTGTGTCCTGTAGAATTTCCATGGCAATAAAAAGTATATTTCTTGTTGACTTGCTGCTACATGAAGGCCACCCAAAATGTACCCTCTCCTTTAACCCAGATCTCAGTGTGTGTTCTTACTTTCCTCCTTTCAATGTGTCCAGATTCAGGTATTAAGTAGATAATACACTCTTAAGCCCAGATCACAGTGCTTGGGAAAACAACACCCAAGGTTCGTGATTGGCCTGTGCTGTTGATTGTCAGGCTGCTGATGCCAGTGTCTGACCTGGCGGCATAGTGGTGTGGCAGCTCTTTCGCACAGATGAGGTGAGTGAGCATCCGCCATGATGCAGGAGATGCCAGGACAAGGGATCAGATCTGTTGCACCAAGAGAACAAGATTGATTTATTGTGTTACACAGGGGTGAAGTGGACCCGGCACCACTGCACCACGTGCTTTTTTTTATTCCCTTGTCTGCTAAGTATGCAAGTACAAACAGCTTTAACACAATTTTTTACCTAGAAAGGAGCCTGGGGCTGCATCCAAGTACATTTAACATATGAAAATTGAGCTGCTTTGAACTTGTATGTTTTTGATAACTGCTTGGTATGCTTCCTGGAGGATCACCTGTAGGCTTTTCTTTCCAAATCCTAATCCCTTTGATTGAGTGCCAGGACAGATAGCTCTCATTGAATAGCTCCAGTCTCATAATTCTTCCTTCATTCAGAGTTGAAAGGGAGCAGCTCCAGATTCAATAGGCAAATCCTCAGATTTAGCTAAAGCAATTCAAACACTTTAAAACTGAAATTGTTTTGTTCTAAAATAAGGTTCAGATGGGCTACTGAATGTTTACACAGGCCAGCCGCTGCCAGGAACTGCAGGATGGGGACGAAAACCTCCACCCAGCCCCTGCTGCCTGCCCCTGTCTCTGTGACTAGTAAGGATTAAAAGAAGGACAACGTTGAGCATCGGAAGTTTAGAGCAACCTGGCGTGGTGGTGTCATGTGTGGGCAAAAGACCTTGCCTGATTCTTCTTGTTTTCTGTCCTCTGTAAGGCCATTCCTGTCCCCTCTTCCCAGCCCCCTTTCGGAGGAAGGAAAACAACCATGTTCTTTTTATCTTTACAAATGTGCCTGGTGGGGATGAATCTAAACCAGTTCAAGATGCTTTTATTTAAGCTGTTTAGAGGAGCGGAAGGTGCTGCAGAATTGGAAATCAAGTGGCACAGGGCCCTCTCTGCAGTCCTGCTCCTGAGCTGACCGCTGCTTTTTTGTTTGTTTGTTTGTTGGGTGGGGGGGGTTCTTTAGGCACCTACCTGGATTTCTGCCAAGATCTCTGTTTCAGGTCTTTTCAGAGATTGTGTTTACTGAAAGGTGGTTCCTTTCTGCTGAACATCCTGTGTCTGTCCTATTTGGCCAGCGAGTGCTCCTGTCGGGAAAAGCCACCTTCTTTCTCTTTGTGCCTGGTGCCCCATTTTAAGAGGAAGCTGAAAAGCCACTTTCACACTCCGGATGTGACTGGGCCTTGCATGGCTTATCAGAGAGGGTGTCCTCTCTTGGGTGAACAACAGCTACCCTCCTCTAGGCCACCAGATGAAGGGAAGGACTGTCAGCCATTGTGAGAGCCTTGGGGATCTGCATGCCCCACAGGTTGAACTTGAGGACATTTCTCCCATCCCCCGCTGCTGGTTTCCCACTTGGACAATGGGGCTACTTCACTGGTCATTGGTACCAAGCCTCTGTAAGGAGCATTGTATATCAGTAAAATGGATGATATTCTGTGGTCTTGGAAAAGGTTCAAGCTGGAGTCTCCCCCACTATCAGGGACATAAAATGACTCGGCAGTGATCCATACAATCTCATCTGAACACAGTTTATAGACTCCCATTTGACTAAAATCTACATCTGTACCAGGACTTGACCCACTGATGGTATAAGTTTATTAACAGCCTTGTTCATTAGATCCTTCCTATTTCTCCTTTTCTGTTTCTATCCCTGGAATGTTTTTATGACATTGTAATCATTTATAATTTTAAAATGCCTTCAATAATGCTTAAAAAGAGCCCTTGACTTTAATGGGTGCAGCTTAACCATAGGATCGTGTCTGTATTACTGTCGATTCTTACAACAATACTTTGGAATGAGAGTAGAAAGTTTATGACACATTTTATTATATCCCTAAATGTGAAAGAGGATTCTAATTTAAAAATAAGTGGCTATACTTTTTAATTCTTATTTAGCCTCTGTAGCCATTTTAATATCCCTTTTATGGTTGACTGGTTGATGTTTTAAAACAAGTTCTTTGGGGAGTCTATGCCCATTAGTCCCTGGCAATAAAATCTGAACTTTTCTAAAATAAAACATGATGCCATGGAGCAATTAAGAGGAGAACTTTCAGCGATGCCTGTGAATATGAAATATAGTGATTTATATTATTAATGGATTTGGGAGAAAACAGCCCACCCCTTTTAAGCTCAACTATGTGTATTTGGGGGGTTTTATATTTTTAATTTATTTCTTTGTTTCTCTCCAGGGCAGTTGGGAGTTCCATGGCAGGCTCTTAAGGCACACCACTCCTTCTTTTTGTAGCCTACTATTTCTGAATATGAGCCTTTATTTTTTCATTTTATATGGAAAATGGGGTGATGTCACTAAGGAAAGCATTTTTCCCCAAAGTGGTTTTGGGACCAGAATCTGGTGAAGTGTTATTTAAAAGCGATAACATAGTCAAGCTACGCTTTGTGCTTTAAATAATTGTAGGATTTACAGGCCGTATCCCTAACCTGTTCAGTTTTATGGTAAGACAGAATGCAGGGATTCATTTTATCATAGTTTCTTAAAAACTTAGAAACACAGCTGACAGGTATTTCTTAACATTATAATAAGTTCTTTGTGTTTATTAAACCTAGTTTGTAGTAATTCAGGAGTGCTGCGATTTAGTAGTTACTTAATTTACAAATGGGATTGGCCTCCCTAACCTCTGGAGGAGAGAGTGACTTTGAATGCTTTAAAACTTTCATGAACTCTCTATGGCCAACTGTGGGATAAAGTCGGGTTTTAAAAAGCCCTCCATGCTTTGCAGCCACCTCTCCTGTTTCCTCTGTAATAACCTCAGCCCTTTCCACCTCCCTCTCTCCATGATAGATCTGCACCGTGAGGTATTTACATCATCTCAAACTTGCCCCTTGCTCCACTTTTAATTTTTGATTCCTCTGCTCATGTTGTCTGCTCTCCATGGATTGATCTTCTCTTCACCTTGTCCTCTCCTCCCGAACTGCCTCCAGCTCAAATGCTTCGTCCTCCAAGAGGCCTCCCTATCCAGGGTTTCTTCCTACACGGGCTGTGGGAAACACCTGTGCAACTGGAGGTATCAATCTTCTTGGAATCTTTGTGCTGCCGTCCAGTAAACTGGCCTCCTCTGAAGGCCGTGGCACTGTCCACAGATCTTCATTAGCACACTTATCTCCTTGAACTTCGTTGTTGGTGTACGTTTGTCTGTTCACCAGTGAGGCTTTTGGGGATACAGCCTGTCTCAGCTAACTGTCAAACGAACACATGAACAAATGGCTTTTTGCCTTAAAAAATGCCATGCAATTGCTAGACCTGAGTCTAGAAACCTGATCTTTCAGTTTCACAGCCAGGTCAGGTACCCTGGCAACCACACCAATATTATGCTGGCAGGTGCACTCTGTTATTAACCCTATAGCCAGTCCCCTGTCCCTGTTCTGTCTTCTTCAGCTGTGCTAAGAGAATGTAAATTTTGTTCAGCTGGTGGGCAGAGGGCTCCTGATTTCAGGGCCAGTGGGTCCGTCTGTCAGTCCAGGGGACCAGCATGGCTGAGTTAAGCCGGGCCTGGTATTCTTAATTCTTGGCTAGATGCTCGCTTTCTCAGCTTCCCTTGTGCATATGGAGTCACATGGACAAGTTCTGACATGTGAGACAGAAGACATAGACTGCCACGGGCTTCTGGGAAGAATTCTTCTCCGGTAAAAAGACAGAACCTGTGTTGTTCAAAAGAGCCTTGCTCTCTGCCACGGCACTCGGTGAGAGGACTTGATGCTGGAGGTCTAGCGACCAACTTTCAACCAGGAGATGACAAGTCTGAGGACAAAAGGCTATTACAGTAATATTGGTATAACAGAAGGCCAGGAAGAGCCTGGGACCATGGTGCCCAACCTTGAAACCTCCCGCTTCCAGACTTCTTAGTCAATAAATAATAAGTGTCCTAATGTCATAAGCTTTTGATATTTGGTTTTCTGCTACTTGAAACAGAACATATCCTATCTGATTCAGTTGCTTTTAGAGGAATAACATACAGACAGCATCTTAAGCAGAAAAGCTGTGACTGGATAAAATATACGGAAGTCATGATAGCACGATATTTAAGAAACATGACCTCTGTTCTTCTAAGGGTGAGCACGATCCACTGAGTAGCCCTGAACATTGATCATTCAAGAAACATTGAATTTTTATCTCAGATATTCTTGGCACTGTTCAGGATTCAGAGGATATAGAATTAAAAGATGGTTCCTGTCCAATGGGAGACTGGTAGATCTTAATATGTTGCCATACTTGATTTGGATGCTTTCCATGGAGACTTAGCAAAGCCAATGGTAGCTACCAACATGCTTGCTATGTTGTTCTCTATACTTTTGTTATTTTTAAAAATTTATAATAATTATAAGTGAATAAAGGAGCAGCGAGGAATGAGAAATAATGAATAGAAAGCTTCATTCCCCAGCATGGGATCCCCAGCACCCTAGGGCCATGCAGTGTTAAATGACTGTAGCAGAATAGAAGAGGGAGGTGGCTACCATGGTCAAATAGAAATATCGAGGTAAATAAAACTGAGTAATGCTCATTCCTGAAGGAATTCCCAGAGCCCTTACTCTTCTCATATTGGTTATTCCTGTCTGAGAGGAGGCTGCCCCCTGAAGCATTTCCCAAAATGCTCCTGTCTTTAACACCCCCCCCCTTTTTTAACACAACCGTTTCCAGAACTGAGGCATTAGGAAGGGTTGGAATAGAATACCGTACAGAAAATGTGGCTCTGGAGGGAGGGTGGCCACCAGACATAACATGGGTAAAGGGAGACATTTCATGAGCTCCAAGTATCTATAGCATGGTTATATGGGAGTAAAAAGCCAGAGAAGCAAAACAGACCAACAGAAATGGGCCAAAGACCCCTGGGCAGGGAGGATGATTGCTGAGGTAAGCAAAGGTGCTTGAGGTTACAGGAGGGATGAAATGTTAGAGGTCTTCTGCTCGCGTCTCTGTTTGAAATGTCAAGAACTTTATAATATTGTGTTTCTGGGCTCTAGGAGAAGGTAGGACTTTAGATTAGACTTAATGAACATAACAAAATCTACCTAGTGAATCTAGCTATCTGTTAGTATTCTTCCCATTGGAACCGACAGCAAGCCGAACCCAAATTAAGTTTAAAAAAAAAGTTTATTAGTATAATTTGCAAGTGCAGGTTGTCCTAGCTTCAGGCATAGCTTGATTCAGACACTAGCCATATTTTCAGGACCTCTCTCTCTAACGTTCTCAGTTGGTTCTTATTTTCCTCATGGCCGTCAGAGCTTTAGCCTCTTGTCTCCTAATTGGAAGATGTTGTAGCTCCCAACTTCACATCTACCATCATAAGTTCTATAAAAGAGGAAATACTTCTGCTTCTCAGAAGCCCGACTTCTTAACCATGCCTAGTTAGACCCTATTGAATTATCTGTCCATCCCTGAACCAATTTAAATGACTAGGAGATAAGGCACACAATGGTTTAAATCAGTTGATTTCCATGTCCACTCCCTCCATTCCCCTGAGTTGTGGAAATTCCCAAAGGAAAACCAAGAGTATTGTATCCAAAGAGTGGAGTAGGTCAAGAAAGGAAACTTCTCCCTCCAAAAGAGGAAACTTCCATAACAGAGCCCTTCGATTTTACCCAACATGATTTTAACTTCTAAATGTTGGAATGTTCAGGGTTCCAGATCTAACAGCATGAATTAGACCCCTCGATTCAGAGCACCCAAGTAAGTGAAGGGTGTTGACAGCTGTCCTGGGGAATGCTGACGCTCCCTGAAGAAGCCATGCAGTAAATCCCCTTTGGAAATAAACAAAACACAGCTTTTGAGAACCCAGCTTTCCCCCAAGACCAGAATCTGTCAGCTACAGGCAGAAGCCATTAGCAGGATTTATATGCGCCCGTATCCATCACTGAGTCAAAGGGAGATCCGTGGTGGGGATTTCTCTCTTCCGGAAACCCAGCAGCGGACTGGGGAAGACTTTCTGGGTAAAGTTTCAGAGAACTTAATTCATAAATCCCCTTAACAAACACAGGGATTTGGGTTTGTAACTCATCGCTCCCAGCTTGGGTCCTATGAGACGAGCCATCATAGCTTCCATGGGCCCAGCACAACCCCTCCAAGAAGAAAGGGGTAGAATTTATGGTGAAAATATGGGAGCTGTTTGAAGCGGGGAATTTTCCATAACCTGGCACTGTGTGCATTTCGCCTGGTGGTCCCCGAGCTGTTGAAGACCCCAGGAGAGCCATGGGCTGCGGGCTGCAGGGGACTGGTCACCCTTTCTTTTCCACTTACAACCACTGACCTTCATTTCACCTCTGTCAGAGACTGTGCCATTCATGGACTGGATTCTCCCAAACTCTGTGGCGGGTCAGAATGGAAAAGACTGGATTGTCTCCATTTTACATTGTGAAGGATCACTTTATATTGCTGTTTCCACCTCACAGGGGACATACTTGTCCCCAGTCCCTCTGAACTAATAGACATTCTTCATATCTGTACCTCTGGCTTGGAGGCAGGTAGCCCGCATGCCGTGGTCTCTCTTCTACTGACCACCATGGATGTGAAGTCAGGGCAAATGGGGAGTCCCAAAGGAAAGGACCCAGCATGCAGCGCTGGACAGGAGACCCAGAATGATCTTGTACGCTGATCCATGTTTGTGCTCTGTTACTGCTTTGGCCATAGATTTGGTCACCATTCTACCACCTCCATAGTCGCTTTTTATATGGATTTTCTTTTCCTCCTCCTATTTGGTTGCAAACTTATTTTGACTGAGGATTTACTTGTCACCTCATGTTGACATTTCAAGTTATTGCATTAAGAAAAACACAGGAGAAAGCAAACAAGCAAGTATATTCCAACAGGTCACGAGGCGTAGAAGTCATACTCAAATTTCAAAGGAAAGGAGGGGCCACCGGGTGGAGGAGGGAGAACAGATATATTTATGAGGGGAAAAATCCTCCGGGCGTTTTGGGCCTAAGTCAGATCTTGGATCGTGGATATTTTTCTCAGCTACTGGTAATTCCTGAGAATGCTAAGGGGGAGAAATTCTGGTCCAACTGAAGCTGCCATGTAATTGTATAGAATCATGCTAACATTCTGATTTCTCTGATTATAAGTGACTGCAACAACAAAGAGAATAACTCTGCTTGAAGAACTGTTGCCACAGTGTCTCTAGGGGACAGGTTTGCTTTGGTCTGTAAATTCCCCAAAGGCAAGCTGAGACTATGTAAATTAAAGAAACAGAGCCAGCGACAACTGACTCTGTGGTTTTTATTTGACTTTCCAAAACACATGTCCATCAGCATGTCTTAGACGACACAATATGATTAAAGCACAGCAGTGATCACCCGTATATCGCATTTTAATTGGTGTAATGTGCCATGAGTCGTGAAGCTGGAACCACTAGGTATACTTTTACCTTTGAGCTATTTCTTTGATTCATCAGAATCTCTTAACAACATAAAATAGGAGTCAAGAAGTCTGCCCTCAGAGCTGGGCTCTGCTGCTTATCAGCTGGGTGACCTTGGATAAATCACTTTATTTCTTCGGACCCTGTTTTCCTCAGCTATAAAATAAGGGATTTGAGCTAAATAAGATCTACAGAGCCTTCCACTTCAGAGTTCATCCATTCCAAATCTTATTCTAGTCTCTTGAATGCAGTTTTATCAAATTCTAAGCAAAAAGGTATTTATTTCATCCTCTTAGGTGTTCTTATTTTGCACTTGATCGTTGCATGGAAAAAAATCTCTAATTCTCCTGATGTCATTGTTACCCTTTAGAATTCCTGAATCACCCCAGATCTTCAAAGCTCTTAATGAGCAGTCAGTTTTTACAATTGTATTTTTTTTTTAAGCACTGATGTCATTAGAAAGACGGGTATTAACAAATGTTGATGAGGAGGGAGAAAATCGAACTGTCATACATTGCTGGTAGAATGTGTCCAGCCATTTTGGAAAACAGTCTAGAGTTCTGAAAAAGGCTAGATATAGAATTACCGTATGACCCAGCAATTTCACTCCTAGTTACCCAAGACAAGTCCACACAAAACTCATATACAAATGGTCAAAGCAGGATTATTCATATTAGCCAAAAAGTGGAACTACCCCAAATGGCCATCTAATGATAAATGGATATTCATATGTGGCACATGCCATAAAATTAATGAAGTACTAAAATGTGCTGTTAGATGAATTTTGAAAACATTGGGTCAAGTGCAAGTAGCAGAAGTTGTGTTTCTACTCATATGAACTATTCAGAATAAGCAAATATAGAAAGACAGAAAATATATTAGTGGTTGTCAGGGGCCTGAGTGAGTGGCGAGGAATATGCTTAAAACCACTGACCACACTCTGGAAATAGTGGATCTTAAGGCATGTGAATTACATTCCATCAAATGCTGTTAACAAAAAATAATTTAATTAAGAAGCAAAGAACACCTGTGTCAGACGATGCCTTTACCCTGCTAGAGACCTTCTGTCACACTTAGAAGAAAAAGGAGCCTCCTTCCCAGGACCTGCCCCAGCCTGCCACTGGGTGCCCATCCTTCCTTGGTCTTGCCCTGGGCTCTATTCTGTTCTCCCAGGGCATGAATTATGTTTCTGTCTCCAGGCCGCTGTCCTGTGGTTCCCTTAGTCCCTAGCCAATCTCATTATCCTGCTCCCCTTTTCTCAGACCACTCAGGTGAATCTGAAAGACTTCCCTGTTTTCTGATTTTTCCTGTCTCTCCACTAAGATGAAGGCTCCATGAGACTAAGGGCCACATCTGTCTTATCAGCTCCTAGAGCTCCAGAGCCCAGCTCAGTGCCGGACACACAAGCACTCACACACCACACGTGTTAGAAGAATGAATGGGCATTACACGGTGTTCTGCTTGGCAGCTGAGAGTGGATGCCCAGTGTGGTTGCAGTCACCCCTGTATTGGAATTGCTGCAAGCCTTTGGTCTGGGAGCCTCTGTTTCCTTTTCTGATGTATCCTGAGATACAGAGGAGGCAAGCTGTATTGCCCTAATCACCAGAGGGGACCCAGAGACATGGGGAAGAATGAACAGACTTTGGAATCTAATTGGAGATTATTCGCAAAATGTTGTTCAAAATTCAGTTTACTCCTATTCAGTCTCCGAAACACTTCCTCCTAATACACTTTGTAATTGAACGCTGTATTTCTGTTGACTTTTCTTTTGGCCCATAACATCCATATTGGAAATTCCTTGAAGGCAGGAAACGTGCTTTTTCCTTAGGATCCTTAACACATGTACAATGTCACGTGTCCCAGAAGCACACAGAACATACAACAACAATTACTTCTTCACTCTAGTCACTCCATCTCAAGGTGCTGAATTGGATGTTAGAGAGCCTCATCCTGGGAATGGGATACTTTCGTGGTTGTCTTACTGAACATGAGTTCCACCTTCCGTTGATCTCAGAGGGGGTGGGAAGTATTGAGAGGTTATCTTCCTGACACCAGTCTGGCTACAGAAGTAGAGAAGAGCTGTGGGGACAGTAGCACAGGATTTTGTGGACTCTCCACAGGAAGGAAGCAGACAGCCTTCCTTGGGCAGGTCTTTCTTTGGATTGCTCTGGTGTGGAAGGCCAGCTGTCCTGCCCTTCCATGTAGCACTGTGCTGGGTCCTGGGGAAGGGAGAAATAACTGGGAAATAAATGATTCTCCTTCCCCTGCAATGTCAACTCATGCCTTGCAGTGGTGACCTCTTAGGGAATTCTGGAAGAGCTAAAAGAAATAATGGTACCCTTTCCTGCCTTTTATCAAATCTGAATGGCAGGGAAGACTCTGGGGCTTGGCTGCCCTGAGGAGTTGCTGGTTTGCTGAGTCAGTGGACAGACATTTGTGAACTAAAGACCTTCTCCAGGAGATGTTGATATCTGCCCCAAACTGGATGATGAGATCCTAAATGTGGGTTTATGGGAAGAGGAGAGGATCTAGCCAGCATCAGTTGTTATGTCTAAACAAAACTTTACTCATAATGTACTTGCTATCCTCTGTCATTTTCTTACATTTTTTAATTAACCATTAAGTGCACAGTGGGAAATTGAGATTTATATTGGTTTTCTTGGGGTTACATTTCCCTGGTATACAACTCCAACCTCTAGAATTTTTGCTTGAAATTTTCTAGGGACATACTGTCCTAGGTTATTTCCTAAATAGTTTAGGTTTTTAAAAAGGAATTTCTGTGTCTTTCAACTCATATAATTATGGTTGGCAACTATTATAAAAAATGATGTTGTCATTTTTATATTTTATATTTATATCCATCTTTTTAGTGGGGGCCATGTTTAACGTTGTTCCTTCCTTAGAAAAAATGTAATTTCTGTTAGAATATTAAGCTTCATTACTCTGAAACAGAGAACAATAACACATGTCCTTCCTTAATAGGGTAAAATAAGATGATATTATATGATTAATTTATCCTTACCCTTAGAGAACACTTCATATTTTTCAGTGACTTTCCTCCAGAGATTTTGTTAAAGCATAAAAGACATTTTACCAAACGGATTTTGTTCTTAATTCTGGATAATAGATCATTATTTTCACATTATAACTTTTTAAAAATGAAAACTAAGACATAGACTTGTGAAATGTTTGGTGATCTTTACTTAGAATATTAGGTTGTTAGGGAGAAGACCCTATAAAGATCGACCAAGTAAAGCAGCAGAAGATTCCATGTTGGATTATTCTGTGGATCTCTCTTCCAAATTAAGTTTGAGTTGATATTTACTCAGCCTTATCATGAGCTAAGCTGCTCTGCAGAACTAAAATATAACTATCAAGTGAGTATGATCCATGTTAGGCACCCCATGTGATGAGTTTATATCTTTAAAAAGGAAGGACAGATTCAAAATGGGCCACTTCAGACAAATACATGAGAATGTCCCGTAGGCCCTGTAGGCCTTTCTTGGTTTTGATTGATACCAGGCACCCATTTTAATGTGATAAAGCTTTGTAGCCTGATGAAATGAACCTTCCAGCTCACTTTTCTAGAAATATGCATAGGACTTGGCTGTACACCACACACACATAGTTGTTATTCACTGGCAATATTAATAGCTATATAACATAGCTGTGTCCCCAAAACTGTGCTAATATAATTCATGTTACCTGTATTATCTCATTTAATCCTCATGAAAGTTCTTTAAGGAAGGTTTATTGCCATTTTACAGATGAGAAAACCTGAGAATAGGAGTTAAGTGGCATGCCTAGCTTACCCAGCTGCTCTCCTTCATTCACTGATGATTCATGAAGCATTTATTAAATAACTATATACTGGCATTAAAGATAAAGGATCAAACACTGTACCTGTTTTCCAAGAAGCTACAGTCTAGGGCGAATAACTTCACTGAAGCAGAATTTAGTAATATCATTTCAAAGGTAAAGGCACTCAGATTGGGCATTTTGCTGGCAGCTACTTAAGGAATATTTGGCCAAGATTAATGTAATATATAAATGCAAGCAACAATGTATTGATGGGAAGAAGTATCCCAGAAAGCACTTTGAAAAAAACTTTATCTAGGACTCTTAGGAACTACTATTCCATCATTAAGTTCTTTGAGGATATGGCCCATTGCTCAGAAATTTCTTCCCAGGGAAATGTATAACTATCAAATAACTTTTATGATAGGTAGTTCCGGAAAGGGTTAACGTTATCTTCTCTGGGACACATAACGGGAAAGTAGCTGAACATGATTTCAAAGGGATTTTTTTAGGACAGAATTCCAATTACAGAGATGCAATTTCCCTTTCCAGCTTCCTAAGCTCTATTTCAGACTAATGCGGTTTCAAGATCCATGTCCCTTTCTCCCCTTATTTCAACAGATATTTTGAATATGAAAATCTCATGTCAAAACTTAGCTGAAGCCTTCATCAAGCTTTTGAAAGGCTAAGTAAGAATTCTGTTTCTAGGAATAAAAAGATTTGGATCAGAAAGATTCTTTGCTGCCTCGAGTTCCTTTTTTGGATGGTAGTTCAAGCAGTCTTTAATCATATTTTTGTTGATTATTTATTAGTTTCCCTGGGAAATCAAAGACCCAGTAACGTAAAATGTGTTTTCCTTAAGATATTTTATGAATCAGAATCCTCAATAAGGAAATAATAGAAAAAACATTTCCTTTGCTGATATGGACTAATTGGGAATTAAAATACCTTTCTCTAGTCAGTGCCCCCATGGAAATGCTGAATGATCCAACTGGCCCAATTGTACCAACCACAGTTTCTGCCTAGACAAAACTCTATGCCCCTAGCAGATAAAGAGAGCGCTTTGTCAGTAAATCAAAACTGTAGAGAACTAGAACTAATTTAAGTGAGAGGGTAGGCTCCAGGCCAGCTGTTTGGGTAAAGCCACACCAAACCAAATGGGGACCGGTGAAACTTAAGATGTGTGTATTCCAGTCATCCGCTGAGAATATGTGTAATGCAAGCCCGAGGTGTTTGTCACTGTGAGACGTGTGAAGACCCACTCCCGTCCTCAACCGTTTGGCCCCTGCCAGCCAAAGGCAGCTTTGGTCAATATTGGACTTGCCATCAGCCAGCCAGACTTTGGCTAGTTTCCGGATAGGGGTTAGGGATGTTATGAAATGTGTTTACTTATACAGATCCTCGTGATCAAGAGGAAAAAAGGAATTTGAGGGGGAAAGCTGCTAAATAAAATACAAAGGAAATATGATACATGTCATGCCTTTGAAGCCAATATGGCTTTTGGGGGATGCAAGATGTACAGATGTGCATACATGAAAAAATTTGGAAACAATTCAAAGTTTCTCAGTTGTGGCTATACAGCAGAGATGACAGACCCTGGTGGTGAAGTGCACCACTCTGGAGCCAGATGGTCTGAATTCAAAACCCACTTACTAGGCCTAAGAACTCTAGAGCAAGTTATTTACCTTTTCTCCATTGGGTTCATCTGTAAAATGGGTTGTTGTGAGTTAATAGATACAAAGGTATTTAGAATTATTATTATCATCACCTATCATTATTGTAGATCAGATGCCTACAATCTGGATTATCAGCACAGTGATTGCTGACCCCAGTGGTATAGAGATAGTAGAGAATAGTAGAGACTGTGGGCCACCAGCTGATAACTTCTTTGGTCTAAGGATGCAACTCGATTTAGATCATGAAATTTGGCTTATAGAACTCCATCTGATTGATTATTACACTGTGAAAGAGGGATTTATTTTCCTTCCAGAAATTTTTGTTGAGTTCCTACTATGTGCCTGAGCTGGTGCTGAGTTAGTTTGTTTGTTTCTGTGATGTTGGGGGATCAAACCCAGGACCTCATGCATGCTAGGCAAGTGCTCTACCACTGAACCTCATTCCCAGCCCTTTTTCATTATCTTTGATAAGTCTAGAATTGATGCTGTGAGTACTTGGGAGCTAATGAGGTTTCTGAATAGTACCAGTGATGCAGTTAAAAACTAAAGAATCTACAGATATTCTCGCAGAAATACTATACTAAAGCTCTGTTCTTAAGTGTGGGTGTCCTGACTTTTTCCTGATTATTTCCTCTTATCAATCGAGTTCTTATGGTCTTGGGCTGTGCTGTTTTGCAATTGTTTGTATGTTGCTTCACGAATATTTATAGTTTTTTTTTTCCTTTAGGAATATAAATTCCCTTCCTATTCCCAAAGGATGTTCAATAGAACACATCCTATGAGCTAATCCAGTGTCCTTTGGGAAATTAAGAATATTATATATCCCTTCCTTGAAGATTCACAAAATCCTTTAGCAGATCTCATTGACGGCTCTAAGGGAAAGCTGCAGTGGATAAATGTTGTCTAAATAAATATTTCCCAAATTTATTTGGCCAAGGAACACCTTCATCCTTTTTTTCTACTTACTGCACCATCCTGTGCTAAGTTACTGATATTGCTTGACCCATTTGGAGAAGTGATGGGTTGTCACAGTTGTCACTTTATCATTTCTGCTGGGAACTATAATTTCTTCCCCACCTCAGTATCCACAGACAAAAGCGCCTCCAGAGGCTCAGACTTTATTTCCAAGGATTCTAGCAACTGGAGCATGGCAGCCAGGTTGTTGGTGCCTGGCAATTGGATCGTAAACTCTGGGAGGAAAGGGACTGTTACCCTTGAACCTTGCACAGCGCCAAACACCGGGTCCTATCCAGTGGGCACGAGTAAATGCCATTGAATGCCACCAGACTGCTTCTGTTACTCTCATAACCATATTCACTGTGGCTTAACCGAGCTCTGAATGGCTATATGTGTATATCAGGTGATGTTAACAAGAGATGAAAATTTCAAACATTACTTTCAGTTCATCAGGCTCAGCTCTCAAAGTGTCTAAAACTATACCTCAACTTAAAAACATATATGTTGCAAATCTTGCCAAGCTGAAAGGTAGGAGCAAGAAAGAAAAATGAAAGATGCTGATAAACAGGTCAAGAAGAGGGAATAAGCGCCTTACGCTGGTTTCAAGATGGTACCCCCAGAATCTCCAGACTCCAGTTCCCAGACTCCATTCCAGACTGAGTGTGCTCAGTACCCCCACCACGTCTTGTGCCAGAGGGGTTTGTCAGCACAGTTCTGCCCTCCAAACTTGCCAGCTTCTCCCTACCACTTTTCTCACCTGCCTCCAAGATACACATGAGGCTTTCTGCTTTGAACCCAGCCCCGCATCCTCTGCAGTCATGTAGCTGCCTCCTTGGCTCAGCCTCCCCAGCCGCTCTCCTCAGCTTCATGGCAACCTTCAACCTGACCTTCCTTTGAGTAATCAAGAATGAGTGTCAGAGTTCAAGGTTCAGCCATAAAGTGATGTTTCCCACACTTGTAAACTTGCATGCCAGGAAGAAACTTTCATCTATTTGGGACTGTCACTTTGAGCTTTGTGCAGATCCCAAACCATAGGGAAACATTAAACTAATGTAACCATCCTATCAAGCCAATAGTTCCAGTGCCTTTTTGGTTATGACAGGGTGCTAATTCTTTGCTTTAGTATAATTCCTTCTCTGCCACCCCTTCACATTTGTAAGTCTTCAGTGAAGCAGACATGGGAAGTCAGTATGGCATGCTCCAACCCAGTCATCAAAGTTAGGGGAAAACAGTCTAGCTTTTAAAACCAGTCCTACTGCCAAGCATAGTGGTGCACGCCTGTCATCCTAGCAGCTTGGGAGGCCAAAGCAAGAGGATCCCAAGTTCGAGACCAGCCCACTGCAATTTAGCAAGACCCTGTCTCAAAATAAAAATAAAAAGGACTAGGGATATAGCTCAGTGACAAAGCGCTTGCACCCCAGTTCCAAAATTTTAAAAATTACATTAAAATCAGTCCTACAGACACCAATACTTTTGTGACCAGTTCCTCCTCACTCTTCTCCACCTCCTGGTTTTTATGAAGGCGAGCAGTTCAGGACAACGAGAGCCACAAAATTCGAAATAGCTCAATTCCTAGGTGTGTTTGGTATAGAAACAAAGATAACCCTGTTCAATAGTATATTTGTGCCCCTGGGTGAATGGCCAGGTGTTCTTTCAACTGAACTGTGAGACTAATTTCTTCCTGGCCTCTGGAAACCAGCTGAAGCAGCAGGCCAGCTGGTATATCTTCAATCTTGCATACCAACATCTTTCTCTGATTCACAGATTTCCTTTATCCCCAGCACTTCCTCTGGTATGTGCATCCCCGACAGTAAGCGATATCTCTTATTGGATTTGGGCATTTTTAAATTGTGAGTCTTCTGGAGGGGAGGGAGGGAGGAAGGAGAGTGGATGGTTGCATTAGAATATTTCCAGAGGGAACCTCACTTTAATCTCATCCGCCCTGACTCCTGAGCATCCAGTGACCTCTCCATTCACAAGGGGATGACATTGAAGTAATTGAAGATGGCATGATGAACATTACTCTTTTTAATATTTAAATGATACACAATTAATCTGGGAGAAAACAAAATTAATTTACATCCAGTCATAATATCCATGACTAGGAGCATAAAACAAGAAGCTGTGGAGATTGGTATCTAGAGAAGAAATTTCTTTTGGAAAGTTTCCTGATGACTTTCGGTTGCAAAGCATGGCTCTTTCGTATGTATTGGCTCATTTGCAACGATTCGAGATTCACAGAGACCTGGCAAGTGGCAGAGTCAAACTGGATATAAAAACACAGCAACCTGTACCTGACAGGCTAAGAGTTCTCAGAATGCCAGATCGTATCTGTAATTTATTTTCCCAAATAGCTGTAACATATGATTCTCCATGCTCTAAGAAGGATATTTGAAAGTCATGAGTAAGTGACAGAGGACCTCTGGTGACTTGAACATATCCACTTTCAGCAGTGTCCGCCTGTGGAGACTGGGTACCCTCTCTCCCTCACACCTGTTTCATGGGCAGTGCCTTTTGCCTTTGTTAGTGACATATATGCTGTGGTTTTCATGATCTTCTAGTGCTTTGGTTAAAGCTTTTTTTTAGGGAGAAGACTTACAGGGTCCCTCAGTCTGAACTATACCGTGGGGCAAACTGGGGAGCCTCCTTTAGTCTTGTGCCTGAGAATTTTGATCGACTGAACCAAAGAGTCACCCTCTCGACTCTACTGAAGAAGGCCAATTGCCATGTCATTTCCACAAGTCTAGCCTCCCCAAAGCACATGCTAGAAAAGGTACCTTGATTTTCAGGCCTTTCTTTATGGAGAGAGATTCTGGACATTTCACCTACAGATTCCCTTGAACTGGACATTAGTAGGTATTTGCATATTATAAAGGCAGTCGTGTTTTATGTCAAGTGTTAAACATCAGCATGGTGTCACCTCAAGGGTGCACTCCTGAGATGTGCATCTCTTACACAGGTCAAGTTGTTTGCAGCAATTCTTTTCAAGTAGTAACAGCTGAATTAGTTGTGATAGCACCAAAAGAAGCAAGTTTCAAGAGAGTAAGGTGAGTTTTCAAAACAGTTCCTTGCCAGGTGTGGTGGCACACACCTATAATTCCAGTGATTTGGGAGACTGAGGCAGGAGAATCACAAGTTTGAGGCCAGTCTGAGCAATTTAGTAAGACACTGCCTCAAAATTTGAAAATAACAATAAAAAGCCTGGGGGTGTAGCTCAGTAGTACAGTGCCCCCCCAAGTAAATAAAAATAAAATAAAACTGAATTCCCTGTGGTTTAGTCAATAAAATAAGAAAGCTGTATCCATGGCAGAAGGGAATGGAACTAGAGCAGAAAAATTAGATCAGCTTTGAAAAAGAAAGATTTAAAAATTCAAAGACTTTGGAAAATTCAGCTGAAGTAACTAACATGAATAATCAATTGCAATAGTGGCAGAGCTTTTACCACGTGCCGGACGGCGTGATATTTACCTCCCTTAGATTTCAGCCTCACAACAGTCTGACACAGGTGCTTTATTATCCCCATTTGCCGATGAGAAAGCTGAGGATGCTTAAAGTGAGGGTCAGAAGCCTCCCCCAAGCAGGGCAGAGGAAACAGGATTTGAACCCATGCAAGCGGCCTTGCAAGCAATGCTGCTGGACTGTTTTCTATTCTACCTTCTTTTATCTTCTTTCTGCTCCCAGCAGAAGCATAACTGAGAGCCAGCAGGCCACATCTAGCCATAGGTAACAATAGGGGCTACAGAGCATTCGTTTTTGTGCTTCACGATTATTTCACTCACCTTAGTTCTTTCCTTTATTTAATTTTCAGAACAAATCCATGAAACAGGCAGCAGTTATTTTCCCCAGTTTACATAGGAGGAAACAGATTCAGATTTAGTTACTTGTCCCAAATGTTAACAGAGCTACCATTCAGATCTAGCAGTCTTGTGCCAACTTGTCAACAAAGGGCTGCTCCCCATTTTAAGTGGCGTGTCCTACCGGGTTGCTTCTGCACTCTTTGGTAGGTTCCTTTACTCTGGACTTTTGGGCATTTTATTTTGCAGACTCTGTCTACTGCCTCCCCAGGACTGGGGTGCCTCTGTGAGTATGTTTTATTATAGCACAGGTTGCTCAGTGCCCTCTGGAAGCATCCCCCCAAAATAGCAATCAACTCCTCCCCTGCATCTTCCTCCAAAGAAGGGCAGTCTCGCACAATTGTTATTGCCTCCAACCAGGTGGGAACACAGGGTTTATAGCCTTTTGTCTCTTCCTGGTTGATGGCACTGTGGTAGTGCTGGATTGGCAACAACCAAGGTGATGACAGCATCTTCAGGCTTTGGCACGCAGCTTGTGTAGGCTGTTGTGTGACATAGAGACCCAGCCACTGTACATGCCAGGACAGAATGCAGCTATAACATCCAGAAATGGAGAGAAGGAGACTGGCAGGCACATACCTCCTTTTTGAACTAGAGATTTATATATTTAAAAAGGGCTTTTCTAAGAACTCAGTCTTGATTATTTGTTCCATGTTGGGCCAAACCACTGCATTATTGGTAAGATAATGAGTGGCATTCACCCAAGGGTAATCCTTTCAGGGATTTTGATGATGCAGTAAATCATGAGTATAAAGCCTGAGTGGTTTATGCCATTAAAACCTCAAGATAGAATTAGACTTGTAATCACCACTTGCCCATGTTTTGTCATTTATGATAATTATAGTAGTAATAACCCGTGTATTGTTGGGAAGTAGCAGTCAGAGGCATCCATCAATTTTTTATCGACACCAAATCAAGTTGATACTTCATCTTTGCAGCAAAAATGTAGATTGCACCAATTAGTCTAAAGAAATTGGGCAGTCATTAGCAATGAAGCAAGCAGTTAATCTACAGAACATTTCTGGACCCTCTGATGCCAACAATCCCTCTTAATTATGTGGAATATCACAAGCTTCTTTGGGACTGTCAACAGTGCCATTGTTGGCTTAGATTAGAAGCAGCACCTATGTCCCTGCGTTTATTTAGAAGAATGCACTACTGCCCCCCAGCCCCCGCCTTGCACCCTTATAGGCTTCCAGGCAAATTTATTCGGAAGCAGAACACTTGAATCAAGGCAGCTGGCATTTTCTTTCTTACTCAGAAACAGGAATCTCCCCAATGGGCTTCTCCGCTGCTGATACTGTGTTGGCTCACCACCCCATATGTGTTAATGATTTTTGTTCACCTTACCCAAATCATGGAATAATCATCTCCTTGAAGGGGGGAAAAAAGGGAACAGAAAAGTCAGAGTTTAAAAGAAGAATCCAACTAGTTGTGAAAAAATCCAGGTGCTAATGAGCTTTCTGCATCTGCCTCAAGTCTTTTCCCCAGGCTAGCCCAGTCTCCCTCTCCAGACACCTTCAATCAGCCTTGCCCACAGATTGTTCTAAGCAGCTGAATAATGCAAGGAGGGGAATTTTGAATATATGTGGGTTTTTTTTCTATTTAGGAAATTTGGAAAAGAAAGACGAGAAAAAAAGTCACTCACTCCCCTGTCTCCCACCGTGATACTATGTCTGTAAATGTGTTGGTAGATATTAATCCAAGCTCTTAAACACACACGTGTTTGGGATTATTATTTTATTACTTTTACTATTGTTCCAAGCATCATTGCCGCCATCATCATCATCATCATCATAGTATCTTATTTTTCCCTTAAAATAATTTTTCTCACTTTTTCTACAGTTTCAATCATCATTTTAATAGATGCATAATACTCTATTAAATGTACAGCATATATTTCACAATGTTTTGGATTGTTTCCCTGGCATAGATTGCCAAAGTGAAGTATCAGATTAGAACTCCTAAGCTTCTTTATGACTCTTGATATACATTGAAAAACTGCTTTCCAAAGGATTGCACCACTTAAAAAAAAAAAAAAACTCTACCAGTAATAAATGCAGATACCATTTTAATTTTAGTGAGTGAGATTTAAGTTCAGCTGTGTTGGCTTGCTCATACAGTTAAGCTAAAAATACGTTACTCTTCCATAAATGGGCAAATGGACACAGGATCAAACTGCCCTCATTCAGATGGGCTTAAACAAGGGCATTTATTATCTCACGTTTTAGGAACTTCAGAAGGTAGAACAGCTGTAGGTACAATATAATTGAAAGCCCAGGGCCATCTCTGACCTAGATTCTTCTCTTCAAACTAGTCATTATCATCTTCACCCTCATACTGGCTTCTTTCGTGCATCCAATGGCTACAGTAGCTCTAGACATCACATCCAGACATGAAAACAATAGAGATGGTGTCTAGTGTCTCCTTCTCAAGAGTGAGGAAATCATTCCTAGAAGCTCCTAGTCAACCTTTCCTCTGGTCTCATTGCCCAGATCTGAGGCTCACTCACATCAGCCCTTACACCAAACACTATCAAGGGAGATGGAAACACCATTGTTGGCTATTGACCAAGATTTACTCCTGAGCTGGCAATGGAATCAACTTCCTCTGAGTGTTGAATACATAAGTAAAATAGAGATTCTGTTAGCAAGGAAGAAAGGAAATGATTGTTGGAGAGGTAAACCAACAATGCCTTCCCCATGATGTTCTTTTGCAGTCTCTGGCATACTCTTGGGACCATTCAAAATTCTTTAGTAACATTTTATGCATTTGATAGATACATGCAAAAGCAGCTGGCAGATCTTCCAAGCCCTGAGATTTGTCCTACATGAAAGGTCCTTGTGGTCAGTGACTATTCTCCATATTGTTTTTATGTCTTCCTAAAACCTACCTCAGTGCTGGTCTCCTAAGACAGAAACCAGGACCTCCTATATATCTATATCCCTCTGGTGCATAGTTCTCTTATGGGAAAGAAGTTGGAGAACTGGTTTTCCTCTTGGAGGATTCTCTTGGATGGAGATCTGACATCTATTACTGTGCTGTTGCCAGGGCTTCCCTGAGATAAAGGTCTACGGCCTGATGGAATGAGTCTCGCTTTCCAATCTGAATTGCTCACACTCTGGGCATCTCACTCCACTTTGAACATTTCACTGCTCATTAGTACCTCCAGCAAAGAAGGGGAAGGGTAGTTGAGGAATTTAGATCAAATAACTCTTATTTTATCTAGTTGGAGAACTAGCTGAAATTGTTGCCTCAAAAGATACTGGAAAATTACTTAGCATATTTCTTGACTTATTTTCCCACTAGTTGTACAGATTGTTAGAAGTAAAAATAGATAAGCAACAGCATAAAAGGGCAATGACAGAAGAAAACATGTTCCTAGATCGAAGAGACCAGTCTAGACACTCTACTTTATGCCTCGGAAGTTCAACATTGTTTTGCATTTCATGCACCTGATGGGATTATAGGATATAGATGTTATCTCTTGATTTTTGCCCCTGACTTATAAATATTATTTGGCATGAGGACCATCAAGGGATGTTGGACCAAAGCTTCCCAGCCCTTCATCTTCACAGATGAGAGCCCAGAATACATCCATTTCCCACTGCATCCTGAAAACTCATTGCTTCTGGGTAGAGAATTGATTCTGGGCGGAGACTGGCAAGAAAATCTTTTTAGAAAAGAACCACCTACTGTATTCATGCACTTTCTGTTTTACAGTTTCATAAGGATTTTTACAACATAATTACATGTTCTTATTATGAGATTACATACATTTCCACCATTTATATAATCAAGTGCAATTAGACTGACTGCTTGAATAGATGATGGTAAAAATTTCTTGAAGCAAAAATTACACCACAAAATGCTATTTCAGGAAGGCTTTTGGAGTGTATTCTCCACAGACCCCCAAAAGAGGTAGAACGAGATGATTATAATAGCTTTCAAGTAGCTAGTAGAATTTCCCTGGGTTGTGGCACCAGGAATGACTTGTATCATTTAGGAAGATTCATCTTTTTAAACTTTTTCAAACATAGCACTTACCCCAGACAGACAGATAGATAGATAGACAGACAGACAGATAGATAGATAGATAGATAGATAGATAGATAGATAGATAGATATAAAATCTGCCATAGCTTCTGTCTCCTTCTCCCACCCTTATTCACCTTCTCTCCCTCCTTCCCCCTCTCTTCCCTCCCTAACCTTCTTTCTCTATCCCTTTCTTTCTGGGAGAAGGATTGGAAACAGTAGGTAATGGGGAAAAATGGAGTAGATACCTGGAACTTGATTTCTCACTACCGTAATACGTGGATCAAAACATTGCGAGCAGCTGGCCTAAAAGAGTTAAAGTGGTCTTTCAAACTGCCTAACTTGGGCCCAGGCGTATTGCCAAGGACCACTGGGTTTCGTGGCCTTTAGGAGAATATTTAGGGTGGTATATTTGTTACATGGTGGGGAAAAAAAAGAGGAGAAGGAAAGTAAACCCAGAATTCAATGTACACAAATTAGGAGCCTTAAAACCAATGTATAGTACAGATAGTTTCTTAGAAATAACATGCCAGCTCATTATGATTGGGTGTTCCATTGCTGAAGACAAAACACCTCGAAAGGGCAGTTTTTCTTCTCACCGACCCCTTTCCCTTACGTGTCTTTTTTTCCCCCAAGAAAAATTTTAAAGCAAAATATTCTGTAAGGGATTTTGTAAGTAGTTTTTCTTAGGGGCTACTATTACATCCTTAGATTCTGCCAGAACCCTTCTATTACTTCACCTATTGGGTTTTCTTTATTTAAAGGAAAAAGAAAAACCCACCACCATTCCTAACCACCTGTCCTAAGTTAGCAGTTCAGAGCAGTTTGGGACTATTTAGCCGAATTCTCCTAAGGACAGTGTCCCTTAGGTGAGCTGCCTGTAGCCCATATGGAGCAAATTAGAGGACGAAAGAATGGTGCCACTGCTGGTTCTGATTGGTTACGGTAGTATTAAAAAAAACAAAAACGGACTTGCCCCACTCAGAAGAAAGATGGATAAAATGCTCTTTGAACACTTTTTTTTTTTTTTTAATGTCAGTACAGAAGGGTTGCATTTATATTTGGCTTTCCAAACCTGTCTCTTGACCTTCTAATTACTTTATTTGAAACAGCACTGAGGGTATAATAAACCTGGAGGTTGCCTCTCCTTTGCTTTATCATAAATTAAAGCTGCTGGTTTGTTGAGGTGAAAGTGGAGGCAGAATGTTCATTACTGCTCAAGTGACGGCTTGTCAATAGCAGTGCTTTTTAGTTTGTTCTAGTCAGCACTTGCTGTGCATTTTGTTGGACCACTGGGAAATAAATACAACAAGATTATACATTTGGAATACCACAAGAGTTCAGGGGGAAAAAAAACACAAATGATAAATTATACACTTGGTAGAAAGTGACATGCTATCTTGTGCTATTAACAACCAAAGATAATTGCAACGAATTGTAATTGCAGTTTGCAACTTACAGTACAGTGTGTCCAACATCAATCTTAATAGTGAACAAAGCAATTTATATTAAAACTTAATTCACTTGGTAACTTCCTGCTGTATACACGGGAGCTAACAGATGTAGCTTTTCAGAAAGTTCAAAGGCATTTGAAACGTGGAGAGAAATGCTAATGCCGTAAGCCTTGGAGAAATATTGCATTACTACTTGTAATGAAAACAAATGTATGTCATTATCTCCTAGTTTGTGTTTATTTAATAAAATATGCAGTTTGCACATTGGTGAATTCAGTGTTTCTGAATGGGTATGGAATGATGTTCTATTTGGAATCAAAGACCAAGCAGGCCTAGCAATTATGCATCTTTGGCAAGTCGTCTGCTCGCTAAGTATATACTATTTTAGTAGCATGCACCTTAATGCTTCAGTGGGTTTTGTATGAGGCATAACAGCAAACTGGGGTAACTTTATTCATGACTTTCCCTAGATTGGATGCCTTTGAAGCAAGAAGGGGAGATCTCCTGGAATTACTTAAGAGAACAAGCATATTTGTTTTGTGAGCTTGACTGATGGCCAGTAGAGCAGTTGAGTGAAATCTCTAAACTGATTAGGGCTTTCGTTCAAATAATCTTCTACCTTTTTCATTAATTTATTCCTTAATGCTATTTTGCTGCTCTTCTACCAAGGATAATAATCTCACACTCTCTGACCTCCGTGAGTGGATGACCTGGAGCCCATAACTAATCTTATTTACTCTCCTGACCAGCCGAACTTCATTTACCTTGGCTGGATAAAGAGCCTTGCGTTGCTAAGGTGCCCCCCCTGTGCAGCACTGGGCTAATCTATAGTGAAGAGCGAATGGCAGGCTCTCCCAGTAGAGATCTGCAAGCATCCTGGGGCACTGGGAACTTTGAGTCATTTCTCTTCTTCCTTGAAAGCATTTTTCTCTCTTCATTCTCCCCACCCCTTTTGAAAATGGGAATATAGTGAAAAAAATGAGGGCCATGATATCCCATTCTCCTAACTCGATTGTGTTTACTTTGAAAGTTGATTTCCAGACATTGGCCATATGAATTCATACTTTAATGTAGGTGTGATTGTTGAATCCCTAAGTTCTATATTCTGCTCTTTCATCTGATACCAAAGTGTTTCCCATTATGCTTTATAATGTAATAGTTACACATTTTAATGATTGATAATCTGTTATATGTATATGCTATATTTTATCTAATTATCCCCCATTATTGAAAAGTTATGAATTTCTTCTTAGTTTAGCTATTATGAAGCATGCTGTAATCAGAGTCTCTGTTGTCTTGATTTAAATCATTTTTCTTTGTCTGGAGGTGTAGTTCAGTGGTAGAAGATTGCCTGGCATGCATGAGGCCCTGGGTTCAACCCTCAGCTCTGGGGGGTGGGGGGAAGCACTTAAATTGTTCCTCTTAAATATATTATTTTAAATAGAATTATCATAAGGCACAAACATTTGTGTAACTCTTACCATATATCACCATATGTGTTCCTGAACTGCTTATAGTAGTTTGTTTATATTGCCAACAGCAATGTTGGAGTATAAATTTTATCACAGTAACTTTGGGATTTATTCTGGTTCTTCCATTTGCAAACTAGATGGCAATGAGCAAATTATTTTACCTCTCTGCCTCAGTTTTCCATCTGAATAAGGGGAATAATAATAGTGTTTACCTCATAGGCTGTTGTATTATATTAATTTATACAATTAAACTTTAGGGAACAGTGTCTGAATTCTCCCCTTATCATTACTATTACTGAAATTTAATTTTCTCCTAACTTCATATCACTTCTATTCAAGTTGCAGTTTTTAGAGGAAATATAGTTAGAGACCATTGAAGCTGAGTGGTCAATAGACTCCATAAGCAGCAACTTCTGTCTTCACTGAAAAATTTCAGTCACTTAGGCAACGAGCCATTAGGAAGAACTTCACGGTGATGAGTGTTCTGTCTGGGAGGTAGAGGCTTTTCCACGATCCACCTCTTAGTTTATTATAATAAAACAGCTTTGATTTCAGAACAGTCTAAATGGCCTTGAAGACCAAGTCCAAGACTGCTGGGGCCTAGTCTGTATCTTGTACCTGGTTCTCTGCTAAGATGACATTTCCACCAAGAATGCTCACTGTCGGGGCATGGGTGTGTGAAAAGAAAATTGGAGTCTAATAATAGAAGGGGAAATGGAGGCAGGACAGCTAAAAATAACAATGATACAATGAACTTCTTAAATTCTCAACACTGGTGGCTGGAAAACAATTAAACCACTGTAGACACCTTGAAGGATTTAAACCATCCATAGTCATTGCCTTTGAGTAAAAGAACCAGGATAAATTCCAAAGCTACTGACATAAAATGGTGTGCTCCAACATTGCTGGTGGCAAGATAAACTATCTCATTAGTCCTAAAGATAAATGTTGCTTATTTTACTTATTTTTTTATTAGCTGCTGTGGCATCGTGAACTCACACACTCTGACATTTTTCCAAAGAGATGTTTCAATTTGCAGATATTATAGACCTGAAAATCAGTGGTTTAATCCACATAGGAATTTATCTTTCCTTCATATTTGGGTTATTCTGGTAGCTCTTCATTGTCACCAATGTTCATGGCTCCTTTAGTTCTATCTTTTCTGCCATAGTTTCGATGATATGGTTTCTACTCCAGATTTACCTCATGGTCACAAGAGAACTGCTGCAGCCCCTAATATCTACATTACAGGGAGGGAGAAGGAGTGGGAGGGGGGAAAATATGCCTGGTAACTGATAAGTCCCCACCCACTTTTTAAGGTACATCTTTAGAAGTCCCACCCAACAGTCACCACCAAACTACTCCATTGGCCAAAATTTAGTCCATGCCTATTAATAAAATCTTCAGCTGGGTTCATTGCTGCTCCCAACAAAATCAGGATTCTGTAAGGGAGTGATAAGGGAAGAGCGACTCTTAGGAAGGCCCCCTGCAATTGCTGGCACAGCCCCCTTTACTGAGTAGATGGTTTTCAGCTCTGTGAACTCTCCTGGTGGCCCCCGATGTTGGCCAGTATTGGAGTCAGGAAGCCAGGCGAGTAATAAAGACGTGCTTTGCAGGGGAGAAAACGAAGTAAGTGGATTGAATGATGAAAACTTTCGGTCATTAAATAAAGTCGAAGCATTTTCTTCTCTCCCAAAACATTTGCAACAAACTCTGGAGTAGGAATTGAAGGGAAATGTGCGCCCTGCCATTTTTCTTTAGCCTTTTTGCAATGCAACAGGACAATCAATACAAATCTTTGCAGTAATCATATATTGATTTTCCTAGAATATAACTCCATTTAAAGCACTTTTATCCCCAAGAGTAGAAACATTGGAGGCTATCGAAGGAGGAAGTAGGTTTCCTTGACCCCATCTGCAGTGCACAATTGATTAACAGAGGGTAGTTATGAGAGCGTGAGAGACAGAGAGAGAGAAGAGAGAAGTCACCGAAAGGTTAATACCAGCTAAAGAGAAACACGATTATAGGACATTAGGCTTTTTGTAAAATCATAAGGTCAGGATAAGATAATGATACCATCTAAAATTACATAGGCTCTTGAGTACTTGGCATCCTCAAAGTGGGCTGCCCCCCAACCCCCGATTGCAGTTGGAGCTGAATTTTGGGGATTGGCAGAACTGTAAATAGACATGGGCTGATAGGTGGAGGTTCAGGGTCACGAGCTGGCTTGATAAGGGAGTGAGTGATCCTGCTTTAGTTTTCCCCAAGTCATGACTATGTACTAAACCCCAAACTTAAGCATACAACATACTGATTTTTTTTTTTTTTTTTTTTTTTTTGCTTCAGACAAAAAAGTGGGGCTGGGGAGGTAGCTCAGGGGTACAGCATGTAGTTAGCATACACAAGGCCTTGGGTTCCATTCCCAGCGCCCAAAGCCCCAGAAAAACATTGGAAACCTTAATTTTTAGGCCTTCTCTCTTAACAAAACATCACTTTACTCTCTAAAGATTAAAAAGAAGTCCACCTTCTGAAAATCCCAAGAGTTCTAAGCACAGATGTCTTCATCGCAGAGACAAGAGAGTAATTGAATGGCACCACTGAAATAAGCCTGCAAGTTCTGCTCCATCTCTGGCCTGCACAACTGGGATGTCGCCAAAACTGAGGAGGCGCTTCCAGAAGCAGTCTGAAGTCAATGGCTCTCACACCTATGTTGAAAAGGCAGGAGGTGCCTGGTGTTCTCTGGTTTACAGTGTATTGTTCTCCTGTATATTTCTCTCCCCAAAGGCTGGGTTCTCACAAACAAGCTCTTTATTATATTAAAAGGTGCACGCAGCCTCATTATCCTTCTCAATGTGCTGTGCTTGATACTATTTATTTTGCTAACGACTTCAGGAGTTTGTATTTTTGGGTTGGTTTTTTTTTTTTTTTTTTTTTTGGTTTCAGGCGAAGCAGCTAGTACACATTGTCAGATAAAGTCTCTTATCTGTCAGTAGCACCCTCGTGAATTAATCATAATTCAATAGGCTTACTAATCAAGATTTGAGATGAATGTTTTGATAGAGCAATCAGATTTGTCTAATCTATCATTAGTTGACAGTGGCTGCCGGCAGAGTGCAGGCTTGGCAATAGTCGACCTGTTTCTGATCTCCTTGGCTTGGCCCACCAGTTGGGTCTCTTCACTGATTGTAGCAGTGAACCCGGGCATTGCCACTAATCAGGTTCTGATTCTCCCTCCCCCTTCCACCAGCTTTCAGAACAGGCTGGGTAGAGATCAGCTCCTGACAACCCACCCACATGATGAACAGTTTTGGAAACTTGGTGTTCCCTTTGTCATTCGCACCTGGTAACAGAGGTGCGCCCAGCCAAGTGTCAGATCTCCAGGGGATTTGCGGTGTCCCTTGCATACAGTGGTCAGAGAAAGAAGACAAACCTAATGTGTTGTTAAACATTACTGATTACAACTCTTGCATCAGATGTCACTAAAATGTGTACCCCATTTTACTGAATTGAACACTCTCGAAGGAAATTTATAGCACAGACTGCACATTTGTTCAGTTTGAGCAGATAAATAAAAGCTTTTGATGTAGATTGATATTTTCTTGTATCTAGTGTTTAAAGTTCTGATATAAAATGCTGAAATAATAATAAATTGTGCTGTGTATGTGGTAGTCATTACTAATGTACATAAAATGATGAGATCATTTCATAGGGAGTCTTCTACCAACTTTCCTTTTCTGCATTGTTACTAGAATAGATATTTCCTCATTATGGAAAGCTTAGGAAATTCTACAAAAGTCCAGATAAATCATTTTTAATTTCCTCTAATGTTATCAACCCAGTTATCAATATTAACATTATATCATCTTATTAAAATTAAATAAATAACACAAAGACCTTAGTGAGTAATTGCTTGGCAGTATTGCCTATAAAATGCAATTCTGCCTGGCATGTAGTTCTGGAATCTGTAGAACACCAGAAGACCATCCAAAGGAGTCCAGGAAAATCCTACACTCTCTCAGTGTTTTACTCTCTGCATGAAAAGCATATGGGAAAACTCACTTAGGCTGTTCGTGTATCCTTCATGCTGGAAGTGACAACTTTTCAACTACACAGGCACATCACAGGCCTAACTAAATGAGTGCTGGCCACACTTTGAGATATTTGGAGCTTGGATGATTTAGACAGGGATAGTGGAGAGTTACCTAATTAGAATCCAGGTGTAATTATGTGAGGCCATGCAGGCCTCGGTGTGCTGTGCATTAATTAACTGGCATGCTAAATATGCAGTCAGCACCTAAACAAAGAACAATTCATGGAAGAAGAAAAGCCTCCTCACTCTTCTCTAGCTTGAGTTTTCCTCCTGCTAGAGTTACCTCTCATATTCCCCTTTGTGTAGTTGAGACTCGAGGCAGAAGGGCAAACCATCTTGCAAAAAAGTCTACTTGTCCCTATAACTCTCCTCCCACTTCCATAACCTTAGCACAGTCTTTGCAGTCATCTTTTATAAAATTAAATTTGCATATATTTATATATCCACTGGCTTATGAAATCCAAATGATTTTTTTTAATCCTGGTTTCGTCCTCCGTTTTGCTCTCCATTAAAGTCCACAGATACCTTTCTGTAGGGAAAGAATGGTATTTACCAACCCACAGGATTAGCTAGTGTCCCATCCACCATTGTATGCCATAGACCTCCTCAGTCCACCCCTTACCCCTCTTTGGTAAGAATATGAAAGGCAATGATATTCTTTCTTCCAGAAAATTAGTCCTTGACTTCCTATGTTCTGGTCTCTGATGTTGATTGCTACCTGAGTTTTAAACTAATGAAATAAAAACTTTGTAAATCTATATAAATCAGCTGTAAACACTTGTATGAGAAGTTTCAGGAATCGTGAAGCACAGAAGTATGGGTGGCGGCTCATGGCTTTCCCAGCCTTCTCCCAGCTCTCAAGTGAGAAAGTCCCATTTTGAGTTTCCCTGCTCCTCACGACCCTTTCTCCTTGACATAGCTCTCAGGTTTCATTTATTGATAATCAAGTCAAGAATGACAAGCAGGACCACCTTGGTCATATGATGAGATGAATGGTACTTCGAGAATTCTCTCTATAATGTCATGAAATTAACATAGATTAAGGGTTTACCGGAAACATTAAGGACAGATCTGATTTAACTTTCTCTCATTGTCTAAGACTTCTTACCATTTATGAAAAAGAAATGATTCAATTCTACTATCCAGTACTAACAACATCTTCATTATTATTGTAGAAAGGAATTTTTTAAAATAGCCCTCTGTTGTAGAGAAAGCAGTATCTGGGAGCCCTGTGAACTCACTATTTGGGAAATGTTTCTAAGAGATGCAGCCCTCTTGAGGGTGAGTAACAGTGGACAGTATCATTGCTCACTTTCCATAATTTTCAGCTGGACATAGTGAAACTCAGCCTCCATTATTTGTTTGATTTCTCCCTCTGACATCCAGTGTGTGGGGACACATCAAAACCAGAGCAGCTGATTTTGACCACGCCCTTGCTCTTTGCAAGATCACATGTGGTACCTCAGGAGTCCAAAGCAGTGTAAGACATAATCCCTGTCCCCAGAGACTTCACCGTCTGTTTGGAACAGTAAGACATAAAAACATGAAAAGTAAAAGCTACCAAAGAATTAAAGGGCTGGGGTTGTGGCTTAGTGGCAGAGAGCTTGCCTAACATATGTGAGGCACTGGGTTCAATTCTTAGCACCACGTATCAATAAATAAAATAAAGGTCCATTGACAACTAAAAAAATATTTTAAAAAAAAGAAGAATAATTAAACAACAGTTCCAAACAACACTAGGGAAGATATGTCACATGACATGATCATCAGATGCATTTGCAGGTTTCTTTTAGAAGAAAAAAATGTTTTTGGACAGGGCCTCATGGAGACCATTATGATCCTTAAAATATTAAGCAACTGAAGTATCATTCTGTAAAAATGCCTTTCAGTTTAGAAATCTCAATGCAAAAGAGACCTAGTTATTGCTGAAATGAAAGTATAAAATTTTTAAATTCTCTTGAAATCATTGGACCTCTGAGAAAATTCCAGTGAACCCTACAGATCCAGGACAGATAATCATTTCATTGGCAAGTTCCAAGTGTAGTAGGTTTATTTCAATCTACATAGCTAAAAATCTTAGGAGACTAAGATGGGTTTTGAGTTGGGTGAGACATGGATGGTGAGATATCACCCTACTTATATAAAATATAAGTATATAAGTATATAATAAAATATAAGTATATAATATAAGTATATAATAAAACATAAATATAGCATAGTTCATACTATTACTATATAAGTGGTAACAAGCTAGTATGAACTAGATTCAGTATGTCAGGCTGCCTGGCTGAAACAAACTTCATGAAACTCAGTCCAAAATGTAGGAAGAACTAGAAGTGGCTGAGTTCTGGAAGCCTCCAGATGTTTCTGGTGCTGTGAGTGACAGGATGCTAGTGGTTGTGTAGGAAGATCTGTCTGGTGGCAATGGATTTGGTTATTATTTGGCAATGGATTTTGGTTATTAAACATGGATTTGGGTTATTCCTGCTTGAGTCAAAGGAGTGTAAGTGGAGAAAACCAGATGGTGTGATAGGAGGATGCACTACATTATAGGAGCAGTTATAACAGGAGAAATGTGAAGTTCAAAGGCCTTCTACAGGGAGAGAACTTCATAATCAATGCGTTATACAGGAAGGAAGAAGAGGAAAGAATCAAAGATTTCAAACTTGCAAATAAATGGACTTTTGGAGAGAGACCTGTGTATTCAGGTTTGAGTATGAGAAGAAGTTTTAAGAATATAGTCATGTAAATTGGCTACTGGGAGACTTAAAATGCAAGAAGCTATGACATTCTGCTGGTTGTGAATATTATGCAATGATTCCCCAAAGGATTACCAATAGCTTCGTATGAACTCAGGAACCTGAGATATATTGCTACCCGAAGTACAAATCCAATAATTTTTTAAAATCCCAGTATTTTGGTGATGTTGATGACTTGGGGTAGTTCAATTTAAAATTTTTCAGCTTCATGATGGTGTGACCGTGATATGCATTCAGTAGAAACCGTATGTCAAGTTCTGGATTTGGCTTCTTTTCAGGGCCAGGGATTTGCAGTATGGTCCTCTCTTGGGATGCTGGGCCGTGGCAACAAGCTGCGATTCCCAGTGAACCCCACAGTCTCAAGGGTGAGCCACCAGTACTCTTTAACGGACCACATGCTATAGGACGTCACTCAGTTAGGTTCATTCAATGCGCTTTCAACTTATGATATTGTCAGCAGATGGACAGGTTTATCTGGACATGACTCCATTGTTAAGCCAAGAAGCAAGTGTATTTGTGTGTGTGTGTGTGAGTTAGTAATTGTATTACTCTCTCCTTGGAGGCAGTGTAGTTAAGGGCTTGCCCATTCCCTCATCAATCAATGGCCAGATTCCCTCTTTATCCTGTTTAAGTTAAAAGCTTTTGTTTTTCAGAAACTGACAAATTGCCAAAGACCTGTCAATTCTGGACTTAAAAAAAAAAAAAAAAACAAAAAGAAAAAAACCACCCCTGCTTAAAGTAGTACTGTTGTTTCTTAAGAACTAGTGAGTGTCTTTAGTAATGTGACTAAGCTCATGTCATACTTGCAGAATTGACCACTTTATAGTGCACAGAGCAATGAAGTTGAGGCTGTGGGTCTGGTCAATCTCTGGGGCCATACTGGGATGTTTCAAAAAAGGAGGAGAAAAGAAACAGAAAAACCCTGCACCTTTTGCCAAGCCCTGCGCTCAGACCTAGGTATCCAAACCTGGGCAGAAAAGTTGACCTGAGTGCATGGAGTTCTCCAGTTTAAAAAAAAAAAAAAAAAATCTTCACAAAAGTCAAGCTTCTCCCATTCAGGGAGTAGGAAATGTTCCAAATTAGGCAGAAACAATTGAGTCTCATCACCCCAAACAATGTAACTTCTCTTTAAATAGGCAACTCAACCTCAAAATCCTTTGTACTGCAACTTCCCAAGTGTCTGACTTAGGATATATGCAATATTGTTGCCTCGTCCCCCTTCTGAGTGGTGCCAGAGTGTGCTGCGAGGATGTAGCAGTGCCTACCAAATTTTAAAACCATTGAAAAACCTGAAAATAAACATAAAGCATGGTCGTTTCTCCTGTTACTGAATGGTCTGTGTAGAATCTTGCATTCACCTTTTTAAATACACTTGGAACATTGACTTTTCCTCTCTGAGACAGCAGATGTTTGTGTAACCAGGAAATAAGGCTGCTCTCAACAGCACTTTTCTAATAAAAGGCTTTGTTACTTTTCCATCTTAAAACCAGAGTTTAAGAGCTTTGTAATTCTAAATTGAAAAGAATACCCTTCCTACACAAGGAAAAGGAAGAGGGATGGAATATTTTTGCAAGAAAAAAATGGAATTTACTTGGCCTCCCCACTGTCGTTTGGTGGTATAATTGGAATGAGGAAGCTTTTACTGGGAAATAATCATTTCTAGTTCTGTTACACTCATTATCCAAAAAGTTTCTCAAATTCCGTGTGCAGCACTGTGCCTTGGAACCTGTTCAGCCACAAATGGGGAATGAACTGAGCTTTTGAGACCAATACTATGGTGTGAACATAAGGCCAGGTAACCGAGATGTTTATTCTAGTAGTTTTAGGGTCTTGAGAAGGGCCATTAACTTTCAAGCCACTAAACAATCTTTCATGTGCTGGAGCTGTATTTTCTAGTCATAATATCATATTTCACATTTGTACATGAATTAGCTCAAATGAATTTTTAATAATAAAGTGGTATCCATACCTGCCTTCACTAGGTTCCCAGCCCCTGTTGGCAATGTGTGCTTTAGGGATGAAGCACACTGATTTATCAGCAAACAAATTGGGAAGGGACTCCCTTCTAGAATAACATGTGGTCGCCATTCTAAATACGTAGTCTGGGGTTATTCATTTTGATATCACTGTGTATGTGTGCGCGTCTGTCTGTCTGTCTGTACCTGTTCAGAACATGCAAAGCTGATTTCAGGTTTTTCTTGTAGTTTGAAACAATTCGTTCATGTCTCAAAATGACTGATGTTCAGCAAGGAAATGCCTTATTGATTGATGGGATCTGATTTGTTGTCTTGGCTGCAAAACAGATATTCTCATTAGTAAATCCTCTACTTTTTGGTAAAGATATTTCTTAATATAAACTAACAAGGTAACGAGCCACATCAGTACCTTACAGGGACAAAATTAAAGAATCAAGGAAGCAGGTGTCATTCCCAAGACCTCATGGCCATTCACGTCCAGAAATGAAATGAGACACACAGGAGGCCTCTGCTTCATTTTGGTGGGGCCATTGGGGTTCTGGTCCCTTGGTCTGGTGTAGGGTGAGATGAAGGTGTCTCCGCTCAATGCAGCATCTTCACTTGATGTCCTGTAGCTATGTCGAAATGTGACCTCGCAAGGATCTCTTGGCCAGATGCCGACTAGAACAACTTCTCCCCTGGGAGAAAAGGGTCTTTAAGGTATTTTGAGGGGAGGAGAAGGGTTCAGAGGTTTAATCCATAACTCTAAATCCCCGTGCTTGGGCAGCTCATTGACATGGTGGGTTTTAAGGGCTCCCTTGGAGCCATTAGGGTTTGTCATGCTGAGACCCAATGGAGAACACTTAATTGTAGATCCTGTCCCACAGTGTCGCAGCATCCTGCCACTTACAGGAAAGCTCTGTAAAGTTTTGATGCAGACAAAACCAAGAACATTTTTTTAGGATCATACCTTTAAATTAAATAACTGGCATTGCCCCCAGGTGGGGGTGGTGAGGGGGAATCTTCCTCTTACCTTCTTCCTCTTTAAATCACACCTCAGTTATACAGGGATCCCTGGCTCCTGCATATATGTCAAACACATTTCTTTCCTTTCTAATTACTTATGTTTTTGAAGTTGGGATCTTTTTTGTTGGCGGTGGAGATGGTATCAATGAGCAAACAGTTATCACATCCAGCGCCTGTGAGGCTTTAGTCTAGAAATGTAGCAGAGATCCCATCCCTTCATATGGAAACAATTCCTCCTTTCCTCCTTCCCCTGGAGGAGTGAAGGAAATGTCTCTGGTGTACGGTTAAATACCTGAGAGATTAGACCTTCGATAGGTTGGTGGAATAAGGCAAAGCACAAAGAATCTCATGTTTTCAGCTGTCTATCCTATTTTAAGGTTCCCATTGCCCCTCAGTACTCTGAATTTACCAGATTAGCCCTAATCTAATATTTGTTCTTTAATGTTTAAAACATTCTGGCTGGACTCAGTTCCCTGCTTCCACGTTGCCTATCTCTGTTAACATCACCGCATGCCTAAGAGGGCATTCATTAGGGCTGGATTAAGGGAAAATCACCAAAAGACCAGGCCCCATTTCTTGGGGCTGTGAATCCAAGGCCCCAGTGCTTTATGACTTTGTGTATCATAAAGACAGATTGGAGGGTCAAAATGAAAAACCTTGAATCCCTTTTTGCCTGAAAGTCTAAGCTTACTCAGAAATAAATACCTTCCTGAAACCGGTAAGGCTTCTCCACATGGTTTCTCACACTGTAAAACAGAAAACTAAACTCTAAGGTCAGAAAGAGTTAACAAAGAGTATCTGTGCTAAGCAAGTCTCCGTGGACTCAGCCAGAACACTTCTGTGTTGGGATTTTTCCAGCCCAGGTTAGGTGCCCACTTCCAGAACACCCAGCTCTGGCCAGGGAGTCAAACATGGCTACCAAGAACCTTCTGCTAAAACCATTTACACGTTGGGGGGGTTCAGCCCCCCAGAAACAGGAGCAAGGAACATAGCCCAATGTGTTTCCATCAGACCACTCCTTTAAGGTGTAGGTTAAATTACCTAGAGTTCTTTATATTCCTCAAAATGAATTTGCTTTAAGGTATGAACATAAAATTTGGGGGCAGGAAGGACTTTTAAAGTTCGCCCAACCCTACCTGGCATATCACATTGAGGAAACTAAGGCAAAGGGAAAGCAATTCGTTTTCCAGAGGTTCTGGAGCTAGTGAACACCCTCCAGTGCTTGTGCATTTAGTTAAGAGCATCTAATATCCTGCCTGTGCATCTCACAGCACGTATTTCAGATGTTATTTTTCCTATTGCCTAAAAGTTTTAGAATTATGGGGAATTTATATTTATAGTCCCTCATTTATTAGATGGTTTAAGTTTTATAGACTCTTACTTTAGAAAAACAGATAATGTTAATGAAGACAACTTAGAAACACAGAGAAATGTGCTGAAGTATATGCTGTACCTTTGAGGGGGGAAAAAGCCAATGACTGTTTAGATAGTCTTTATTTTCAAAAATATATAAATATTATGCACACCTATAGAAATCAAGTAGACTTGTAACAATGGTGGTATTATGTGTAACTTTAAATTTTCCTTAAAACTGTCATTCAATTATTTCTATAATTTTAGAAAGCATACATAATACAAATACAGCCTGTTCTAATTCTCCTCTTAGAGCTACCTGGACCTGAGTGCCCAGTGCCCTTGGTCAAGGAGACAGATTTTCTCCAGTGTAAGGCATATAAATTCTTGGCACAACTGGAACCTTTATTCCAGTAGTAACACATTGAAAAAGAAAATCCTCATAGCTGTGGCTACAGCTGCATTACATTTGGGTCTAAGTGGAGACTTGGCCCCAGACACGATGACCCAACAGAGGCAATCAGAGGATAAGATGTTTTCAAGCATGAATAGAATCAGAATCTAGCAGCTGGGAAGAACCTCACATTGTGTAACTTGACCCCTGTGAGCTTCAGAACTGTTCATGGAAGCATAGAACATTTCAGGTATTTGGCTGAAGTCCCGATAGGGCTCCCGGTGAAGTTCTTTCTGCAGCAACACCAGCTGCATCGTGATTATGCTCAGCCTGGAACGTGCCTTTCCCAGCCTCTCACTTGCTTTCTTCCTTCCCAGAAGCCTCACTGTCTACTTTGAAGAGCAAAACTTGGGGAGAAATGTCTTAGATGCTGTCTAATTTCCAGTCTTCTAGGGCAGTCCACACATGGACAGGGATAGCAAGATCAGCCCACCTGGCTTGTGCAGGCAGGAGGGTCCACCTTGGAGGTGGGGGACCTCCTGGTGACATAGCTCTCTTTCTTCTCCTTGAAGAAGGCAAACGGGATTTTCAGGGAGACTTGAGAATGGGAGAGAAAGGATCAGAGCAGAGCTTCCATGTCACACCTGTCAGGTGCCTTTACTCCTTTCTCCCAGAGCCCAGGAAGCTGCTCTTGCTGGCTTTTGATACAGCAGGAGCAGAGCACTGTGTGGTGGTGGCTTAATGAAGATGCTGTCCCTGGAATTTCAATGAGGAAGATAGGATTTTCAGGCACATTCTCTAAGATGCCCCTGCTTCTCCACAAGTAAGAGGCTTTGGATCAGAGTAGGCACAGAGAGCCAGGGAGGAAGTAAGGATGCAGGTGGAGAAGAAGGTTTGCTTTCTGGAAAGAATACAGTTCAAGGGGGAAATGTGGGACAGAGGTAGGATTTCCACGTCTGCAAGTTGATCGAGCATCTTAGCCCTGCAGGGCTTATGTGATCCCTTCTTCATTGCCCAATTGATGCATCAGTTTGTGTTTTCCATTCAGCAGTTGGGCTCTGCTGAGCACTGAGCAGGAGGTGAAAAACCAGAAAGTCATGGCTCTTCCGCATGGAGCCTACAAGTTAGGCCTGTCCTTCAGATTCCTCCGAACATCCACTATCTACTCCTTACGCACTTAGTGTTGGGTGCTATAAGGAGCTACAAGATGGACCAAACACAGTCTTCAGTAAGTACAGGGACCAGGAAGGGATTTGTCCTGATCATAATTCCTCCAAAGATTTTGATCATTTTTCTAAAACATGTTAGCTCTCTCACTTCTTTCAGGAACTTGTGTTCTATGTTGGGTTCAAATCTGTTTGGTCCTATTCATGATTCTTTTTTCTGGCTCCCGTCAGTCCTAAGAGGCACGATTGCCACCGGTATCTGCTGCTTGAGGCAGGAGTGTTAGGAGCTGAGTATTCTTGCCTTGGCTTCAGTTGCACTTGGCTGTTTCCCTCCAAAGCTGGATTTAGTAGGGATTTGGTTGAAGCCTTGCAAACCCTGACTCAAATCAGAGTTTAGACCCTAGTTACTGGTAGAGTGAACTGCTTAAGTGCAGTGAAAAACTGACTTTAAAATAATCCTGTTAGGGACACAAGATGCAGTGGTTTAACCTCTTTTGAATATTCTTTTCTTTCCAAGAATAATGGTTTTAAGTCAACATCTCTTTAAATTTGGTTAATTCCATTAGGATCACTCCAAAAAAAGAGGTTTCTCGGTGGCTTTGAAATCCAAATGAGAAGAGGAAAAATGATTTATATGACAAAATCTCAACTACATTAACTAGATTAAAGAGTTTCTGCTGAATTAAAGAAAAGTCGACATGTGGATTATCTGAAACTAATTGTAGATTTGTTACTTTTAAGCACATAGAGAAATCTACCCTAAACTTGTGTTTCCAAGTTCTTTTCGAGCTTAAATTCCGATGGGAGAGACCCATGTTACAAAAATAAGATCAAAATAAGATCTTACAAAAATAAGATCATTTCAGATGGCAAGCTAGGAAGTGGGTAATATTGGATCGAGAGGTCAGGGATGGCTTCTCTGTAAGGTGACATTGGAGTCATGGTCTAAAAGACAAAAAGACAGCAGCCACATGAGGACTTGGAGTTAGCATTTCAGACAGAGGAACAGTTAGGTGCAAAGTCCCCGAGGTTGAAAAGGGCTTGATGTTTTGGAGGATGAGGAAGAGAGCAAAGCAGTGTTCAGGGGGAATGAGAGCAGATGAGACTGGATAGGAAGGAGGCAGGCCACAGGATCAAGTTCAGATTCTATTTGAAGTACGGAGGGTACTTTAGCAAGGTGACCAGTGACTTTTCTAAGCCAACAGCAAAGGAAACAAATGTGTCTCCAGTATACGTTTTATTTCAGAATGAAGTGTCGAGGCGTCTCCCTGTTTATATTTTTTACACTGAGTTACAAAGGTAATTAGTTAAATGAAATATTATTTACAGAAGTGCTTTGGAAAATTTAAAGTGCTATTTCTCTATAAATTGGAAGACATCCTTTAAAGTGTTTTAAATGACTGAGGTCGCTATTATTTATTATGGAATCATCTTGCTGAACTTACAGCAGACGCTTCTTGCTGGGCCCCTGATCATTCTGACAAATCTGTTGCCCTGAGGATCCCATTGCCATTTTCTTTCACTGTAAGGAAAGATGTTCCCACTGCTGAGACTGGCACCCCCCAGGAGAGAACCCCTTCTGGCTGCCGTGCTGTCGTCTCTGTCTCTTGGGGCAAAGGTGAGGCTTTCCGGAGGTGCTGATTCCCAGGATGTCTCCACTTCTGGGGCCACACTGGCTAAATGGAAATTATGAAAATATCTAGGGCAAGAAGCTTATAAATAAGAAGTGACAGGCATCGCATATGAGGGGATTATTGCGCACACTGACTGTTCTGCAAGTCACCCGATGAAGGCTGAGATTGTCTAATAATCCCCCTGAAATGTGCAGTCTGATGCTCTGATGATACCAAAGGAAATCTGCTGATTGGAACAGCAGAGGAGAAGATGGATGTCCCTCGGATGACTGTTCCAGAACCTTCTTTGTGGATGTGTGGGATGTTCTCCTGGCTCTGATCACCAGAAAAGATGAGGGAATATGCACCAAATTTGTTCCATGGCAACAGGAACTAAAAAGCTAAGATTTGAGTTTCTCGGCTGGTATGGATGCAGGATGGGGCTGCCCATTCCCAAGGGCTGCTATCTGGGTGTGACTCCCCTCATGGAAGGCCTTGGCAGGAATGTCATGTAATCATGTCCTCCATGAAGGCAAAAATCATTTTGATATTTTGTTTTACTAAATAATTCCAACACTGCCTGAGCCATAAGTGTGGCATAGACTAATTGAGGTGAGGAAAAAAAAAAGTAACTTGCATACAGTTGGCACTTCTGTTCTTATTAGGATCAGAAAGAGCAATTGGATGAAGATCACTTTTGGAAAAAGAAAAAAGCATATGTTACTTATTGTTTTGGGTGAATGTTTTTATGAGAAAAGGAGATGCCGCGTCATTAATAACTCTGGCACGCCATACCAATTCTGGTCGGCCTGCTAGATTAAACATGAGCCCGCTCTCATTATCCCAGCAGCCGTGGAGCCTTGGCTTTGCCTACAGCCTGATATGTATTCCATGCACAGTCAAGCCTCGGAGTTGACATCTTCTTCTAAAATTGTTTGGCTGTAATAAATATAAAACTTTCACCACTGATGTAAAGCATTGCTGGTTGGCATCATTTCCTACCCCCTTTTAATTATTCCTGACACTGTGGAGAAACATCTAATATAAATCTGTAATGTGCACTGATGACAAACTACACGGTTGAAGGACCATGTAATTTCTCCACAATTAATTAAAGTGCATGGAGATTTTTTTTCTCCCTCTCTCTTTCTTTCTTTCCTTCTTTTTTTTTTTTTTTTCCTCTCCCCCTCCCAGCAACCAGATGCCACTGACTGGCTCAAATAACACTGCTGTCAACTGTAAAAAATTAAGATCCAAACCGTAAGAAAGGTACTTAGATAAAGAAACCAGATGCCAGGTTATTTGTGATAGCAGCGCATACATCTTGATGTAAGCCTCCATTGTCCAACATCTGTAGCTCCACAGCCTCAATTACGCACTTAACTCGGCGAGCCTGTCAGCGGTTCATTTCCACAAGTCTCATCACTTTTGTAAATCTTTTTATTAAAAATTGAATGGTGCCAATCAGCAAAGGGAACAGACACAGAGACACTAGGAGCCCTTGTGGTAGGGGCGGGGAAGGGGGGGAGAGGCGACTGCTGCCTGTTCATGCTGCCACCGGCTGTGCGCACTGGTGTTTATGGGCACGTGTGTGTGGTCACTTAGAGGGGAAAATGCTCTGCTACCATTTCAGGCTGATCTACCACCTGGAATTGATCAAAAGCAAATTAATTTTCATTTTCAATTAGGAATACAATTAAGTCCAAAGTGATGGTGGGGGGGGGGGATCGTAATGTTTACATATAGCTCCTGGGGTGGGAGGGCTTGAGGAAATACCAGATGAAATGAAATACACAGTCTTTGCATCCTTGTTTTTAATTCCTTTAAGTGTTAAGGTGGTGGCTTGGGCTACAGCTGCTACTGCCGTTGACCTTCCCTGGAGCTCCCCTCCTTCCCCTCAGGCAGAATCTAGGAACCTGGAGGGATTTTTTCCCAGGACTGGACCGGATCGGGGATGTGGGTGTTTTAATAAAGAGCCTGCATTAGGAAACAGGAATTTGGCTTTGCATTCTGCTGGCTCTCAGTGTCAAAGCATTACCTGGCAAATGGGTCTCCCTTCCAAGTCTGGCCATCATCAGAGATATTGAGTGATTGTGTGAAAACAATCTGGCTGTTGAATGCCCCATGTCACAGGATCCCGGCTCTTTTCACTTGACTTTTCTCTACATTCAACTGCTGCCTTTTGTTGGAGTAACTGAGTGGGGGCCCCGGGGGCAGACAGGATTCCTCTTGGCTGCCTGGGAACAGTTGGCCCTGTGTGTTCATCACCAAGGGTGGTAATTTGGGGAGCTTTGACCCTGATTTTAAAGAAAGTCAATTATTTGTCAATTATGAGTCCTAGGAATCCAGATATTAGACTCAGATGTTAAATGCTCAGCTCTCTGGTTTGGAAGCAGAAGTTTCCTCTCCATATCTACAGGGCTGTCTCCCAGAGGGGCCTCGTTTGGCTTGCCATAAGCACCCTGTCATGACGATCAGAATATTCTTCAACTATCCGATCCGACTCACAGATCAGCTTCTCTGAAAAAGCAGAGTGGGTGATAAATATTTTCTCATATGAATAACAATGAAGATGGCTCCAGATAATAGCTTACATTTTCCCAAAATCATCTGGATGATGGATTAAGAAGAGAAAATTCTGGGTCATACAAACAGCTGCTTTGGGTGAAAATTTTCCAAAGCACTGTGGCGACTGCAGGTCCCCAGTACTCCAGCCCATATTTTACCTCCTACCACCCCCTTTCCTTGTCCCAATGCGTGGGTTTACGTTTCCTCCCTGCATGGTATTTGTGCTTTAAAAGAAGATTTTATTACTTCTGCTATAGAGGAATTTCTCTTTTTACTAGACAGTTGGCATGACCGCAGCCTGAAACCGCAATGGAGTTGTTAACACACTGGGATCAGTTTTTCCCCCTTTAGAGCTATTCTTTTCTTTTCTTTGTTTTTTTAAGGGGGCGGTGGGCTCTAACAAATCAACAGAACTATTAACTTTCTGATTTATTTGCTACAGAAAGCGAAAAAAAGTCAATGTGAAGTGACAGAGAAACCAGAACAGACAGTAGGAAAACATTCTCTGTGCAAGTTTCCAAGTGAAATCGCACTACAAGCAGTTGGTTATCTGGAGATAGACATCTTCAATTTCCTGATTGCATAATAGAAATGGGATTTCTTTTTCCCTTAAAAAAAAAAAAAAGCATTATCCATAATGTTGACATAAAGTTTTCTGTGCTTTGGGTTCCAGAAAGTACTCCTCTCAAGATTATCCTCAGTCACTCACTATGTCTGCCATTCCTTCTCCTCCAACAGATGTGATGAAGGCCAGAAGATGTCTTCCAAAGCCTCGGAGATGAATTCTGCCCAGCCGGCCCATATCAGGGCATTTAGTAAATAGAGCTTCCCCTATAAAGGGAAATAGTGAGGGGGAAAATTAATATGGGTATTGATTGGTGACTTAATAGCTGCACCGCCAACAAATGTTATGGCTTTGTAACTATGTCAGAGTTAGAAGTTTCTGAGGCCATGATCCAGGGCAGTTCAAGAAAATTGTCCTGGCTGGACCTGACCCAGGCTATGCAGCTGACCCACCCTTTCTCACAAACTGGCGTAGGTGTTGTGTCCTCTTTGAATCTGTCTTCCCAGTACAGTGGGTGACAGCGTACTATGTTGTCCTCATCCCTGAGTTTCTGACAACCCATTTCTGAGATGGAAAATTCTTGGTTTGGGCCTGCAGCTTACATCACTTTGGCATTTAAAAATGCCCGTGATCTCAAAAGCAGACCTCATTTTTTAAATCACCCTGTATATCGATACTTCATTTTATTTAATACAGTGTTTAAAAATTATATTTAAAAGGCAACTTCTTTTGTCTCTTGTGCCCTTGGCTGGGAAACAAAGGAAATCTCTTTTAAGAGGTGTTTTACATTTTACGACTACTGAGAGAGAACATAGTACTTTAATAGGTATGTATGTAAGAATTCCACATTATAGGTTTTCAGAGATTAGAAGTTCTGGAACAAGGTTGTTTGATAACATCTCTGAAGGGCGAAGGAGCAAATGGAAACCTCAGAGGTTTGGATGGCAAAACAGAACACTCCTTAAACTTGTGGGCAACAGGAGCTTTTCTGAGATCATGTTATTCTCACCGATAATAGCATCCTGCCTGGACTGTGGGTGAGGGGTGTGCAAGATGGATCATTCTTGTCTTATACTTCATGGTTATGGGCATGTAATATGTTCTTCATTGAGCCAGGCAATTGACAGAGACGCCAGTGCATTTAAGACCCGAGTCTACTGGAAATGAGACTTGCATTCTTGCCAGAAATGGATGCTTTTCTGTGTCCACCACTATCACACATCTTGATTTTTTTTTAATCCTGACTCTTAAAACAATAATATCAAACAACTCCAGGGGAAAAAAGTTAAATATTTCCATATGAAGAGCTGATTAAATTTGTATGGTTTTCTTTGCAGTAAAAATTGATATGTGATGAAACCCAGTGCAGCTGCATGTCTGGGGCGGGCCGATACCCCCGCGTCCTCTGATCTCTCCACCCAGCTCTAAGGGCCAGCACCCAGCGATCTGCCATGCTGGGGCCCAGCTTCTGAAATGCCTGTTCCCAGGCATTGGGCACAAAAGCAGCTGTTGCCAGAGTCAGGTCTTTCCTCTTATGTCGCGTCGTTCTTCTGTGTCCTTTCATTCAATGCTGTGCCCTCTTCAAGGACAGACTGAATCCACGTGGAGCACCATGTTGATGTGAGAGTGTGACGTTCCATCAGGTTTCTTTCCTTTGAAAATGGGGAAGAGAGCCTGACAGGCATTGCAGGAGGCGGGTCATCATGGTAAGATGACCTGTTGGCCCATATGCTGGAAAGGTCAACAGTATCTGGCTTTACTACAGTGTCATCGGCGCTCAAACGAGTGGCCATGACCTATTAGTTTGCTCACGTGCTGCTTCTATTTCCTTACTGTTCATTTTACTTTCAATCGGACTCCCCTCTCTTGGTCACTGAGAGAGGGTTGCAGCAGCTGCCCCTCGTCCTAGGCCTTGTCCTAGCATCTTCAGGAAGGTGCTCATTTGCCTCCATTGCAGCCTGGGGAGTGGGATGATGCAGAGGGTAGAGGAGACTGGGCTGGAAGCCCTTGGGCCAAGAGCCAGGGAAGGAGAGGCTTCCTAGAGGGAAACCAGGGCAAGGTCACAGGCTGCGCTGGCTGGATATGGGGAGATAATGCCAACGGTGTCCCTCACCTGTGCGGAAGGCCACCCCACCTAAACAGTGAGATAGAGAAGTAAACCCCCAATCAGGAAACTTGAATGTTTGGGGAGAACCACCTTGATGGCTTCTGTTTTCATCCCTTTAAAATATGGCTAATTATGTGGGCCTGACCTTGATTTTCCCAGTAGTCAGAGTGAGTGGACTGCTTTGCTGCTGCCCTCAGTGACCAAAGGTAAGAGCAGTGTATTTTTGTTTCACAGGCTTTCCAGAGATGTAACCATTCTGTCACTTCTATGCCTAAAAACTGTGTCCATCTGTCCTGTCTGCAGAGAGGAAGTTGCCAAAGAAGTCAGGGGCTTATGCAGACTCAAGCCAGCTGCAGCCCTTGCTCCTCCCACATCCTTGAGACTCAACTCTACGATCAACTAGCACCTGTTTTCAGACTTTATTCTGATCTTCCTTATCCTCCTTTTCTCTTCCAGAAGTCTCATACCACTGTCATGCTTAACAGGGACCAGACCCCACTCCCTGCCCATTTCCAATGATCATCTCCTACTAGGCGTTGGCCCCAAAGTTAACTTGATTCTGTGGCTTTGCTTCCCAGAGCGACACTGCCCCGAAACACCCCCCGAGGAGTCATGACGCCCCTACTAAGTGAGGTCAGGCACTGGAAAGAATTGATAGGTGACATTCACTCCGCTGATCCTCATGTAGATTCCTCAGTCAGGAGTGGTAAAGGTCCCCCCACCCGGGGACTTCAATTTTGTGACGGAAAAAAAAGACAAATTTGACTCTCAACATTTGTTAGGCTCCAGGGAAGTCGCATGTGCCACAGAGCTATTATAGATCTCTATTTGTCAAACTGAGTGTTTACCGTGGGCTCCTTCTCAGCCCCCTCCACCAGTCACCCGCACCTAGGAGAACCAGTCTACAAACAAAAGCATTTGCCCTCCAAAGATTTCTTTCTAATTAAAATTTTACATATACCAAATAAACAAGGGCACTTTTGAAATGGAAATTTGTCATTTTAGTAGGCAACTTAAATCAGCTGCACCTACCTGGAGACCGGTTTCTCCTTCAGCACAAAGCGCCGTGTTCCTGGCTCCCCTTTGGTGTGTGCAGCTCAGATTCCCCATACACTTAGATCCTGGGGTGGATTTTTTTTTTTTCCTTGAACACTTTCTGCAGTTTAGTTATTTGTTGTAATTATCAAGTTCATTTTTCTCTAATAGATGTGATTAAGTATATTTAGCACTGTGTAATGAGTTTTCTGCCTGGTTGCATCTTAGCTAATAAGGAATTCCTTAGCGGCATCTCTGACAGCTGCTGCGAATCCCAGGTCTGGACTGTCGCAAGAGACCCCTTCCATGAACTGCTAGCATTAAAGAAATTAACTCCATTACACTAACCATAAAATTGAGGCTGAAATTTGATTACTAATAGATCCTCAAATCAACTAGAAACTATAGCAATGGGGAGGTGCCAACAGGGAGGAAGGGGATTGCGTGTAAAATGCCAGTGTCCACGTTTTCATCCGTGCATGTGTCCAGACATTTCCAACCATACCTCCAATTTTTTTTTCTCTGGGCAGGGAGGAAAGAACAGTGCCAAACGGATGGCCTTGTTACTGCAAAGCTTTGACGGGCATGAGACTAGAAGTCTTTGTCACTGCCACGATGATAGTGCCTGGTTATTAGTGTCTCCGTCTTCACTGAGCTAAGAAATCTCTGGGTATGTTTTTGGCCATCGAAACTCCATGCCATTGTCACAGGCAGCCCAGATTTGCAAGGCTAAAGTGCGGAGGACAATTAGTAATTGGTGACTGGCTGCTATGATGTATAGTTGCTTAGCAACATCCCTGAATTAAGTCTCTGGAAGGGGTATACAGGAACAGACAAGACAAGAAGATGAAATAGGTACCATTTCAATGTGTAGGTGACTCCATAATGAAAAAAGAGCAAAAGGTATTTGTAATCACAGAAATGGCTGAGTGGAAAATCAGGGCCAAAGGAAAGAAAAGGCGGAACGTAGTTCCTCTCTTGCTAAATAAAATAAGAGTACGTGGCCATTGAACAACCCCATTAATATAAGAACTCATTCTCTTCCTTTGACACTTTGCTATGATTCCAAATCAGAACCCAGGCAGCATGATTTATCCAAATGCAGCCTGAAAATTCATGGGTCTTAAGATTTTTAGAACAAGATTAATTTAATTCATACCAGCGAACTGGGACTTACTGGGCAAGAGGGTCCACGTTCAGCCCTGCTCACAGTACCAGGTAGACAGGGTGCCCTCCTATGCTGCTCTTCAATCTTGCTGTGTTTGAAGTTGAGAAGTATCTTGAAGAGGCCAAGAACTGCATATTCATTTCATTAGATGCAGCTGAGGTTAGAGACTCTCAGCAGACTAAGATATCACCCTGAACTACATGATTTAGCGAGCTGGGTTAGCCTCTGGAAGGCCAGATGAGCAAAAGAAAGTGGAAAAGCTGTAAAAGACCTTGATCCAGTTACTGAGCCTTGTTAAGGGACTGCCTTATCTATGGCAGGGAGCTCTGTCTGGAGGTCTGCAAAGGGCCAGGGGCTCATTACTGTTAGTGAGGGCTGTTTTGCAATTAGTGTTGAAACACTGAGATAAAGAAAGGATATATAGGAATTAAAAACAGATAACGTAAACACTAACAAAGAGTCTTAATCCCCTGGACTGAGTGTTTTGCATGTTTACCTCTGATCAGAATTCTTAATAATATTGAGTGCATTGCAGCTCAATAAAGATTCCCTAGGAAGAAACAAGTCGATTCTTGGATTAAAAACAAAACAAGGAAAAACAGAAACAAAAACTTGCACTTGTGTGTTTTTATTACTTTAAAAAGAAAAAGTAAATCACATGGGGTGGTTTCATTTCAGCTTCGTTTGGTTTAGATCACTTATGAGCAGGGATCCCTCCCTGTTACCTAGTGATTAGAAAGGTATCTTTAGGGCTCAGAAAGCAAATTTTCTATCTCTACCTATGACTTGTTTTCTATCTGAAGAATGAAGGTGTTTTGATATGAAGTTATTATTGTGAAGCCGAGAAAGTCTTTCCCACCTGGCCTCAAGTTCCCCCACTGGAGAGAGGAAGCTGATTACCATCTCTGATTCTTGCCTGGTACCTATAAAGGTACTCACCCTTACAATGGAGCACTGTGTTTTCAGGACAATGTACAATTCTTCTTTGGGAAGACGCCAAATGATGGCTGGTGCATAATGGCAGCATGTGTAATAGCACAATCTGTCTCATGACCAGCGATTCCAGTTTACAGACTCACCCCTCCACTTTCCCTGGGGTAAGCAGTGCTCATACTCCTGTTGTTGAACACCCAGCTTCCCTAGTGAATTATAAATTCTGTGAGGACAGGGACCAGGTACCCTGCTGCCCACTGACTGTTGTATCCCTAGCGGTCAGCACCAGGTCTGTTACACAGATGTTGGTTGAACTGAGTTGGTAGAAGCTGGCTGTCATAGCCAGCCCCCAGCATGGCCCCCGTGATCTGTCTCCTGGCATCCACAGCCTGTGGGCTACATTTGTTGACTAGAATAAGGGGAACCACTAGGTCATAATAGGAATATGGCCACCTTATGGTCTCTTTCTGTCTGGAATGCTCCCTCTGGGGGAAGCCATTGCCATACTGTGAGCAGTCCTGTGGATTAGCCCTCGTGGGAAGGACCTGAGGCCTCCAGCCATAGCCGGGTCGTTGAGCTGGGAAATATATTTTCCAACCCAAATCAAGCCTCCGATGACTACGGCCCCCTGCTGACAACCTTGCTGGCTTTCTTGTGAGAGACCCTGATCAGAGACCACCCATCCCTCAAATTCTTCACCCACAGAAACTGTGAGATAGTAGTGTTTGCTGTGGTAGTGATGGGGTGGGGTGTTTATTTGTTTGGGTTTTTTTTTTTTTGGTACTGGGGGGTCAATCCAGGGCATTTTATCACTGAGCTACATTCCCAGCCCCTATTTTTATTTTTATTTTTTGAGGCAGGGTCTCACTAAATTACTTATGGCCTCACTAATTTGCCAAGACCATCCTTAAACTTGTGATCCTCCTGCCTCAGCCTCCCAAGTATAGGTGTGCACCACCATACCTGGCCTATTTGTTGTTTTAAGCCACTGATTTGGGGAGTAATTTGTTATATGGCACCAGATACACTAGCCAGTTACTACACACATTAACACAGTTACCTATTCATTAAATATTTGTGGAATGCCAAGTCTCCAAGAGACTTGCTAAATGCTGAAGATACAACAAATATAGAAAGGCCCCCTCCTGGAGGGAACTTACCATCTAAGAGGGAGGTAGGTGTGTGAACAGAGAGTACTGAAGTCCATATAAATGTGACGGGCATGCCAACGTGGGAGGGGGCATCTGATTGACAGAATGGTTTCCTATAACCACCCTTCCGTCCCCACACACACTTAAGAGTGCCACAGGGAACCCTTCCTTGCTCACTGACCTCAGCTTAGCTTTACACAGTGTCGGCAAGCCTGCTCTGTGTGTGTGGTACTGCTCTGTGTAACAGTGGTTCCCATGGAGGCAAGTGGCCACCACAGAAGACCAAGCACTTCCACGTGTTCTCCGCCCTTGGATGTGAGCCTCCCAAGCTGAAGGGGACTCAGTTCGGATGACTCTTGCCGTCTGTTTTCTTCACTCCTCCCTGGTCTCTCTATCATTAGCACCCTGATTCCTAGAGGCCTCTTAAGGGAAGCAAATGCTTTGATTATTTTTTAAGGGACAAAAATACTCTAGGATTATTTTAATGCTCTGAAGCTTGCTGGAGGTACAAATGCAAGTGTCACTGTGACTCGAGGCCAAACATGGTCGGTGGGTGTGAGTCGGGCCCTCCACCTCGCTACATCCACCCAAGAACGCCTCTAAGGAATGTGGCCAAGATAAAGACTTCACCTGGGGAACAGCTAATACGTTGCTGGTCAGTAATAAATCACAGTGGTAAGAGCCCTCTCCGAGGGGACCCTTATCGTGAAGGATCCTTTAGGAGACCCATTTGCAGGGTTCATCTTCTAGGTCGCACCGACGTTCCTGTACGGGGATGGTGTGTCGCATGGGGACTGAGAGCCTGCAGATGGGAAGAAGCTGTGGAAGGGGAAATTTACTCTGCAGGAAAGATACAGCTGTGCTGGGTCTGGGCCCGCTACCCTCAGGGGTTGGGGCTCAGAAAGGAGAGGAAGGGAGCAGGCATCAAGCAACCCCAGAACACCGTGGAGATGCGCCCAGGCTTGGAGCGGGCTCCACCCACACATTCTTCTCCCCTTTGCTGCGGCCACAGTGAGAAAGCAATAAAACACTGTGCCACGTCCCTGCAAGTGGAACTGCCTCTGGTGGGGAAAGGGAGACGATTTAGGAGAGACACCAAAGAGAATCTGGCTTCTCCCCAGCCTCTATGCGCGAATAGGAGAAAGATGGAAGAACTGGTGGTATTTAAAGCCTGTATTTGCTTTACCTCTACCCTTCAAAGGTTCCTCCCTTGTATGCTGCTGCTATGTCTATTTTTTTGTTGTGTGGTGGTTGTTTTTAAATAGGAGAACGTGTGAAATGAGACTGCATAAAAGATGGACTTGTTTTATATATGGGATATTGCCTGTCCTTCAGATCTATGTGTCTCGCTTATGGAATGAACCAAAGTAGGAGAGATAAACTAATATTTTGTATAAGCTCAGCCAGACAATACAGATGATAAAGATGTTTCATCTTCTTATGCATGCAGAAAATATGAAAAATCGTAGTTTACACATATTTGCTCAATTCAAGTGTAAAATTGGGCCCCTCGATTGCCCTGGGCCACAGTGGCTGTGCTAAGGAAGCTCGATTTACCTTGCAGCCGAGTGAAAAATGATCAGAATATTAGACTCATCTAGCCCACATTAAGGAGCCATTGCATTTCCCGACAATTTTATGCTATCTCAATATGAAAACAGAGCAATTTCAACTCATATCAGGTTATGATCGGCAATTACAGTTGCATAATTCACCTAGTCGTCTCTTTGCAGGGCCTTTATTTTCCCTCTTGGTGACATTCCTGAGAAAGTGCCTGATAAAAATGTCATATATCATCCCGGCTTTAGAACCCGTGAGGGGGTAATCTGCCATGCCTTGCTGAGCCCATATTCATCACTGGATTTTTGACTTGGAGGGGTCATGGCACTCATAATTTCCTGTTTGATATTGTCCTCACCGGCTCTGACAAGAGGCTGTAAAAGCTGGTTGTAGGCAGTGGTTAAGCGCTGCTCCAGTGGGGCTCGTCACCAGCAGTAACAGTGCATTACTGTGGCTCGTGCTGTAGTTGGCCGTTTCGAAGATAATTAGATTTGATGTCAACATTTCTTTATCACCTGCATCCCTTTGTGCATCTGTGTGTCAAGTTGTTATTTCCGGATTTATTAGCACCCTCAGAGCTACTCTCTATCTGTCAGCCTGTGCGCTGTTTGTGTTGACAGTTGTAAAGTTAATTACTAGTACTAATGAGCATCGGGCTTTTGGTGGACATGGCATTTTGGACATTTAAAACTATAATTAGTTTTTTTTTCCTTGTGTAGTGCTTCAGTACAAAAAAAAAGTCAAAAAAAATACCTTCCTTCCATTCCGTTTTGACATTCTGTGTGCAGTCAACTTATCTTTTATTCAAAGGCTCCAAAAACTCAGTTCTGTTTCTTTTTAAAATAGACTTCCTTTCCATTGTAACTCCATGAATAATTTCTTTTGTTCCTCTCTTCTCTTCCAACCTGATAATGTGACCATCTCGTATGCCTTGTGAATTAAGGAGAGTGTTGGTGGAATGATCAGAAATTGGGTGGGTTCGTGTTGGCCTCTGTCCAGTCCGTAGACTACAGATTTTCCACTTAATACTCTCCTTTTTAAAAAAATCTCACTCTGGGTTCAATTGAAAGATTCAGCAAATGAAGAAGACTAGATAAAATCTAAAGCATAGTAAATAGTTCTCTGGGTGGTTGGTCCTAAAATAAGAGCAGTAGCTAATATTGATGTAGTATTAACCAGATGCCCAGAATCGCCTTAAGCCCTTTCTACTGATGACCTCATCTAATCCTTGTGACAAACCTACAGGTTAATGCTATTATCTCCATTCTACAGATGGGGAAACTAAGATACAGAAAGGGTAAGGAACTTACCCAAGGTCTCACCACTAGGAAGTTGCTCCAGCCTTTGAATCCAATCAGCATAGCTCCAAGCTGGTGCTCGTACCCACAGTTCCATAGACACCAAGTTTGCTTTCAAGGAAAATTAGCAGACTCCGGGGGCATGTATTCTAGAACAACAAAAAGCAATCACTTACTAAATCAGATCGCCTCATTTGTATTTCACTTCCAGTCATACAGGGACACCAGCTTCAGTGTAATGGCAATTATCTATGGCATGTACTTTATGGAGGTATTTTGTTTGGTCTATTGCGGCTGCAAAGCAACACTCCCTTGCTGCTGTTCATATTTACTTTCTATTCATCATTATCTGCCATTTTGCTAAATAACTATCCTTCGCAGACATAAATCATCTATAAAAGTACTCTGGCTCAGAGAAAATTTCGCCCTGGCACTGCAATGATGAGATAACCATTTTCATCTCTTGTTGAAGCATTGAGATTTATTGGCTTTCGATGGGCAACAGCCCGGGCATCACTCTCTGCTAAACAGACTCCCACTTGCATTTATTCTTATTGCATTTAGCGATTCAAAATGGAGCTCTCAGAATCCCTCGAGGGTCCATTCCCAGCCTGGGTGGGGTGTTATTACTTTATATTAGATAAGGGAAGGACACACAAAGAAACATGCGGTGATTTGGATGATTTTTTATTTCCGTTTAGCAGTGATGACAGAATGTCATAGTGAAATGACTTCAAAAGTCATTTTTCCCCACTGCCCTGGTTCTGCAGCCTTGTCCCTGGAGGGCTCTTCCATTGTACAGTGTTATTAATTCTGCTAACTTTCAGACTTCATTGCTGACAACAGGCCTCTTGCCTTTCGCAGCCTATTACATTAAATTTCCCATCAAACCATGTCAGCCTCTGAGGTCACAGATTTCGAGAGAAGCTTTAGATATTTTGCCATCTGACTTCACGGGCAGGTGTTTTCTAAATTGCTTTTAGGTTTGTTTTGCCAGTGTCAGAAATCAGCTTGAACCTATTTAAAAAAAAACTCAAGACAGGGTGCACTCATCAGGATAAGAACAAAGCGGAGTCTGAGGCACGCCTGAACTGGCGTGTGTGCTCCTGTGTGTGTGTGTGTGTGTATACACGCCCACACGTGTGCGCTTGTGTTTCAGTTGACCTTTTGAGAGAAAGCCAAGACTTCCAGCTCGACTTCATCCCCTACCCCACCTGGTAAGTAGAGTATCTTGTCGATTATCTATTTTTCTAACACTAGTGAAGCCCCCAAATACAGTGTGACTGGCCTGGTGCACAGATCTAGGCTTCCCTGACCTTGATTTCGGAGGGATCTGTGAAACTGTTGAGTGGCATTAGAAGGTCACTGTGGGCAGACCTGTGCAATGATCGTGGGCCCGGTCTGGGGCTAGCATATCTTAGCGTGGGTTCCTCAAGCAAGTTCCTGGTGGCAATAAAATTTCAGTGTTTTCCCTTGCTGCATTAATTTTGGCATGCTGTTGTGGGATTAAAATAAAGGAAAGGCAGAAACCTTCCTTCCAAGTAACATGGCCACAGGCATGACGTGGCTGTCAAAATTACATTTCGAAGGAAGCCTGCAGAGGAAAATGGAACTGGGGCTCCATTTAGCAACAGAAAAGAAATGAGACGTTATTTTTGAAGCAGTCAACTTGCGAAAATTATTACAAATCATTTGGCAAACCCAGAGTGCTCTTGAAATTCTTATTTATTGTTAGTTTCAGTTAATATATCTGCTTCCCAAATGACAACATTCAAATCTCGGCTTGCCATTACAGTTCAGATTTACAGGTTTAGCAGTTAACAGCCTTTTGGTCCCCTTCATTGTATATCGAATGTGTGCGTGGGAGGATGGAAGAGTGACAGGCCTGGAGAGCGGAGGAGGAGGGAGGACCCCACTCTGGCTTCCTCAGTGATAGGTATCTAAACGCGTCACTGCCTCACCCAAGAGCAGGTGACAAGAGCTTTGCGCCTTGCAGGAAGCCCTGCTGTCCCCTCCAGCCCTGCCCCCCATTTTCCTTTATAATTTTTAGAGACCACAGAGGCTGCTCTTATCCACCCTTAGCCAGCTCTTCCTGCAGGAGGAGATGCTGAACCGGGTTAGGGCTGGAAAAGGATGAGTGAGGCGAGGTAGTGTCACCGAGCTTCCCCCTGCTAGCAGCCATAAGGAGAGAGAATCATTTGTGGCACTCTGGGGACAGTTTTGTCACCCTGACAGTAATGCTGTTATGCGCTGGCTTGACACACAGGATGAATCCATAAAGACAGATAAGTAACTGTGAAAGTGGCTGGGGATCAGGCTGAGTGCCACCACTCACCTGCAGTGACAAATAGATAGTCATGAAGGATTGGAAATCCTGCCCAACACGGAGATCTGTCAACAAGGAGATAGACTGCAACCCTGGTGACACAGGCAGCTGGGGGAGAGTGTGCGTGTGCGCACGCGCCCCTTGCAGGGTGTGTGAGGAGATGAACTTCAGAGCCTTGTCTGGGAGGAGGTAGGCATACCTCGGAGGATGCTTGTGTAGGTCCGGGTGGGAGGAGAGGATTTCAACACCCCGTGGGTTTTTTTTCTTTATGAAGTAGGGCTGTGGGTGCTGCGTGTTTTTATTGGTAAGTTCAGGCACATTTGGTTAAGAAAGCAGTGCTTAGTTTCCATTTTCCCTGGGATTTTTCTCATACCAATAGGGGTCCCCATCTGCAAATCAAATGAATCCAAGTTATGATAGTTGGCAAAATATTACTGCTAAACTGCTGTCAGTGTCACCAGGCAAAGGGCAGGCGGAAGCAGGGGTTCTCGTATTTATCTTTTATGCTACAAAGCTTTGCTATTTCTGGTTGGGAGTCTGCTTTCCTTCAACGAAAGAAATTCTGAGAGAATCATTAGAGACGACAGGCTCAGTGCAGGACCTGTGTTTCCCATTCAGGCTTGGGATCTGAACAGCACTGTGTTTTACAGCTTTGAGATCTGTTGTTATCAGGAGGAATATACCATCTTGCTTTTAATTATCCTTGAAGTCATGAAGCCCTGGCTATGTCCTTCATCTTTCTAGAAAGCTATAAAATAGATTTGAAGTGCAAAATAAACCTAAGTGATAAGAGTAAAACCTCCTCGGGTCACTGTCAGGGATTTGGACAGAAGCCTAGAGATTCTTTACCGTCATTGAGAGCTCTTTTCTTTCTTTTGCATAGGAAGAGTTTTGATCCCAGATATAAGCATCAGATTAGGGATCCAAATGTTTCAGAGAGGATGTGTCCTGGGTCTTCAGCGCAATTTAGCAGGAGATAAGAATGGAAGCAAACTAATACTCAAGCATCTCTTTCTCTAACTTGGGATTGCACGCATTAATAAGATGGGTGGATACAGAGTGCGGAGTCTCCTCTATCAAAGTCCTTGTTCTGTTCAAATATTATAATAAATTATTTTTAAAAAGAAACTAAGGTAAAAGGCTTTTTTTCCTAAACGAGTCCTCTTGTCCTATTTTTTTGCTATCACTTTTGCTACTTATCCTTATCATAGAGGGAAATGCACTTAATCTATATCAACTGTGTATATCCTGCTGATTTTACTTGTAGGAGCTTAACAGACAGTGCTTGTGTTTCTAGAACTTGGATTCCTCAAAAATACTTCCACATAGCTTAAACTGTGACTACTAGTCCAGCTTCTACTTGAGTGCTGTATATTTAAACATTTATTCTGCTGTCTAGGCAAGCCCTTGCAACCAGATATTTCTTTAGAAAACCCTGGGGTCTATTTGTTGGTTTTAAGCTTCTTTCTTTGAGTTTATCATTTTTGGAGGCTGAGAATATTTTAAAGCAATTCAGCTATAATGAAAACATTATTTTTTTGACCCTGGGTTCTTAGTTTGACATGTTTTGACCCTCTCATTCTAACCGTGATTTAAATTCTGAATTTCAGGAAGCCTTATTAAAGATGTCAATTTGTGCACCAGAATGGTAAATGTTCCTGTGAACTTTGACTCCTAAAGGAAACTCTATTTGAAAAGAATAAAAGATTTTCCTGATAAATATGTTCCTCGTTTTGGGCTAATGCTTTCAGTCTGGATGCTGGAATGGGAAGGGCTACGCCCTTGCCTGACCCCACTTGCTCCTTCGTTCCGTGATCAACACTCTTTTACAACCCACAGCATTAGATTTTTATTTTGCCAAGAACACTTTTGTAATGGGATATAAATCTCCCAGTGTGCACCTGATTAAATAGGCCTGTACGTGAATTAAAAAAGAAGGTGAGCCACTTACCATCATGGGGTGGCAGGCAAGCATTGCCAGATAAACAGAGCTCTGGAGACTGGAGGGAGTTCTGTGGCTGTTTTTATTAACTTGGGACCTAAGGTCATGCTGCTTCATGGGGCCTTTGCCATGATATGCAAGTCAGGGGCCTTTCCTGGCTGCAGACCTCCTCACTTTGATTTTGAAGGATTCTCCTAGAAGTGGTCCAGCCCCTCTCTTTCTGTCCTCACTGGTTAGCCACCATGGGGCACCAAGGCAAGGGCACTGAAGGGAGAGATGGCCGACTTGTGCCAGCTCCTATCACAATCACTCTTTCTGTTGTCCTGCTCATTGCTATGCTTCTGTGTCTATGCCAACCTGGGGGGCAGGACCCCAAATACCAGAATTTGTTAATAAAAAGGGTTTAATGATGCTTATTCCCTCCATTTGAGCCCCAGACCCAGCTTCTGAATGGGAATGCTTTAGGAGAGAAATTTCTTCTAGAAAGTTTCATTTATCTTGTCATTGATCTCCTGATCGTCACTAAGTAAAACTATTCACAGAGAAAACGGGGCCATCTTTTGTATCTTTCCAGGATTAGGAAAATTATGTTGGTAATAAGATAAAAATTTTCAAAACCTGACGCACCCAGCCTTCTTTGGGGTTGTGGCGTCATACCCATCAATATTTAGGATGATCTGTCTCCTTCAAGTCTTTTTCCCATCCCCTCTGGCCCAAGTGACTTTGAGGACTTTGGTATATGTGGAACACCTGTTTCAATTAACTTACACTGTAAAGGTCTTCGGAATGTAGTGACCACTTTGGCACACAGTATTCCTCTCGATCATCAAAACAAAGTGAGGTCAGCAAGGCAGATATTACCAGCCCTGCTTGATCATGGGAAACCAGGTTCTGAAGCGTCACACAGTATGTGGCTAGATTGGTTCGATCCCAAGACTCTTTTTTTAAAGTTGTAGTTGGACACAATACCTTTATTTTATTTATATTTATGTGGTGCTGAGCTTTGAACTCAGTGCCTTGCATGTGCTAGGCGAGTGCTCTACTTCTGAACCACAACCCCAACCCCCCTAGGAGAATTTTGTGAGCATTATTTCCTTCGGTCCTTAACAATAGACCATGCAGTAGGTAGGACAGGTGGTAAAGTCCCAGTTTGCACCTAAGAATGATGAAGCACAGGGCTAACTACCTCTTTTCGGGACATGGCAGCTGACAGTGACATGCTGAGAACATATCGGAGACCTTCTGACTCTTAGACCAACACCCTTTCCATTACGCTGGGATTAGCTCCACAATCATGAAAATCTCAAGAACAAAGCTAATCTTAAGTCTCCGTATAGCTTCACCCTTAATATGATTTCAGATTCCCATGTCAATCAAAGCTGCAGTTCCCTGGGGGAGATCCCAGGAGGGGAAAGTCTCCTTTGGCTGACTGTTCAGATGAGGCGGGGGAGGGCTTAGCCTGCGCCTTAGTATGTTCTCACCAGCTGGTTGGCATGGGAGGTGCTGACAGTCTGGACCTAGATTCTGGTGCTCCTTGTTTTCTGCTGACTCATGCCCTGGGTGTCTGCACAGTGTATGGCTGTAACGTAAAGATGCAATGGAGGAAGAGCTGGGGGCTAGCACAAAAAGGGTTCCTGTCAGTAGGGACAGGAGCAAGAGTGCAACCATGCCTCATAGCAAACACCGAAGTCATGAGTCTGTGCTGTAGAAACCTCAGTCTCTGCAGCCCGGGCTTGGATCACAGGGGAAGTTACTGCGCAGCCGAGTGTGCTGCGTTTGCAAAGGTCAGGCTTTAATTACATGCACAGTTAAATGGAAATACTGTAGAGAGGTCACACTCATATTTCTTTGGCCTTCATTAATGTTATTGCGCTGTCACTTTCTCTCTCCTTGGGTTTGTAAATGAAAGTTCCTTTAGTACATTTAAAAGGATTATTTATTTTTAATTGTTTTACCTCTGAAGGGAGAGGTTACTCATTTTTTTTAGTAGATTAAAAAAAAACTTCGCCTGTGCATTTCTTGTTAATTTATTTCAAAACCTTGTGCTTTTATAGTCTTATCTACTAATGCTTTTGATTAAAACACAAGCAAAAACCAGTCAACATGAACAGGTTGAATACCACATCTGTGCAGAAGATAGCAGCTCACTTATTTATGGCTCAAAGAAATGGAGCCTAAATTAAGCTAGCTATTGCTGGAGAGTGGATAAGCGGCCATTATGAATTATCCTTAATTATAGCGATTTCCTAAACTAATAAACCTGCTAAATCTTTATTGCAAAGGTTAGTTTACGCAGTGCATATAAAATCCGCATGTGCTCCGCATCAGCCACCAGCTGTCTGACAGTGTGTTGCTATTTCAGTGAGTGTTCACATAAATTTTATGTTGGTTATATTAACAGTCAGTCCATATCACTACCCACAGATGCCAGTAGACATAAAAATTGCTCTCTAGTGAGCCTAAATATCCCTAGAAGCTAGTTGTGTCTAATGTTCCATGTAGTATTTGTACGTGAAAGCACCAGATTGGAGGGTTATTTACAGATGAATATTTCAATCCAGTTAGTTCATATAGGCCTACTTAGCCTTCTTTGCTGGTTTATTTGTATGCTAAATAATTCACCAAAGGTTCTTGTTTACTTTCTATAGTAGTTTCTATGAAATGCAAACAAGGGAGCCAACTTTGGGTGTTCAAAAGGCTAAGCAGCTCTGTGTTTAAATGCAGGTCAGAGCTGCAGCAGACGCAGTCTTGCCGCCGGCTGTCACTCAGTTTTACACATTCCTCCAGTTCCCCTACCACCCTTCCTCCTGCAGATATAACTGAAGCTTGCTGCTTTCATAGGCATTTTTGGCTGGACTGTCTTTTTTTTTTTTTCCTTCTCTCTCTAAATTTATCTTTCTCAATACCTGCCTGTGTGCCTCGTCCAGCTTGCACAATTAACCCCAGCAGCGAGGAACACATCTTTGGCTTGGAGACGCTTCCCCATAGTCCTCTGGGCTAACAAGAGCAGGTCAATCCTCTGCTATCTGAATGTCCTTGTTCTTTTCTTCTTCTTTTTTTTTCTCTCTCTCACTTTCTTCTTCTTTCATTTCTCTCCCATCATTTTGTTCTGGTGAATTTCCAGATCTTGAGATTGGAAAGGATAACAAAGAGGGCCTTTCTTTTTTTTTTTTTTTCCTTTGGAAGCTAATCCTGCCTCTGTCACCCAGAAGGACAGAGGGACACAGTCCATCTCTAAAGGATGCAGCCTTTGGTGGCCCTTAGAGTAGATGTCCACCCAGGGGCGGGAAGGATCCTTGTTTTCTAGCAAAGTGACAGTTACCTGGCCTGTTCAGATGTTCCTATGGGTCCTTTCATGTGTGAAAAATAACTATCTGCCCCCACATTTTGCAAATGTTTATTATCCTAAACATTTACCCCCAAAGAGATTGGAAAACAGCCTTCTTCATTTTCAGCCAGGCACTGCCAAGATCAGGAGAGAGTTCAATAGCAGTGCTAACTTTTTATTTAATAATATTGATTTTATCATTTTTACTACTTACAGTGGGGATTGGTCGGCTGATAGTTATTTGACCTCCCTTTGTGCATGGCTGTGGAGTGCTTCGTTAGAGCTATTGACATATATCTCTCTTCCCGCCGCTTCTTCCAGCAGCCCATCTCGGCAAATAATATTGAGATGCAGTAACTGTTCCCTGATATTGATTTCAGATTGTGTTCATCACACCCTTCCCAGGGCCAGGCAAAGAGCAGGAGCCCTAGTTTTGCAAACCCTTTACTGCTGCTGCAGGCTGAAGCATCATTTCCATCTTTCAAGCAAGAATACCAAACATGGATGCCCCCCACCCCCCGCATGCAGATTACCCAAGAATATGAAAGCATTTTATGATTATTTTTACATGTACATAATTAAACTGATCTCTTATGATTTATGTCAGGCTTGTTCTTTTCTTTTTTAAAGAATGCTAGATTGGTGGGTCGCTGAGCTGGTAGGAAGAACTCTGATTGCATTTGAATCTTCTGGGATTCAGGGTTTGGCACACTCAGGCAGACCCAGGGCCTCTTTGACCTTCAGGTCTGGCCATCTGAGGCTGTTCTCACCACCTGGGCCTGAAAAGTTCCGTGTTTGGCCTCCGTGGAGTCCGATGGAATGGAAGGGTGTTTAAAAGAACTGGCTTTTAACATTTAGGGAACGGCCTACCTAACCCAGTGATTACAGGCTGGATGTTTGTCTCTGGGAAGAACATGATATGGTGTTACATATTCATTGAGAAAAACATCAAAACATCCCAATAATAATGGAAATTTTAAGTTACATAGGAAAAAAATAGTCCTTAGAGAATCAGCACCTAGATCTATTATGTCTGGATGGTGAAATGGCAGGCTATTTATATTTTGTCCGTGGGCATTTCCACGTTTTGTAAAATTTCCTTTATAATTAGAAAGAGAACCCTACTTATGAGTGTTATTTTTGAAAATGGAAAGCTGAACAGAAGGATTGGAACTCCAAGGATCTCTGTCCACCAGAGTGAATGCATTAGCCAGGGTGGAAATTGACTCACTGGCCATGCGAATCTCTGCCCCGAGGGACATGGGGCAGGCTTCACTCCTATCACTACGCACCTGCCAGTTTTCATTTTGTGAATCCAGTGGGAATCACACCAGCCTTTGCCACTGAAGCAAAAGCACAAAATGGTCAGGAAAAAAGGGCTTTGGAATCTGATGAGCCTGGGTGTGATGCTTGATTGTTTCTCTTGCAGCTATGACTTTGAGCCAGTGACTTAACTTTCTCTGGGCCTCAGTCTCTTCATCTGGAAGTTGGGCTCTTGGGAGGATTAAATGAGATAGTATATGTAAACTCTTATCATAGTGCCTGGCATCCAGTAAGCAGTCATAAATGGTAATTGGCATTCTAGCCTCTGTGCAGCTATTTCTTCCTCATACCAGAGCTATAAATGGGAATTATCATAACATGTCCACAGAAGGTTTGTTTTTTGATCCTTAAGTTCAAGTGAAACTCAGTTAAGAAGTTAAGATCTAATGACTGTGTGTGTGTGTGAGTGTGTGTGTGTGTGTGTGTGTGTGTGTGTATCAGATTTTTCTGGTTTATATAGCATTCAGTTAGAAGTTAAGATCTATCTAATGACTGTGTGTGTGTGTGTGTGAGTGTGTGTGTGTGTGTGTGTGTGTATGTGTATGTATCAGATTTTTCTGATTATATAGCAGTCTTTGATTTGAAGCACTTCATTCTAAAATATATATCTAGAGACTTATTTTTATACTTTTGGAGGATTTTTAATATGCGTCTTTATTCATGGTTGTGAAAATATTATGGCCAGGCTTGGTTCTTCAGCACAGAATCACACACACACACACCCCTCCTATCCAAGACATAATTCCAGAAAGATACCAGAAACCTAACAGGAATCCTTAGACGATCATCTCATTTTGGCCAGAGTCTGTTTTGCTGTTCTCGAGCCTTTCTCATTTGCAGGGGCAGAAATACTCTTCAATGCCACAGCTAGTGTGGAATCCCCCCCAGGCAGCCATCTTCAAGGCCCAAAGCAGAGTATTAAAAGCAGCTAAATTAGAGACTTTACACAGTTGCTGGAACCTGCTTAATGAGAGACAGCGAGCATTTTGCAGGCTACTGAACTTGTGAAATGTGACAGTCCAAGCAAATGAAATCATGGTACCTTTCATTGTAGTTTAATTGGACTCAAAGTCGGCAAGAGGGGCTGTCGAAGCTGCACGCACGAGACGGACAGGAGTCGGACAACAGTGCTCAGCCTCCTCAGCACGTCTCACCACTGTGCAGATGCCACGCCTGCTCTCCAGCCTGGCCCTTTCGGCCCAGAGAGACAGAGAACTGCAGCGAACAAAAGCAGAGACTCTAAGGCAGGCCCGGCGCTGGCATTGTGAATGGCATAGCTGTCACCCAAGTTCCACGTTTGAAGTAGCTCAGCCTCGTGGCAGCCAGTACAGGCCAATTTATTTTAAAGAGGCGAAAAGAAGTGAAACAAACTTAGGCCCTCTCTTCTGCCTGTTAGGGTGTCAAGATATCCATGTCAAAGAGTCCTGTTAACAGAAGGCTGAGGATGAGTTGAGCATAAACACTAACAAGAGAAAAGCTAAGCACGGGCTTCCTGTGGAGTGGAGCTAAGTGGGAATCCCAGTCGAGGAACCCAAAAAGCAGAAAATTACCATAGCTGTCAGGAGTGGGACCAAAACCCTGTCAGACAACAGTAAGGAAATGGAAATTGCAAGGGAAAGGTGAGTTTTGAGGGGGGGATGATGTTCAGAAGCAGATCTCTTAAGGATGTGCATGTCTGGAAGTTAGGGGGCCCTTGGAAGGTTCAGGAAGGTCTCTGGGCTTCCTTGGTTTGCTCCCGGTTCATTTGAATTCTCCAGGTTGGAACTGACTCTATAATCTCAGCCTCTTCCAATGTAACCATCCCATCCCGCCCGACCACTTGAGTCCTACTTTTACTGTCATTATGGCTTTAGGTTTAACCAGTAAGGCTAAAAGAGTGGACAAATTGGGTGCCTGCATGTAACAGGCCATCCTGGACATTGATTTTTGAAGGTTCATTAGATAAATGCTGACATCACAGATTGATGTCTCTTTAAACCAGTACCTCGTGCAGGACTGTCTAGGGAATCAAAAATATTGATGTAACATGTTTGAGCAGAAGGCCCACTGGAGAATCCCCTGTCTAAATGGGCTCCATCAATCTAGGCTTTCTTTAATTATTCTAATTCTGTGCATCTCATTGGAAGGAGAGTTTGTCTGCTGAACCAGCTTTTGGGGGGGATGCTGCCCCTGCTTTAGGAGCTAAGAAAGGCCAAAGGAAGTGCCCACATCTATTTTTCACCACTGTTTTGAGCTGCTGTTTAGTAATTAAAATTTTTGATCATAGACTAATTTTCCCTTACAGTGTGGCCATGCAATTGACAAGGGACTGATTAATGGGCCGACCCTGGGGCCAGGAGGCTGCTGGGTTGCTCTCTCGTGGAAGGCATGCTGGCAAAATAAAGTTGATGGTTTTGTTTGTGTTTAACCCTTCACCTTGGCACTATCAATAGATTGAAGACATCATTTGTATCTGCAAGTGTTTCTTTAATTAAGACCTTCTAAAAATCTTTCCTATTGATTCATTCCATTATCCTATTGATTAACTGCAGTGGATCATGTACTTGGTCTGCAGTGGAAGACAGCATTCTCCTCCGTCTGTCATGACTGCAGATGTAAACCACAGGCAGCCGGCAGCCAGCGCCCAGGGCTGCCACAAGTGTCTGGCGTTCTAATGAGGCATCCGTGTGGCTCACCAAGCACCACAGAGAAAGCCAGTTGCTTCCTGATGGAGGGGGGGTCAAGCAGAAAGTATTTCCTCCAGCTGTTAATATGGCAGCCACTTAACCTAGCTAGAGATCCAGTCCGGGGGTACTGGAAGTCTTGAGTTGGGGAAAGGGAAGGACTTCGCTCTCCATCAGATTTTGAAAACTTTAGACTTGGAAAGCCAGATGAGGTGGTGCATACCTGTAATTTCAGTGACTCAGGAAGCTGAGGCAGGAGGATCACAATTTGGAGGACAGTGTTGGCAACTTAATGAGACCCTGGCTCAAAATAAAAAATAAAAAGGGGCTTAGTGTGGTGGTGGACACCTGTAATCCCAGTGGCTCAGGAGGCTGAGGCAGGAGGATCACAAGTTGAAAGCCAGCCTCAGCAACTTACTAAGGCCCTAAGCAACTTAGCAAAACCCTGTCTCTAAAAATATGTTTTTAAGGGGCTGGGGATGTTGCTCAGTGGTTAAGCACCTTTGGGTTCAATCCATAGCACCCACTACCACCACCACCAGAAAAAGGAAAGAGAACTTTGAGCTTTGAAAGAAAAGTCCAGCTCAGAACTCCAGGTGTGCGGCCTGGCTGCAAGGCCAGCTGTTCATCGTGATTTCCCCAGGCGACAGCTTCACACCCTTCCCTCCTCCCCCACCAACCTCCCCACCAGGCTCAAGGAGGGCCACACGGGCTTCCTATTTTAGGCTCTTCCCTCTGACAAGTCCAAAAAGAAGAACTAACTTTTTTTCCCCTGCCACTGGACATGCATCTGAATCGTCCCCTGGTATCAACAATGAAAAATCCTGTGGCGGGCTGGGGATGTGGCTCAAGCGGTAGCGCGCTTGCCTGGCATGCGTGCGGCCCGGGTTCGATCCTCAGCACCACATACCAACAAAGATGTTGTGTCTGCCGAGAACTAAAAAATAAATATTAAAAAAAAATTCTCTCTCTCTCTCTCTTAAAAAAAAAAAAATCCTGTGGCTAGACTAGTTCTTGAACTTGGTGTTTTGAAATAGTCTTAATATTGGTAGTCACAAAGATGATCCTCTTTGGAATTTGAGAAGGACTTTATAAGGCTGTGGCTTCTGGGATATACGAGATCAAATGAGATAAGGCACAAATTGGATAAAAACAGTGCGTGGTAGGTACTTAATCACCAAACCAATAATTGCTGGCCCCCCAGAGATTCACTTTTTCTTCCTCCCAAACATCTCCTAGTACTTCTCCCTTTCATTCTCTTCCTCCTCATCTTTCAAGTAGACCAGAGATGGCCTTCTCAAGGGTTGGGGCACCTTTGTTCCCACATGGAATGCAGAAGAAAGAGAAAATGTAGAAGCCATAATGCTGAATAAGAGGCAGATTAAGCTAAGAAGTATGATGTCTCTCTGCTCTCTTATTTTTTTGGTACTGGAGATTGAACCCAAGGGTGCTTAACCACTGAACTACATCCCCAGCCCTTTTTAATTTCTTAAATTTTGAGACAGGTTCTCTCTAAGTTGCCTAGGGCCTCACTAAATTGCTGAGGCTGACCTCCAACTTACAATCCTCCTGCCTTAGCCTCCTGAGCCACTGGGATTGCAAGTAATGTGCCATCATTCTCAGTGAAAATCTCTCAAACTGAAACATCTCACTAAGCAAGGTCAGAGTGGTCTTAAGGTTTTAGTAGTGTGTGTGGTCCCCAAGTTGATGCCAGTGGCTTCTTTGTAGTCCCTGAGAGAGGAAGTCAGAAAGGCCCCCTCTGCCGTGGGTATTTTGGAGTTGAGAAGGTATGGGGCATGAAAGCTGGCGGTTGCTGGGAGGAGCTCTTTTTTGATCTGCTGATCTGTGCTTCTCCTATTGGCTGTTGTTAATCGCCAATTGTTTGCACTGAACCCAGAGCCGAGTTTTCCTTGGCACTGTTGTGAGTGCCCTCCATCCTGTCCAGAGATTTAACATTGGATAGTAAACAAAGTTATTGTCCCAGGCTTAGGTGATCATCCGAACCGCCAGTTCCACCCTCGTAAACTTTTTGAAATGCCTCTTCTACATTTCTGTTGAATCTGTTGTTATGAAGTTATCCCCAAACTCTTCTCCAAAAACAGAAGAAACTTAATTAGATCTAAATAGACTTTTCATAAGGCAAATAAACCATTTAGAAAATATGATAGGAAACATTTTTAAAGCTCAATATTTCTGGACTTGCTTTTTAAATATGTTTTACATTAGCATGTAATCTGCGCTAATTAAAAACATTCCTTGAAAATTCAGAGATGTATAAAACAGAAAAGTCTCCCATCCCCCTACTACCCTGAGACATCACTCTGAGTATTTAGTGTCTTGTCTGAGTACCTATATACATGCATATAGACCTTTTTAAAAAAAAATGTTTTTAGTTGTGGTTGAACATTTATTTATTTATTTTTATGTGGTGTTAAGTACCTTGCACATGCTAGACGAGCACTCTACTGCTGAGCCACGACCCCAGCCACTGCATATAGGCTTTTTACAACAAAATTGGGATCATAGTATTTTATAACTTGCCTCTTTTTACTCACTGTAGCATGAGCAGTTTTTCATATCATGTTCATTGGGAACATGGTTGCTAATGGAAACGAGAATACTCTTTTATTTATTTAAGTTTTCTTTTGTTGTTGGACATTGGGTTGTTTTCTGTTTTTCTTTTTTTTTTTTTCCTGTATCATATAAAATGCTGTGATAAGTATGCTTGTCCAAAATTTTTGTGTAATTCTTTATCATCTTAGGATAAATTCCTAGAAATTGAGTGACTGAGTTAAAGAGTCAAACATTCTTAAAGCTTTTGATACATGTTGCCAAAATGTCCTTCTAAAAGGTGGAACCCAGCACAGAAGCCCCCCTTGAAGCCCATGAGCATGCCTGTTCCCTGTGCCTGGACCACTTCATGGAAAGTGTGTGTGTGAATTTGTAAACTATCTCATTCTGGTAGACTACAAAATCAGCATCTCATTGACTTAATCTTTTGATATTCATGAGGTAGAAGTTATTTTCTTACATTGATAATTATCCATATTTCTTCTTTTGTGAAATGTTTGTTCGTGTCTTCTGCCCATTTTTAATGAAATGTGTGATTTTTTTCTAATTAATTTAAAGTTACTTTTCTTTTTAATTAAGAATTGTAACCCTTTTCATAGATAATCAGATTAGATTGTTACAGGTAATGAGATTGGATTTTTCATGTAGACATTAGTTATATTTGGAATATCTGCTGATAATGGAAATATTATTAATGTGCTTTTTGCTTTTTAAAAAAAATGGCTCTTTTGCCCCTGATAAAGAAGATATATGAAAAAGAATCTGACAGTGTCAATCCAACTCGGGTTAACTATCCCAGGACACTACCAGCATTTTATTACAGTTGTCAAGGAAAAAAAAAAACCCAACAATTTTATTGTTTTGATTATTGAGATCTAGCCACAGATCAACTGAGCAATTAAAATCTCTAAATAACATTCTCCGAATTGTCAAACAAAGGACTAGTTCCCAGTGGAAAGGACTTTTTTTAAAAAAAAAGAAGATAGTTTTCTCTGTAATGCCTATGCCAGTAAATGGTTGCACTAATTGGAATATACAGAAATATTCCACCAGTTTAACAATGCATGACATCCTAATAAGATCGTGATGACAAGCTTCTCTTTTTATGAAAGGTGATGTTACTGTGTGCTTCTGATATACATGGGCTCATGTGTCTTCTCATGACATGTTATAAATGAAATTTTTTTTTATAAATGAAATTTTTAAAAGAAATTAATCTGCCCTACTAAATCTTTCCTGTATATGAAATTATTTTTAAAAAACACAGGACATCAGCATATTGACTTGTTTTTGTTTACAGTTCTTGGATAATATATTTTAAGGACTCTTGGAGTGGAGTGCAAAGGATCACAATTAAATGCATATTAAAGTGCTCATCTCAAATCCCCCTAAGCTGCCACTAGAATGTGTGAGGACAGATTCCCCCTCTTCCTGCAGCTCAGGTGGCTGGCTGAGTGCAGGCTAGGGATGGTTAATGACAATCTCCCAAGACAAGCAGGACTTAACATCAATATCCCTCTCCCTGATAATCTATAGACTCTGGAGGTGGTGATCTCTGGCAGGGTTTTGATGATTTTATGATGGCTTGTGTATATTTACAGTGTGTTTAAAATACTCTTTTTAATTATCATTTGAGTGACAAAGCTTAATCTTTCGATCTTTATCTGCACCTCCCGGTGATGTATGTTTGTTAGGTAACTCCAAGGAGGAAATTTAGCAAAGCCAGAGCTTTATGCCAGTAATAAGACTGAGGAGTCAATAGACAACGAACCTGCCTTTTTCCTCTTGATGAGAATAAAGGAGTCATCCACTGGAGACAATCTGTCCAGGTAGTGCAGATTTTTCAGAGCCATATTCTAGAAACATGTAGTTGTTCTACAGAAATGGGCAACATTTGAATTCCACAAAGCAAGTGTGTATGGAAAAGAATTGTGGAAACCAACTGAATACTGTTTTTCTAATGCACTGATATGTACCCCCCATTGAGACTGCCTATGACAGCTTGTCTTTTATATTTTGTATACACACATATTTTATTCACACAATGCGTTTATGCATATATGCGTGTGTAGACATATAGACTACAAATGTATGTATGATGTCCACATGAATTACCCTGTGGTGTTAAGTAGTGTGTGTGATTGAATGCTGACGCTCTGTTAGATTTTAGGGACTAAATAAACAGGATGCAATCATCATCTTCACCCCTCAATGTCATAATTTAAAATACTCCCCTAGTATGATTTCATTTGAAAAGAAGTGAAGGCCAGGATTATTCCTTTCTCCAAATGAGTAAAGGCATCTGTATTGATAGATGCTTAGGATTTAGAATTAAATATTGAACTCTGGCTTGATTCTCCAGAATGATGAAGCATAACCACTACTCTTTTTGAAAGCTCTTGTTTCTTATAGTAATGGGTCAAATTTTTAAGCGGAAGCCGAGGAAAACAACTTGGTTAACTGGCCTATGTGATGATTTGACATATGTGATTAACTGACCAAGTTAAATCATTATTATCATTGTCATATATAAAGGGACTCCAGGCTAAGACTGCTCTCAAAGAAATCTTAAAAATCATGGATTGATTTGCAGATTTAGTGGGATATTAAAAGCTGATGTTGTGCCTGAGTAAGATAAGCATTCTATATTAGACTGTACTGGAGAAAGCCATCACGTGGCCTTGTGATTTTATTGACAGCTCAGAACTGAAGACCATAAATTCTGCTGTCAGGCAATATACTGTCCTAAGAAATGGACATCCTGAAGGCTGAAGCTGCCTTTGGGAGCACAGCAGATGCCGTGTGGAGTCCAGGGAAGCATTAAACCCAGACCAAGCCCAACACCTGCACAGTCGCCTTTTTTTGTTGTTGTTTTAAGCTGGTATTGGTAAGCCTTGGTTGTCATTTGTAACACATCCATTCCCTTGAGCGTTTTTTTCTCTAGCACCTGTGAATCACACCTCAGGCGAAGTATTCAACCCTGCCACCTCCCCCACCAAGCCATTGACATCAAAATGATAATTATCATATGACGGCTAGTTAGAGATGTAGGCACCAACAGGACAATATGGAGCTCGAGCCAAGAGTTGAGCTGGACAGGAAAGGAGGCTTATTGAGCCTCCACAGCTAAGCAGGTAGGTGTCCAGATTCAGAACAATCAAATTGTTGAGAGTAAAGAAAGTGAAAGAAGCAGGTAGTCAGGGTGCAGCCAGGTGAGGCTCCGGTATGTGCAGTGAGCAGGGAGGAAGAGACAGACAGACTGTAGGTCACCATGGACCAAGAATCCCACAGGCTTCAGAAACCCAGACTAGAATGTCTTCATGAGAAAACGCAGAAATCCAGTGAAGAGACGAGCCCTTAAGAGACGGACGTCCCAGGGAATGGGCAGTGGCCAAAACGCTCCCCGCCAGCTTCCACGTCCCTTCTCCTCTGTGCACAGCAAAAGAGTGGGCTGTCTGTGGGAGAGTTCTAGATCATAACGAACCAAGAATCAGCGTGCTCTCTTATTATCGCCATTCACCATCGATGAAAAATGATATTAGTGATGGAATACTTCCCCCTAAAAAATCTTTTTTTGATCTTAGTTCTAAATAATTTCTAAAGTTGCTCCTGAAGTTCACTAATATGCTTTACTTAAATGTGTGTGTGTGTGTGTGTGTGTGTGTGTGTGTATTTATCTACTGCTTCACATACACATACAGGCTTCAAAGTAGCACATTGTAGTAACATCTTCTAACGTAGGTTGTGTGTATACAGATGTTAAATCAGAGAATTCTCTGTTGTACTGTGAGCTGTCACACCAGACTCAGCTACACACATCCTTTCAGGAGTTAAGTTCATTACCACTGGGAATCCTTCACACTCACTTCAGGTATAGTTCATGTCTCCTACGACTCTAGAGCCACATTCCCCTCCTAACCTGTACAGTCAGAATAAACAACAGTAGTGATGTAGATGAAGATGTCATATCACATGACTACGGAGAAACTGCTTACTAACCACTGTGTGTAATATTTTCATTTGGTAAATGAAAACTTAGTGTCCTTCAGTTGCTTTAAAACTAAAGACTATTTTTTTTAGAAAATTTATTAATATTATATGATGGTTATTGAAAATAATCTTGTTGTAAGGAAGAGAGGAATATTAAAAAACATATGTCCAGCTGTCAGACACGCTGGGTATGTCCTTAGGGGTGGAGTAGCACTTAGCATGCCTCTCGACTTCGGCCTGCCCGGATTGTCAATGGTAATGAGGTGACACAGGCACAGGACGGCCTGACTGAGAATGACACTGGATTCTGAACTTTACAGGCCGCTGTTTTCCCGTGTTCTCTGTGTCTGAACTGGCCTAAGAGTGAGTCAGGGCAGAAGCCACAGAAGGAAGTATATAAGCAGATTTTACTACTGTTAGGGAGTGGCCACAAGTGGCAGGCAGATGCCAGCCAAGGGACTGCCGTGGGGTGGGGGGGACACTATGCCAAGGCAGCTACCGGGCCCTGAGCTAAAAATGCAGAAAGCAAGATGGCAGAATTGCAGAAGAAGCCAGATGAACAAGCAAAGGATTGCTAAGGGTGACACTAAACAGGCTGGCTCAGTGACAAGCAGGACCTGGTAAGATGAAGTCAGCCAAGCAGAGAGGTGGGACCCCTTTCCCGTTGGAGCCTGTGTGTCCCATCTGAAAAAGGCAGCTGCAATTCAACTCTGGCCAGCTGTGGTCATGGGGGAATTTTGGCCCAGAAAAACAGATCTTCCCACTTTACAGATGAAGTAAAAAAATCTAGATTTTTGAGTGAAATCTCTGGGTTGGTTTTTTGTTGTTGTTTTTTGTTTGTTTGTTTGGTTGGTTGGTTGGTTTTGGTTTTGTTTTGTTTTGCTATGCTTTGCTTTTTCTTCTTTCAGTAACAAATTGACATTTTTTTTAAAAAAAGTATTAATACTATTTGAGCCACAATAAATGTCTATGGCTAAGTGTGGCCCCTAAGCCACCATTTTGTCATCTATACCAGATCCTTAAACTGTTCCAGTTTAAACTGTTGGTGGCTCTCAGGTTTTTATGCTTTGGTACATTAGAGAAGGCTAATAATCAGACTTATGGGAAAAGCAGAAGTATTTCTGAATATTAAAAGACAGTGATAGAATGACTGTCACAAATACAATCACAACTTGCAGTCACCCAGCTCTGGGGAAGTTTTTATACTTGTAATAATGGCTGTCATTGGTGGAGCTAGTTTGGAAGTGCCAGGCCTTGTGCTGTACACTTCACATTCACGTCGCCATTGAATCCTCTCAGCAGCTCTATGGGTTAGATATTTGTGACCTCATTTACAGATAGGGAAGCTTCACAGGGTTTCATAATTTTCCCACGTTTAGTCACACAATCAAAGATTTCCAACCCAGGCCTCTCTTGGACTCCAGGGCTCAGGATCTAAAACACTGAGAAGAATCTGCCAGTGGGTAGGGGGTTCTGCCCGCTGCACCAAGAAACCACAAGCTGGATGGCCTTGAATATCAGTCTGAAGGATCCCTCAATCCAAGAGCCATGGCGGCTGCCCCAGAAACACCAAGATGAACAGGCTCCTTTTGCTACCTGGAGGGTAATTATTTCAACACCAGAGCTGGTCATTACTGTTGTCGTGTTATGGGAAACTCTCTTTAGCAAAACCCCTGGGAAGAGGGGCTGACTCTGTGCAGTTTGGCCTGGAGCGTTCACGTCAGTGTCCTGCTCCTGGAAAAGCATACTTTGACTTATGCATTGCTTGTTTAATAGACCACAAAAGTCAACATCCCTCTGGAAGAACAGCTTGTGCTCAGAGGTGTCACAGGCTTTGGAAGATCCTGTTAAGGCCGGATGTAGCATGGAGCAGAGCCTGTCTCCTAAGTATCATGCTAGTGTTTCAAAAAGCTTCAGAGATTGCCTCCATGCTTTTATCCAAAGAGTCCAGTGTTTTGGTTTTGGTTTTGGTTTTGGTTTCTCATTTGCTTTTCAGATTTGGAAGAACATCAACATTTATTTTTCCAACCAAAGAATGTGTCCCTTGTCCCTGGGTATAGCAAAGCTACAGAGAAGCCAACTTATCGAGGAGAGAGAGAAGAGGTGGATGGGAAGGAGATGAAGAAGCGGAACTTGTGGTACAGTCCCACCATCTCCAAAGGAGGCAATTAGATATGAGATATTAGACAGTTTTCTCACTGTATCCGCATTCCTTTTTTCACAAACCCCATGTCAAGTCCCCAGCTTTCCTTGTCCTCCAGCCCAATCCGGTTGGGCTTGTGTGGGTAGCTGAGCCAGCCACGCAGGTATTGGCATGGAAGACAGAAGTGAAATCCAGTCTGGCACCTGATTAGGACACATTCTTGAGTGGCTATGTGGCCCCAGAGTATCTGACAGGCCCCATTGGCTGCCTCTTGTGGACAGTGTATCAAAATAAGCACTGACCATGTTCGGTCCGTGCCAAGCCCTTGTGTCATAGCCAAAGAGTAATCAGATTGGAAACAAAACTAACAAGCACTATAAATCATTAAATGCTCCCAAACACTGTGGCATTGTTGGGAGATTATGCCGCACATAGGACGAGCAGGAGGCATCTAATCAGAAACTCAAAATGAACAGCCTCGTGGAACAGATGGGCAAAGCCTATGGACTCTCCTTCCTTCGTGGAGGAGGGACCATTATTTAAATTTATATACAGTAGAAGCCACTGGAACCCCATGCTGATGATTAAATCTGAATGATCACAACATCCGGATGCCTTAAAAAGTGACCTTCTCAAATCAGACGTGAACAGAGATGCCACGTGGCCCGGGCCAAGGGCACTGTGAGTTTGTTCTATAAGCCTTTTCCTCCTAGTGCCTCTCAGTGGGGCATGCAGAAAATCAATCTGACTTCCACTAGCATCTACCTGCCCCTTCAGACTGGGGAGAATTTAGTCTTCTACCCTTCTTAAACTCCGCTGACCACCACCTGTTTATTCAAGAAATTACTTTAATCAGATTCTTCTACCTAGTTCACCATAAAGGGCCCTGAGAAGTATGTATCAAATAATGGGACATGGTGGCTTTTGTGAGATTCAGCTTGAATTCATTTTAAATCAAGGATGTTATACTCCTCCTAAGCTGTTCAACTCCCTCCTGTAAATCTGTCAAAAGCAGACCACCATATACTTCATGCAGTTTTGATCCCAGCTCCCCTTGAATCTTGTTCTGGAAGTGGGGACTTGGGAACAAGGTAAACACTGATACCAACCCCTCCGTTTCTGCAGTTTTATGTTGGAAGCATGACCTCTAAGAACTGCCATGAAACCCTGGGTCTGGGGTATGTGGCTGAGAATTCTGCTATTGGTTATAAGAAGATGAGGGACGTATACTCACAGTGTGTCCCTAATATCACTTTAATGGACTATATGGGTCACTCATGCTCCATGACTTTGTCTCACCCTTTTGGAACTTACATCCCCCCACAGACTTAGAAAAGAGCCCTCAGGGTTGGCTGATAGTCCACAATGGTGGAATTACGGTGTGATGGGTCAGAGATAAGGGCCCAATTTTAGAAATTCTTAAAAGTTCATTTTTTTTTATGATAACAAAATTGTGATTTTAGAACTTTCTGAGATAGGCAGGATCATTCTTCATTCCTTTCAGGTCCAAGGACCACAAGAGAAAACTGATTAAAAAACTGAGAAGAGAAAAAGGGTTGCCATTTGGGGAGAGGATCGTTATTATTATTATTGTTGTTGTTGTTGTTATTATTACTACTACTACTATTACTACTACAAGATTTGCCTTCTTGGCTCTCAAATTGAGTGGAAAGTAGAACCCGTCACATGTATGTTTTGTTAATTGTAAAAAGTAAATACTCTAAAATGTATTTTAAAAATTGCGATTATGTTACAGTGGTTTCTATGTACCATAAATTAGATTTTTATTAAGGGTTTTATTGAATAACTGGTGTTTCACCAACATCTAATTAAATCTTCTATCTAAATTGAACAGAAAATTATGGGGGGAAAAGAAAGCATTTGTAGTAGACTTTATTACAGATAAGGCTATTATTTGTTCATCTTAAGAATTTGAGATCAAATTTACAAGCAGCACCCTCATCAAATTTCTTTTCTGGGCTGCTGAGCCCTGGCCCCTTGAAAGCAGCCCATTATCTCCCCCTTCCCCCTTTTTATTATAGTGTCCTGGTTGTTGGCAACACGCCCGCTGTTTAAGGTTACTTTCATTAATTAACCGAAAGTTAATTTCTTTGCAAGCAAAATCTCTGATCTCATTATGTTGTCTTTAAAGCTGAAAGCTTCAGGTTTTCTGGTCTCCTTTGATGACACAATAAAAAGCATGCTCTTTATCTTAAGGGAAACTGTCTCCAGGGTTTAATTTAATAGTCCTTGAAATAGTTGCAGCACACCAGGCAGACTACAATAATGTGCCAGTTCAAGAAAGGCTTGGCTTTGTCTGGGTTAGGGAGCCCAGAGAATGTGCCGAGATGGACCACAACACATCCATCTCCAAGGAAGTTCTGTATTTTGCCTCTTCCTGTCCCATTTTTACCTGAGCCCTGTGTTCCCATTATAGGTCCTATTTGAGAATGACACACACATCAACACCAGTGTCTCATAGGTGTGCCACTGCCCGCCATCTTATTCCCCAGGGTTTCAGAAGGTTTGATGGCTTGTCTGTTTGTCTTTACTGCACTGAGGAGCTTCCTTGTCCTCTGATGGGACCCAAGAGGACAATATTGGGTGGTCTAAAGAGCTCAGGGAGTGTGGCAGGCCTGTAGAGGAACCCCAGGCTTTCCTTGCACTGGCTCTGTGTCCTTGGACGTGATATTCAACCTCTTGGGCCCTCAGTCTCCTCATTGGGAAACTTTGAATGATTACATAAAGATACTTAAGTGAGATAAAATGAAATGATTGATTCATCACAGGGACTTAGCACATGTTAGTGCCCTTCCCTTGACAGTCACATTCTAGTCTTTAAGGGGTGTGTTTGTAGAGGTGGAATTCATGGTGGAATTTGGGGCTGGCCTGTATATAGATTGCTACACAAAAAAGAAGCAATCTGGGGAGCTGGGCAGATACCACCGAGTGTACTTGGTGTGGACTCGATGAGTTGGTCTCTGTACTGCCCCAAAGGTTCTTTTATAGACTTGGGGACATGAACTGTGTATTCTCTTTGTCTGTCTGAGTTAGCTTCATTCTCAGTGATGAAATCGTGTTGCTTTTTGGAGCATTAAATTCAGTGAGTTTGCGAGTGGCCAAAATGTCTTTTCAGAACCACCAGGTGTAGGTCACACAGAGGGGACAGAACTCTTCAGGTGGCTGAAGTCTCTGGAGCAATTCTAATACACGGAGAAGCCATTTGTATCCCACTGAGTCCCGTCGTGTTGCACACACAGCTGAGATTGACAGAGTCTGGGGGAGGGCCCCACGGAGGGAGTAATGGAGTGACCCGACATGCAGCTCCGGATGCCTGCGAGACTGGGGCGGCACTATTTGCATATGTCCCCTGTCCCAGTTCCTGATGAAGGATGCGTTGACTCAGCTCAAGCAGGTCAAAATCACTTAGGCAGAAAATCCCAGGTCTTGGGAAGAAAAGTCATGTGCCTCTTGGGCCCTTGGCAGGAGTCAAAGGTCTAAGGTAATGTATTGGCAAAGATCCTGTCTGCCTTGCTGACTGCCTCCCCGGGCTTTTAGGCAGAAATATCGTCAATGCTATTGATTAGTTGATCTGATAATCCAGCAGGCTCCCTGATGTGTTAAATTTCCTACTTTGGGATGACTGTAAGTGTGGGCAGAGGGTAGACTTCTGCTGGGAGAAGCTCTCTGTGGGCCTTGCTGAGACACTGCTTCTACAGCCAGGTTGCCACAGGCATGACAATTGCAATTATTCTTTAGGCTGTCACATTTAACTCTTCCCCAGACAATTTCCCCCTAGTTAGCCATTTTTTTCTAGCCTCAGTTTAGATTTGAAAAAAAACAAAAAACATTCTATCTTCTTGTGTTGGGCCTTTAGGGCCCCTTGATTTATTGACACGTTTTACATTTATGTGTTTAGAGTTTTCTTGGTTTAACTTCCCTTCCTACTGGGAGTGCGTTTCATTTCTAGATCGTCCCTTCCTTCCCATGCCCTCCATGGTAAAAATCAAAATTCTCCTTTTCCCTGGTCCTATGCCAACCTTCCCTCAGCCAGGATCTCATTTGAAAAGCACATGATGACTTAATTGAAAGGCATGGAATTCCTGAGGTGTAGACATCCAAGAAAGAGTGACCAGGGCAGTAGAATCTTCCAGAAGGAGCAGAGAGATAATAAATAAGCAGTGGGGACAAGCAAGCATTGAAGTTTGTTTCTAGATATTCTGATCTGGAACATCTAGAAACCTAAACACCACTGAATCCCCTCTTTCTTGTTGGTCTCTCACCCCTCCTCCCTCTGCCTTCAGTCTCCGGGCCCCTCAGGCTTGTTGAAAGGGCACAGAGACACCCTTGCAAATCCCCACTACCACTTGGACAAATTATGCCTTTAGCTGTTGGGGGCCCCGGTGCCATTTGTCCTACACTCCAGCTTACTGTGCCTGACGTCAATTACATTCTCAGCCTTGGTACAAAGAATGCAGGGTGACTACTCTAATCCCCTTTGCAAAATAATAATAACAACAACAATAAGGCCTCCGGGCAGACCCCGTTAAGCCTAATTCCGATTTTTTAAAAGTGGAAAACAAATCATAAATACCTGAGAGATGAGGTTCATAATGGAAGCCCCAAGAAGCCCTTTAACCTGGGCAAAATCCTATAACACAATTATATACAATTTCACACTTGACTGGAGCTGTTATTTGAGCAAAATAACCATTTTTCTGCTTGCACTAAATGAACCACGAGATCCATGTATCCAGCTGCAGGAAAATGTAGGATTGCTCGTTCAGTCTGCATATAATCAGCGCACTCGATGGCAAGGACATTGTAGGATCAAAAGAGTTAATAATTGGATCCTGCCCACAGCAACCACACAATTAAGGGCAAGATTAGCAGAGATGAAAAATTTATTGTGGAAATGCAGTGACGGTCTGAAAAACAAAATGATTTCACTGAGCAGTTGTTCCATTGCCATAATCCTAATGATCAACTCTATTACACTAATAATAGCAGAAAAACTAATTGCGGTGAGGACAGGACAAATCTTTTTTAATCTGCGTTGTCATCCCAACTAAGTCCCAACCCATTTGTATTAACCTTTGCTGACAGAGTCACATGACGGACATAATTTCTTATAATTTACCAGCTATAGATCTAACCTTTCTTCATCAAATATTCATAAAGGCAGGATTCTCAATGATTTTCTGTCTCTCTTCATATTTACAGCTTGTTGTCTTCTTCCTTTTTACAGTAATTTGGACACAATTGAAGTCAAATGGAATTAAAGTTAAATGCCTTTAGCAACAAAGGTGCCTAAAAGCGAAGGCTTAGGGGAGGGGTCGTGAACCAAGGGGGGGAAGCGTGTATTCCCAGGCCCCTCTGCATCCTGAGGACTTCTCCAGGCCTCTCTGCCCCAGAAAGACAAAACAAAACCAGCCAGAATGAAATGCCATTGCCTTTTTTTTTTTTTTTTTTTTTTGCCCTTGTTAAGAATGTGCTCAGGCCTGTTGTGCTAGGTGCTCAGGAGTGGAGTTGAGACTGAGCGCCCCGGGCCTTCCCCTGTCTCCAGGGCTTGCCGGGAACTGGGGCTGCCATGGCCAGGCCCTGTTTGAGCATGTGTGCCCGGAGGGCCCCAAGCAACCGCCAGGGGCTGAACTGTGGACAAGAAAAGTTTCTTGGTACAGTTCCTTAGAAAACAAATGTGAATATCTGAAACCATCCCTGAGAGCATTGGGGGTAGAAAGACATCTGTTTCCACTTGGCATCTTCGTTGCTTTGACAAGTTTTCTTAACAGACAAGTAGAAAAAAAAGAAAAAATATATACGAAGCTTAGGTGTTTCACCTTCCTAACCTGTCCTTTATGTCTACTTTTCTACGTGCAGGGTCTCGGTTTCCTTGGGGTGGCAGAAGTGTGAGGAAAGTGAGACAGAGAATCAAAAGAACTCCCTTTCTCTGCTCTAATCCTCAAACAACCCCACCTTGATTAAAACAGCAAAGGATGTTGCAGTAAATTCTCCTTTCAGATGCAAAGAAATTGGTCTCCCTAGTTGACTTCAAAGCCCTGGGTTGACCAAGCCAAGCGTTTTCTTCTTGCTGAGTTCTCAGAATTTTGATTGGTTAAAAATGAAATTAGGGCTGAAGGTCTTTATAATCTTTAACAACTGATACACATCCCCAGCTAAGCTATTTGGTTTTATTTACCACCATCAATGTGTGTGTGTGTGTGTGTGTGTGTGTGTGTGTGTGTGTGTGTGTGTATAGTGAAGGATTGAATCCAGGGGTGCTGTACACTGACCTACATACCCAGCCCTTTTGACTTTTTATTTTGAGACAGGGTCTCACTGAGTTGCCAGTGCAGGCCTCCAATTTGTAATTCTCCAGCCTCAGCCTCCTGAATCACTTGGACCACTTTTAATATTTTTATCTATTTTTAATTATACAAGTAATACACAAATAAATGCCCTTTATAAAAATTTGAATTTTATAGATAAAGGATACATGAAGATAAAATCCTCTTTCACCACCACTCCCAATCTCAAACTTTCTTTCCCTTCTGAATATTCTCCTACACATTCACAGACATAGCTGTTCCCCTAGGCAAATATGTATTCTTCATTTATTTCACATAAATCATTATCATGCTGTTCAAATCAATACCCAAATTGCCTTTTTGACTCAATAGTATGTCTTAAGTTTGAATATCTTTCCTTGTTAGAATATATAAATCTATTCTATTTAATTGTTGCAGAGGAATCCATACTGTAGATCTGCTGTAGTTCAGTATCATTTCCTCAGTGATGGGCATTTAAGTCACCTCCAGATTTTCAAATTATAAGTAAATTGGCAGAACATCAGTGTATATTTGGAAGTGGGATGGCTCAATATGCTGGCTATTGCACATAAACTTTGAGAATAATATTTATACTGACCCAATAGCTCAAAATACTTTTTAAAATGTTTCCTACCAAGCCACATTTCCTTTATAATGGTAAGGGCAAAAACAGTTAAAAGATTGTTAGCATCCCAAGTGCCCTAGTAGACAACCGGGTATGGTGGCACATTCCTGTAATCCCAGCAGCTCAGGAGGCTGAGGCAGGAGGATCTCAAATTCAAAGCCAGCCTTAGCAACTTAGTGAGACCATAAGTAACCTAGCAAGACCCTGTCTCTAAATAAAATATGAAAAAGGGCTGGGGATGTGGCCCAGTGGTTAAGCACCCCTGGTACCAAAAGAAAGAAATAGACATTCCAAACATGGCAGTGAATTAAATGTTTTCTATATGAAAAAATTGATGATCTGCTGTCAGAAAGGTCCAAGTAAAGGTGGTTAGGAAATGAGAGCATCATGACAGCAGGTTTCTTGTTGTACAGATTTGGTGACACAGTTCACGCTCTGTCCTCTGAGCTGCATGTTGGGAAAGCACTGATGGTAGGCGGTGTTCTCCCATAGAACACCACATTCTCCACTTGCTGTTTGCCCATGCCCATGGTTAGAGGTGTCGCTATTGTGTAAGGGATGGCTTGCCAATCAGGACATGCATACATGGCCTTGATAACCACCCCTCAGCCTTCACAAATCCAATCAGAGATGGCAGAATATTCTTTGAAAGGACGAGATTTTGCTAGAATGTTTGATGAATGCCATGAAAACTTTCTTTAGGGATCTCTGAGATGCTGTCATTCCTTTGGACAGAAATTGGATAGATGCTGGGATGCCCACCGTGTTGCCTCTGGTAACTCTGATGGTTTAGCACCATTGGAAAATAGTATGGTGGTTCCTCAAAAAATTAAATTTCAAATTCTATATGACTCAGCAATTCCACTCCTAGGCACAGACACAAAAGAATCAAAAGCAGGGACTCAAACAGATCCATGTGCACCAGAGTTAATTCCAGCCTTATTCAGAGCCAAAAGGTGGAAAGAACCTAAATGTTCCATGAGCAGATGAGTAGATAAATAAAATGTGTTGTATACATGCCATGGGATATGACTCAGCCACAAAAAGAAATGAAATTCCGGTACATACTCTAGGATGCCAAACTTTCACTCTCTCTCTCTCTCTACATACATGAACCTTGAAAATATGCTAAATGAAATAAACTAGGCACAAAAAGGTAAATATTACATGAACCCACTTCTGTGAAATATCTAGAACAGGCAAATTCCTGCCGACAGAAAGTAGATGATAGGTTACCAGGGACTGCAGGAGGGGGAATAGGGACTTGTCACTTGATAGGAGAGTTTCTCTCGATGATGATGGCACAATGTTGTGAATGCAGTTACTGCCACCAAACTGTATACTTTAAATCATCAAAATGGCATATTTTTGTGGATATATCTTATCACATTAAAAAAAAAAAAAGCTAACGGAACCAGAAATAAAATTTCAGCATATCATCTGAAGGCACAAAGGCAGCTAATGAAGGAACTAAAAATACTGAAAACACGGTTTCCATTATCCAGTGCAACAGAACAAATCACCCTAAAACCAGTGATTCAAAACCCCCTTATTTTATTATTTCTCATCTTAGACTCTTAGAGCCCAACTTCTCCATTAATCGGCCTGTTTTCAGGAGCTGGAAAAGTGACTTGGGATGAGTGGGGCTCAACTGAGCAGATGGTTCTTCTGCTGGGCTCATTGGGGGTGACTGTAGTCAGATAGCAGCGGAGACCCCAAGCCTGGTTCACTGTGGCCCTGAGAGGGCTGGGCCTTTCTTCCTCCATGTGTTCAGGGCCACCCCCTCTCCTTGTGGCCTTTCCCTGTAGTCTCTCCAGCAGGGTATCTAGTCTTCTTCAGTGGTGGCTTAAGACTCCCAAGAGCACAAAAGGAGGAATTGCCAAACTCTCTCTCTCTCTCTCTCTCTCTCTCTCTCTCTCTCTCTCTCTCTTTTTTCCTTTTTCAGAAACTAGCCCAATTGTCACCTCTTTTGTAATCAGTTGTTGAAAGCATGTCACAGAGAGAGCCAACTTAGACTCCAGATAGGAGTACATGGTGGAGGCGTGGTCCATTGGGAGCCATGTTTGGAGGCTAGTTCCCCAAACACCATTTGCACATGCATGGAATACAAGAGAGTCAAATCCTCACATAACACTGCAGGAAGCCAACAGATAATATCTAAAGTTGGTAATCAAGAAATGGCAGTCTATGTGGATTAGAGATGTAGAAGCTAACCACCATAAGACAGGTCTGGGCCTTTGAGGGACTATTGCTTTTACATCATGGACCTTTCTGTATTATTAGATTTAAAACTGTGTACGTGCAGAGTTTCATTAACATCGTAGGGTAGTGGTTTGGTATACTATGGGCTCTGGGGCCAGACTGCCTGGGGTCATGTTTTAGCCACATCACTCACAAGCTCTGTTACCTTAGGCAAATTACAGAACCATTCATTGCCTCCAGGGTTCCATCTGTGAGGTGGGATCCTAATCAAACCAACCTCAGAGAGTGATTGGGATTATATGATTAAAAGCACTTACAGTTTCAAACAGTGTGAACTGTTAGCAATTACAACACTAAAAAGAGAAACAGCAGGCAAGCCTACAGCCAATTCAGGATCCCAAGACCTGAATTCTAGTCTCCTGACTTTGTCACACGCATGTTGAGCAAGTCTATTAACGTCACCTTTAAACTAAGTGAGTAGGAGATAAGATGAGCTCCTGAGGACAGAGGTTCTATCAGATTTGAAGTCTAGAAAACAAGCCACAGCTGTCAAAAATTACCTTGCTAAAAAAATGAGAATTCCCTCCTTTTAGGGGAGCACTTCAGATTCTTCACGGCGGAACCTGCTTCTTCATGCTCACCCTGTACCCACTATGGAGAAATAATTCAGAGACTCACTCGCTGCCTGCCCAAAGACCTCTCTCCTGGGAAAGAACTTTATAAATCATTTTAAAAGAGTTAGTGACCATAACTCCCAGGCGCTTACATGAGACCAACTGGAAAAGGACATTAACTTGGAGCCAATTAAATTGCTTCTAGTCTGTATCTGCTGGCCTCCTGAACGAATCTCTCCCAGAAGGCCACTCACATGGTCAACCCCAGGTGAAAATGTGCAGCAGTGTCTCTCCCCTTCCCACCCCCGGGGAATGCAAAACTCATGTGCCTCCCCATCATCACCCCAGGAAGCAGCACAATCTGAGAAGTGCCTTAAAATATTATCCCCATAGATGTGGTTGCATTTTTAAAACACCTTTCTCTTTTGTTTCCCCGTACACTTGGAAAAAAATGAATTAATGGTAGACTTTCTGGCATTAGTTGAAAGCTGGGCATTTGGGGAGGGAGTGCTACCTGGTACCTCTCCACTCACACCACATGGACTGGCCACTTGCTGGTGGCACTCCCATACCCTGGCCTTGGAACTTCCTGGCAGGTACCTTTGGGCACTAGTACCGTGGTGAATCCATCTCCAGCAGGGAAGAGCTTCTTAAATTAAGAACGGCAAGTTTTCCCAGGTCTTGCAGTCTCGCCTGAGCTGACCTATATTAGCACAGCACAGAAAGCATAATGGACCCTTGGTGCAGTATTCTGCGCCAACTCCCAGGTGGTCTGGACTGCAGAACTGTTCTTCCAAAAAGTGTAAATTCTAACTTAGCAGTCTGCGAAGAGGCCTGGCTCCCTGGCAGGCCCGGCGTGGGGGCAGGAGGTTACATCAGCTAATCAAGTCCTTGCTGTGCTGTCCCGACTCACTGCCGAGCCCTGGCTCGTTCCCAGCTGACCCTGCTCCTGTGATGCTCAGGAAGGAGCCCAACTTCTCCATTAATCGGCCTGTTTTCAGGAGCTGGAAAGGTGACTTGTAACAGGCCTCTTGTTCCCAGCCTCCCCTATAATGACATTCTGCACAAGCAGATGTCGTCCTTTGATTCCTTATGACCTTCTGAATTTGGGCAAATGAGAAAGCGCCTGGGATCTGCAGTGAGGGCCTAAGGGTGTCTTTCCTGAAGAGCCACGTCATCCTCCACACCACCCGCCCATCTCTACCAGACGACATGGCAAGGACATGGCTTTACTCATTTCCCGCGTGGGGAAAAAGCCTTCTTCCCAGATGGAGCCAGGGGGCTGGGACGCAGAGGCGGGTACCCTTCCACACTTCAGTATTTATCAGAGGTGGCCCCAGGTCCCTGTGGCTGTCTCAGCTTGACAGATGAGAAAACGCTGCTTCAGTGCCCTCCTCAAGGTCACCCCACCAGCAAACATGGAGCTGGGAGAATGAGATCACCCCCAGACAGTGAAGGAAGTGCAGACCAAGCTTCAGAGCCCTCAAGTGTGAGCGTCTGTGCCGGTCACTGGCGGGGACACAGACTGTGAGAGGCAGATAATGTCTTATCGCTGCTGCCCCTCGTCCCAGAGATGCACAGGTGGGAAAGTTGCAGTTGTGATGATTAATTAATTAACCCGCCCGGTTGACCTGAAGTCAGGAGGCCACACCGCAACCCGCCACAGTCCCTGTGGCAAATCGTCCTTCCTCTCTGAGGTTCCAGTGGGCTTTGTTCAGTGGTGGGGGTATCACCAGAAGTACACAGGCACGTGCACGAGCACACACACACACACACATTCAGATGGGGGATTTTAGAATTTGGTCTTCTCTCTCATTTTAAAAACTCCTTTCAAGCCAAGTCATTTTAGAAGCAACCCCAGGGCCGACTCAGAGGCCTGTTGAGCCTTCCTGGCTCTCACTACCCTTCCTCCCCAGCCTGAGTGCACAGCACCAAGAAGAATAAGAACAGCCTCCATTGCATAGGAGGCGAGTTCTGAGGATACACAGCATTTGGACTTGGGGACGCAGGAGGCTCTGGTGTTGTTCCTTCTCTTCTATCCTAATGCAGAGGGGTCGATGCATCAAAGCCATCAGAGACCATAAGGCTCAGAGCCCTGCCCGTCTCCCCCTCAGCCCCAGAGCAGGCGGGGCCTACGAGGCCACAGAAGAGACTTAAGGAAGATACTCTGCTTTATCAAGCCAATTGTGTGTCAGTCAAGCATAGAAGTGTCCTCCAATGAAATGGCCCAATTCCTAAAGGAATCTAGAGGCTTTCTGCAGGGTATTGGGAGGAGGATCTTATCCCTCTCCTGCTTAAAATCCTCCAGTAGTTTTCTGTCTCACTTAGGAAAAAAAAAAAAATCAGTCTTCACAGTGGCTTCCAAGATGCTGGACTTCTGACTACCGCATCTTCCTCCCATTACCCTTCTCCAGCCCCAGGGGTCACCTTGCTGTCCTTTGAACATGTCTAACTCACTCTTGCCTAAAACAGTTCCCCTAGAGGATACCTACCACAATCCCCTGGCCAGAGCACCCCACTCCTCTTGACCACTCTTATTCACGTCCCCATTGACTTGCTCCAGAGAATTTATCTCTAGCAAAAAAAAAAAAAAATATATATATATATATATATATATATATATCTTTGTTTAAAGTCATCTTACTATTTATTTGCTTGCATCATATGGTTTCTATCTTGTCCTATTCTTTCCTTCTCCCTTAGCATAGAATCTATGTTAGATGGGAAAGAAAGGAGCCGTTCCTCCAGGGAAAAAACTACACTTCCCAGCCTCCTTTGCACCCCAGTGACTGGGTTCTAGTCAGTGAGAGAGAAGTGGAGGTGACTGGCTGCCTTCCTTAGAAGGAGAAGATAAGGAGTACTTCACCCCTCTTCCCTTTTGCCCGTTCCCTGCCTAACACTTAGGTATGATGGCTGATCCATAGGTGACCTCAGGGATGGCAGCTGTCTGCTAAAGATGGTAGAGCAAAAACACAGATGGAGCCATCTGGGTTCCAGATATCCATGGGCTGCTTTTGTGTGACCCCTTCAGACTTCAAATAAAGGCAGACTTTCAGCTTTAACCACTGTTATTTCTAGTCCCTCTTGCTAGTGGCTAGATGCAATTTATAACTTCTACACATGTTTATTATTTGTCTGTCCCCAAACCAGAAGATAAGTTCCACAGAACTAGGACCTTGTCTAGCTCCCTGCTGTATCTCTACATCCTGGTACCCAGTAAGTATTTGTTGAATGAAGGAATGAATGAGTGAATACTCAAAGCAACAGCGAAAGTCCTCTGCCCAAATCCTGGCTTCCTCAGTAGGTACTTAGTAAGCAGCATGAAGTGGCATCCTCCTCCATCCCTGACCAGTGACATAAATATTTATGTGGGCAAAGGCAATTTTAATTTCTAAATGTTAGCTGTAGAACAGCACCATTCAGTTCCTAGAGGAACTGAAATGCAAATCTGCTTTGGATTTAAGACCAGGGCACTCAGAATATCACTGGAGTTCACAGGCATTGTTAAAGAGATCTCGGTACCTCAGGTTGGACTGCCACAGAAGAGCTGTGTCACAGTGTAATTCTCTTCCTGTCATAAAATGTCCATGGCAAGTGGAGCAGCCGGTTATCTCTAACCTTGGAGCTGAACAGCAGCTTGAAGAACCCACGGATTCTTTGGCTAGAGTGGAACAGTACCCCGGAAAAGTGGGGGAGTCTGATGTGCATGCACTACCTTTGATGGAACCAGAACTTGCTTGCAAAGGTAGTTTTTGAATCAGAGCAACAGTGGCTGGTGGTGCTTACATTTCTACCCAGAAAGGAAGCACAGGGTAGTAGGTAGTTCTAGTCCCAACCGTGGGTCATACTGGCCACATGACCCGGAGCGAGGCCTCTACTTCCTCATCTCCAAACCTAGACAAAGCAAGCAGAGAGAAACCATGATAGTTTTTATTTTAAAAATCCAATTTTTTTTAAGAGAGTGGAAGAAACTTGGGGGCTGTCTAACCTAACTCCTCATCATGCAGATCTGGGTAATGACAGCCAGGAAGTCAAGGTTTTGTCTTGATCACAAGGAAAGTAGTGGCAGAACTAGGTTTTGAATTCTCGGACCCGTGTGCTCCCCACCACGCCGTCCTGCTTGTCTGTGGGTCAGAAGGACATTGTTATTACCTCCCCTCTGTTGTGTCCTGGTGTTGGGCAGCAGGGAAGTTCATTCCACTTGAAGGAGTCCAGGTGACATGCAAGGTGCTATCTATCACTGGTGCCTCCCATGGTATTTATTCCAGCTCCCACGTGCCAAACTTTACCCTGGGGTTGGAGGATATAGCAGTAAGCAAGATAGAAATCCCTCCCTCTGGGGAGCCAAGCACACTCTCCCTCTCTTACATACAGACCAGATGGTGTCAAATGTTACCGAGAAAAATTGGGATTGGGAAAAGGGAGATGTTGCCATCTTAAGTTAGAAAGGTCAAGGAAGGTCCATGATTGGATTCAGCTGAAACAGTGACCTGAGGCCGTGAGGGGAGTAAGCCCCGTGGATATCTTAGGGAATAGGTCCAGGCAGAAGCATCACAGGTGCTGGTACCCTGAGAGTGCCCTTGCCTGTTTAAGGAAGAGCAAGGAAGCTAGGACCAGTGGAGCCAGGTGCACAGGGGATGGGTGGCAGGAGAGAAGAGGATGGGGAAAGGAGAGGTCGCATCATGACGGACAGCTGGTGCTTCACAAGAATTTTGATGGAGCTCACCTTTTAAACCAGCACAAAGCATAAGCTCTCCAACAACCTGGTATGACCCTGATACACTGGCATTTTGATTTCAGTCCACCATTTTCTCTCTAGTACTGAATTTGGCCGGCCTCATGGTATTCAGTATTGGATGCCCTTGAGTTTTCTACCATAAATGCTGTCAACCTCTCCATGCATGTTCTTAGGGAAGAGGGGAGACGTGAGGGTCCAAGTAGCTTGAAGTTCCCAATAAGGTTAAGATAAACTTGGGAGAGGTTTCTCAGCAGCCAGACACCAATTAAGCAGGTTACAGGGAAGTGTTTCTAGAAACAGCAGTGCAGTGGAGATAGACTGACAGGTGAGCAGATGGGGGAACCATCATCTCAAATTTATTTCACAGCTTACAACTCAAATGAGCCACCCAAAGTCAGAACAGCTGGCCTTTTATTCTGTAAGCCATTGTCCTTTGCTCTGCTCATCTCTCAGGAGCATGAGTGGATTATGCCCCAATGGCAATCTGTCTGTCGGTTTTTGACTTTGCAGGAAAGAATCCTGTGTAGAAAAGCAGGCTCTTTGTGTGAATCAGATTTTCCTGTAATGTCTGCATATTCCACTAGTTATGAAGTTCCTAGGTTCTGGAAATCGATGACATTGGCTTTTTAGCTTTTATTATCATAACTATATTCGTTACCCATGTGACTCCCATTATCTGATTCTGAGTAAATGGAATTGAACCAAACAGTCAAAAGCAAAAATCTTTAGATTTTGCAGGGGGAAAAAATGTTTTCAAAAACGTAGAGTGCATCTGAAAACCACAGCCGCCTTGAATTTCTAACTGTAAGCTTCTCTGGAATCTTTCTGAAGTTTGAGCCTGTCCCATGCAAGTCTTACTTAAGTTTCAAGCAACAGGGAAGTCACGAAATTTGGAAAGGGTTATCTTTTGTCAATCACGGTCCTTTGTGGGATACTGTGCTGACAGAGGACAGGGGAGAGACCATATTCTATGACTGAAAGAAGGGCTTGATACTACCCGATGGGGATTTTGTTCCAGTAACTGCATCCAGTTGGACCTTCTGCCTTGATGCAGGTAGAGCATTAATACCGCTCATTAAGCCTCACGCCTGCGTGCTTTGCCTCTCGATGGCTGAGTCCCTGGCAGAATATATTTTCTTCCAAAGTGTTTGTTTTCATTGTTGCCCTTTAAAAATAATGAGTTCATTCTATTCCCTTGCAAGGAAAGTTACTCTAGACTGCTTTGAAATTGTATATCTTTTGTTGGGCGCATTTCTGCAGTGGTCCCATAGCTTTGTGTGCCGGGGAACTCAACCCGGCCTCTCTTCAACTTCCAACCAAGCTGCCTCAGACGGATCCGTCTAATCGTCCAGCCCATTTGACCTTTATATTGTTACCCTCGGGCAGGTAGAAGCCATGCAAGTTTCAGGTGACCCTCTCATGTGACCAGAGACCAAAGGTCAGCAGCTCCTAAATGTTCAGCTGTCAAGTTAGACCATTCATCACTATTATTATGCAACTGAGAAGCAGCAAATGAGGCTGCGGATAAAATTATTCTCAACCTTCTAACTCCTGAATTGACACCCCAGTGCTGAGCCAAGCAGTCTCACATATTAAGTGATTCCGGGGGCCTGCCAGGGTCCCTGGAGTCGAGGAAGGGACTTCAGGAGACTTGTTGTATGTTGCCTGCTTCGGGGGCCAAGTTACAGATCTGAAAGAGCCGACCCTAAGTCTGGTTTCCTCTGCAAGGGAGATGAACCTAATGTTGGTTCTTTATAGACCCAAAGATACCCTCGTCTCCCCGACCCCAGCAATGCTCCTGTAGCATCTTTGGGGTCCTTGGGGATGGGTTAACATGACACAGTGCTTTCACCAACTAGCCTGATCCCAAGAGTCACTTATGAGCCTGAAGAGTCATAGGACCCTCCTCTGGAGAATCTGACTTGGACTGAGCGCCATGGAAGACTGTTTTTAATGAGGGCCACAAATGATTTATATAAAAAAAATATATATATATATGTATTTTGGAATAGTATGAAGAGCTTGAGATTTGGAGTCAGTTGATTTTGGCTTCATATCCTGACTCTCCTTCAGTTGGCTGTGATATATTGGGTTGGTTAGTCTTCTGGGCCTCAGTTTCCATTCTGAGGACAAACATTTAAATGGAACATGTGCACCGTACCTGGTACTCAACATTTGTCATTGGCTATCTTTAATGCTTTTAATTAGCATTATTACTTTTCCTTTGGTCTTATCACTGGAGGATCATTGATTAGCAGTGATTCCAACTGGGAAGAGGCTCTGGTTCCATCAGCCAGAAGGCCAGGAAGCCCTCATGAAATCTTTCCTGGGAATCCCAAGTTGGAATTCTAAATGTTCTTTTTCATCAAAAACAAAACAAAAATCTTGATATTCATGGTTTTGGGGATATACAGTATTATTTATAGTATATTTCAGAGAAATTATAGATTATGCAGTTGTTGAGGGGGGACATTGGAAACAGTGACAACCACTATTTATGTAGGAAATGCCATTTGAGTTTCAAACAAATGTGGAGGTTACAAACCAGGTATGGCAGCTGGATGGAGCCTGCACTGTATCCCTCTCCCAGTAGATCCTCTGTCAATATGGTGATTTTTTAAAACCAAGATCCAGGCAGCAGGGTTATCCATGCTGAATGGCATAACAGTTCCTTTAAAAATGTCTGTTTAGCCATGGCATCATCCTGGTGCCTAAAACACTTTGGGTATATTTGGTAGTCTTAAGTATTTTTAAAGTGACCAAACAGGCTATCTTATATTATTAGACTTCTCACTTTTTCCCAGAAGTGCGAGACCCAAAAGTAGATTTGTCCACAATGAGAGGCTAAGTCAAGCCCAGCTTCTCAAGTGGTCACGGTTGGAAAGTACTACCTACTATAAAAGTTTATTGACCAAAAAGGAAAAAAAAAAGAAAAAGCTGACCCCTGGGCAGAAGCGTGGCCTTTCCTCACTCTGGGTGTGTGTTCTTGACTCTACTGATCTGGAAACATTAATGTGGGACAGAAGCAACAGGCTAAAATCCTTTCAAAGACAGAGTGATTGTGTCCTTTATCAGAAATTCATTTAGGAACTGGTTTTGCTTAGTGTTTCTGCATTAGGTAAACAGTTCTGCAAAATTGGCAAGCTGGTTTTATAAAACCATCTCTGCCAACGTAGGAGATTAAGATAGACATAACTAGGACAGGGTGGCTATTTATTTGTGAAGTTTTCCAGCGTGCTAGGATAGCAATAACAAAAGTCCCAGAAGACAAATTATAAATGGATTAACTCTTTTCCTAAGCCATAGAGTGTCAAGGACTGGACTGCATACTCTTCCCACCGTTGACCAAAATAAATCACTTGAAACAAAGCATAGTGAGGCTGAAAAACAGTGCAGTGGAGGGCCCCCTTCTTCTGGGCTAGATTGTAAATGTGGGGTTTAAGCAGACAACATGGAAAGCAAAACGTTACACATGAAAATCCCTTAAATTGTACATAAAGTACTGTCCAGGATTTAGATAACAATACCATAACCACACTCTGCGGCAGGGCTGTGACTCTCATGGCTCACAGAGGCAGAGGCAGAGTATGTTTGGCTGCCATATTGGTCCCATGCTCCCTCCAAAGCATAAGGCCTTTGAGGGAATTGTTGCCCCTTACACCATTATTTCATGCTGATCCTGGCACTGGGATTTGCAGGTTAATGTGGATCTGATGTAACACCAGTATTTTCTACCTGAGCCTTCTTAAGCCTTGAGAGTATCTTGTATTGTTTGAGAGAATCCATTCTGATGGGGCCGACACCCTAAAACAGACGTCTGTCCAGCATGAGCTAGAGTGACTGTCAACACCTCATTGTAAATGAAAATTCCAGAAAAAAATCCGACTTAAAGAATATACTTTTTTTTAGTAATTGGATACTTTCTGATTGAATTGTTGGTTTGAACTGCTCTCACGTTTAGAAGTGGGTTGTATTTCATTTTAAGATCAGCTATGTTTAAAAATAGAATTTACATACTCTGGGAAAAGAGACATAAAGGCATAATTATACATTTATATGGCACTTTTCATATCTTAGAGCACTTTCATATATTATTTGATCTTATCTTCACATAACCTGGGGAAGCAGGGAAACATGAACTTCATAAAACAGTTGAGGAAACCAAGAGTTTGAAATACTTTTCTCAAGGTCACCCACAGAATATAACTAGAGATAGTTTATACCCTTCAAAGGCAACAGTTTCTTATTTTGACAGACAATAGATGTTTATGTCATAAGAATCTCAAAGTCATTAGAATGAAAACAAGAAAAACAAGTTTGTCAGTCATTTGTCATAACAATAGTCTTGCTAGAAACTAGGAAAAAAACATTTTGCCTCCCCTACCCGCCCTCCCCAAAATGGTTTGTAATTTCCTAAATATCTAAAGTTGACATTTTTGGCTCAGTAGTCACTGGACAGGATCCATTTTTAGTCCAAATGAAGTCTATGAAAAAGATGGAACATAATGGAAGGGGAGGCCAGCCAGCTGCCCATGGGTCTGGCCTAACCCTGGCTTCCCCACTAACCACTAAATGAGGGAAGGAAATCCTCGTTCAAAATGGGGGTCCAGATACCCACCCTCACCATTCTCCTAGGTTATTGTGAAAATCAAATAAGCCTATACTGTGTACTGAAATTCTGTGGGACATTTAACTAATATTCAAAATGTAATTGTTATTCTCATCAGGAGTTACTCTCCTCTTTCCCAGTAAAGAATTCTCTCTTTACAGGTTCATTTTTCTTGTTTCTTCAGTGGCCTGTGCCTGGTAACATTTCTCCATGAAGTTCAGTGTGTGTGTGTGTGTGTGTGTGTGCGCGCGCGCGCGCATGTGTGTGTGTTTTAATCTTGCATATTTCAGTGACTCTATTAGCAGAAACCACTCCTCCTGAAATCTTTACCATTGCCTCAAGAGTAATGGAAGTGTTACCTGTCCTTCTTTATTTGTTGCAAAATTTAGGGACAGGGAAGAAGATCGTATGTGTTTTCTTAAAATCAATGGCCAGCACATTACTGTAAAACCTATTGATTAAAAACACAAAGTATAATGTTAGTCATTTAGTCTGTGAAGTGATGCAATAAGGGAAGAAATTTATCCTTTGACTTTTGCATTAACCTTTTATTGACTGCTTGCATACCCATAATTAACACACACTTTAGCTAAAGTGGTTAATTTTAGCATGGTGACCAGTGTTCACTAATGTAACTGCAATCTGGATCGTCCAAACCTAAGTGCAGCCCTAGGGAAATCAGTGGGCAGTGAGGCCCGGCCCGTATGAGTTACACCTTGGGGTGGGGGCTGGGGAACCTCTGGACAATCTGCTAACAGACCAGCCAGCGTGACACCTTTCAGTCGCTTCCTGTTCTGTCACCAGGTCATTCCGGGAGAATCTTTCCTAAGTAGCTAAGAGTTTGGGGAGTGGCTTATGGAGTCCTTTGAGTTGAAGTAATAATGTGAATTTAGAAAGGAAATATGAGTGACACTAAGTTGGGGGAATCTTTTAAATGTTTTTCAAAAGATCATCTAGCTCTGCCTTGCTTTTCACACAGGACAGCGTGGGTGACATCGGCATTCCCTTGACTTTTGGGTAGACATTTATCCCAAGTTAAATGGTTGATTTGACTTGAACCAAAGGCCAAGGCCAGGCTGTCATGCTTTCAGGCCCAGACGGTCCCTTCACCTACCAGACTATCCACAGCCACATCAGATACATGGCAGGGCCACGGTCACAGATGGCCACAAAGGCGAGAGGTGACAGAGAGGTGGGAAGCAAGACCAGCATGTCGACTAGGATTCTTTAGGTCGCAAGTGACAGACACACCTGACTCGTACAATAAAGACTTGTGGAACCAAAATGTCTAAGCAGAGCTAGTGAGGCCTGATCCAGCCCCTGGAACAACATCATCCAGGACCCTGCATCTTGTACCATGGTGGCAAATGACTCTGGCAGGTCTGGCCAATAGTTCACACAAGAGGAGAGAGAAGGTCTTTCCCCTCAGCTCCCATAATACTCCTCTCATCTGTTCTTGATTTGGCCCTAGTTTGAGCCATGCTTCCCCCCCACAAACCTTCCCTATGACTGGAAGAGGGGGACATGCTCGTTAGCTTAGGCCCCTCAAAACTCTCCTCTGACACAGAGGTAGAGCCGGCCCATCCAGACTGTGAGGCTCAGCATGGAGAAGGGATGAATTCCCCTCAGGAAAACCTGTTGGTGGGGAAGGAGGGAACCCATACCCGACAACCACCATCTGCCATAATCAGTATTTCTAAAACATGTCTTCAGACAACTCGGGGCCCCTTTATTGTGCAGGAGACTCTAGAACCTGTGAGCTAAGAAACAAATCAAGTCAATCTGAAGCAGCTACCATTTACAAAATGTGACACTAGTGCCCTTCACTTGTTCTGGGTCTTCAGGAACAACGGCAGATCCTGTCTGAGTCTGAACACTGTAGCCCGGCACTGGAAATTTGCAGCAGGGTCCCAGAGTGTCCTGTGGACAGGACTCAGCTGTAGGCTCAATTTGATTCCAGCCAGAAAGTTCTGCTCCTGGATCTCCACAGTATCCTCCAGGAAGAGCCAGTGCAGAGGTTACCCACCCAGGGGTGTGAAGGAAGGAGACTGGCACAGGTGTCCCTCGTCCGTCACTGGTACACGTGATGGAAGCGATGATAGTGATAATAATGTCAGTATTCCTCGAGCAGCCTGCCGGGCAGTGGTAAGCATTTTACATGTTTTAATTTATGTAATCTTCACAACAACCCTATAAGTAAGGTATTATTATTACTGCAGCCCACCCTGAACCAGGGGGATATGTCCAAAGACCCACAGTCATGAAACCTTGGATAGTAGCCCTCTATATCCTATGTTTTTTTTTAATATATACATACCTAGGGTTAAATTAGACACAGTAGGGGATTAACCACAAAAACTACTAAAAATGGAATAATTATAACAGTGTGCTATAATAGAAGTCATATAAATATGCATTTTCTTTCTGAAAATATCATCTACTGCACTCACCCTTCTGACAATAATGGTGGTTCTGTGAGGTGACACAGCGCCTGTGTGACGTGGTGAACCCAGCTAATTGGCGTGGGCCTTGTGATATTGCCTTAGGCTGCCATTGAGCTCCTGAGGGTATGTCAGAAGGAAGATCATCTTTTTGGAGCAATTCGAGGTCATCAAACCATGACAGTGTGGGGCGGGTAGCATATACAGTGTGTGCCCACTGGCCAGATAGATGATTCACACCCTGCGCAGGACAGACCTAGACGGCATGAGGTTTCATCATGCTCCTCAGGAGAGTACACAAATGGAAACTTACAAATTATTTCTGGAAATTTCCCTTCAATATTTTCCGGCCATGATTGACAGCGGGTAACTGAATCTGCAGAAAGTGAAACCACAAAAAGGGGACTCTGCTGTATTGTTGTCATCTTCATTGTTATTGATATCGTCTCCACTGGATAGATAAGAACCCACGGTGTCATGCCCCTGGAAACCAGCAGCTCCAGGAGGCCAGAGGACACTCCCCTGCCCACCCCATGGCACCCTCCCTATTTGCCCATCTTAGAAAACTGAGGTCCAAGAAGGCAGAACTAGTGATTTCATCAAGAGGAATAAAAACCCAGAGGGGAGGTGCCCTCAAGTCATTCTCAAACCTTTCTTTTCCAGTTCGGGGCCCAGCCTGATGCAGAAGCAAAGGGTATAATGTGAGTTGGGAGTGTCTGTCCCTTCTCATGGGAAAGGCAGCATCTCAATGAGCCCTCAGCTGGGCCCTCTCACCGTCATTGGGAAATTGGCAAGGAGCACTGGCATTAAGAATTTTAAAGTGTCTTGAAATTGCTGAATTAAGGCCCTGAAGAAACTCAGGGAAGCCAAGCCCAGGTGGAGGGAGTGGGTACGAACAACTCTTGCCTAGCAGGGCCTGCAGGGAAAGGAGATGGCTCCCTCCTTCCATGCGAAGACCAGTGGCAAAAAACCTGGTAACAGCTTGGCCCTAAAGCAAAGCCAGTGGCCTTGGGAGGCTTGTACGACACGGCATTGAGCAGACCTCTGCCGCAGGGTCTAATATTTTTAATACTTTCTCAAAGTGAGGAGGCCAACCCCATCTGACAGGTGAAAAAGCATCTCTATTGACTTTTCACAAACCTTATGATATTCTAGGTGGATCGACACTTATCATAGCCCTTTAATCTGCCAAGCAGGATAATGTGTGCACGGATAATTTATCCACTGTGAGATTGAAATGCTCAATTTGGAATAACTTTCCCTACCCAGTAAATTGAGCATTACTCTATGAGTCTGAGGCAGAGAGAAAGCACGATTTAGAGAGCTTTGCAGAGTTCCTGTGTAATTAGTCGCAGCTTCCCTTGAATATTAATTTCCCCCTCGTCCCTTTCAAGTGATTTAGAGACTATCTCTAGAACTAGGGAGGTGCACCCTGAGAGCGGGGCCAGCAAGCAGCCCGGTCTCCAACACCTATTGTGAAGTCGTCTGCAGAACTCGCCCTCCGTCCCCCGGTGCAATGTGTGCTTATCAGTGCAAACAGTTTAATATTTATGCTAAGAGGATTGTCAGAGGCAGCTTCTGTTGCTTTAATTCTTGTTTTAAATAAATAATGAGAACATTTAAACACATTACTCTTCTTGAGGCCCTGAGGTCAGCTAATCTTATTATTTATGAAGTGATGTGCTACATAATAGTACTTAGTGCATGTTAACAGACGCTATTATCAGGGCCTGATGCGGAGAGCCGGAGATATATTGGAATGTTATGTGTAATGTACGACGGATTGAGTGCATAGGATGCCGGTATGGCAATTAACCACATGCGAAAATAGGTGTAAAGTTGAAGTATGTTTTCCCCTGAGGAGCCCCTCACCATTAATAATTCCCCAGAGGAGGAGATGTCTTGCAGTTAGGAACCTTCTGTCCCATCAGGCTTGGAGTGGGGCTGGGACATCCCATTCTCTGATCCCTTTGTGGTCATTCCTACACAGTTGGAAGACAGTAGTGGGTCTGGCCCATTTTTTTAATCGATGTAGACAGAGATTCCGGAAGGCGGAGGTGGGTACCTGTGCACCTTCCCATCCTCTCCACTTGTGATGCAGGCAGTTTGGCAGCCACATACTCCCAGAGAGTTGCTATTTGTTTCCTTTTCTCTCATGCTTAGTTTTCAGATAAATAAAGCTAAAGCCACTGAGCTCTCCTGGGCCAATTTTAAATAAGCCAGACTTGGAGAGGTGGCTGCCTGCTTAGGTGTGGTGACGTTGCCCCAACTTTTATTTTTTTCCTACGAGGCTATAATTTAGCTGCAGATGATAATTAATTTCTCTACTATTGATGAATAATCCATTTAATAAAAACCGTGATTTAAGTGTTTTCCTTAGGGACTAACTCTTGCTAGCCTCTTAATTTAATTTTGTGGAAGTTCCCCCCACCTATTCATCAGTGGAAATGATTATTAACCTCTATTTGCATATATCCTTATAAATTGGTCTCTCCTTGGCGTGCTTTTTTCTGAGCCCAGCAAGCTGGGACACTTGCAAATCTCCAGGATCTCCAAAGTCAACCCGGTCTGTAATATTGTTTAATCTATTCTTGGACGTTTTAATGCAGTAAATTCAATTTAATCTTTCCCAGTAATCTAGTAATACATCGAAATCCCACAAACATTTAAATCTGATAATGGCTTAATCACACACTTTAAATAACAGTTGAGATAATGAAAAAATAATTCACTATTTTAAAGGCAGAGTAACTGCATTTCTCTAATGATTGGCTTTTCCAAAGCTCCTCAAGATAATACAGATCTGGGAATCGGAAAGAAACCGAGTCCTGGCGCCTGAGGATCGGTTCTTCCTTCTCATGAACACCTGCTTTTGTGTTGCGGCCTCGTTCTCCCCGTTGTCCCTGTGACCTCTGCCACAGGGGACGGTGTAGGGAGCACGTGTCAGCGCTGGCCTCCAGGTTTCCCAGGAGTTTGGATCTTCCAGGAATTTCCCCAATGGGTTCATGGCCTGTTCTTACTCTTCCAGGTGCCAGTGCCGAATCGCCCGAACTTTACCCGCGGACCAGAAACCAGACTGCCGTCCATACTGGGAAAAGGACGATGTCTCCATGCCTCTGCCCTTTGACCTCACAGACATCGTCTCAGAACTCAGAGCTCAGCTGCTGGAAGCAAAGCCTTAGAAGGAGCACAGTCTTAGGTGGAGAAGGAGAAGACATCCTTGGCTTCTCTCCCGCAACCTTATCACGGGCTTGGGCAAAGTGTAGGCCTCTCTTGGCCCTCGGGTTGTAGAACCTGAGTCCCAATTCAAAACAGCTAGGGAATGGAGCCCGTGAATAGTGAGATGTTGAAAAACAACAGTGCCATAGTCCAATTTGGTATTCAACAAGAACTTCCCCCCAAAACCTTGGCCACTTGGGATTTTTTCATAGGAGACTGTTAGCCCCGAAGGGCCAAAGGAGGTAGCCCAACCTGTGACAGAGCCTCACCTCCTTTCCTCCTTCACCAGCCTCCTCAGAGATGTAGAGTGGGCCCAGTTGTCTGGGGAAAGACAGAACTCAGAGTTGTCCATCCCAGTTCCTCACCATGCCCCCTAGAGGTGTACCATCCAATATGGCAGCCTCTTGCTGACTGTGGCATCTCAAGTTTAAGTTCACTTTTCATTACAAATTCAGTTTCTCAGTTGCCCTCCCCATATCTAGTGCTTCACAGCCACATGTAGCTAGAGTGTGGGACAACACAGACAGGAGTATTTTCATCATTGTAGAAAGTTGTCTTGGAGGAAGCGTTCACTTGCAGGTGTTCCCTTTCCCAATTTTTTGTAGTTGCTCTTCCCACAGGAGAATGAGATTAAAAGAGCAATGACTCTAAAGAGTAGCCCCTTTCCCTTTTCAGAGAAAAAGCTCAGTGAAATTCTGAGCTGTGAGTCCTGCACACCACAGTCGGGCCTGGGACAGTGTTAACCTTAAAACAAAGCTGACATCCTGTCTTTAGGGACTTTCCCTGATCTGATGACAGAGACCAGCCCAATTTACATTGCATCATGAATTTAGGCAGCAGAGCACAAGTTTTTCTCTAATCCCCCATGTGCAGATAATGAGCCTTGAAGAACCCCAGTGCTCCATCCTAATGACATTGACACTACAGACACACCTGGTGGAGCAGAGGTTGGACCTGGCCTCTGGCTTCAGAGTGCCTAAATTAAGACCCCCCACTACTTATGTGACCTCTGGCACATTCTCCTGCCTCAGTTTCCTCATCTCTATAATGGGGATGCCAAAGGTGTCCGATCCCAAGATGAAGACTCAGTGACGTGATCTAGCTGCAGACTGAGATCAGTCCCTGGCACATCGTGAAGTGCTAGATAAACGTGCCCTTACGTGTCAGTAAGCGGATCTGGATGTGGGTGTCTTCCGCTCCCTTTCTGAATCGCTGTGCCAGTTTTTGTCTTGTGATGCCATTATCACTTCTTTCCCTTTCTGGCTTGGCTCCTGCCCTTTGGTTTCCCCAGAAATCGTGAGGATAGTTAGCCCTCTCCTCGGCGTGTCGCCTCCCCCGTAGCCTTCACAGTAGTTTAGAAACTGGAGAACTTTGGCCCTGGAGAGGTGCACAGAGCATAGCCTCCTGCCTTCAGGATCTGATGGCTAGAGGCACTCTGTCCCCTGGAGGTGGGAAAGTGAGACCGTCATGCTGAGACTCTCAGACCCCGGACTTATTCCTCGGTGTCTTTGAGCCTCGGTTTCCTCATCAGTCAAAGAGATGAGAAAGGTGTTGACAGGGCCCCAGCCCCCGACCACCTGGCCCCTCTTTGTTTTGCCCCCTTGGTGTTTGTTCTTTGTTACATTTCATTAGGTGCCAATACTCTTAAATTGGGAGAATTCGTGTAAAATTCAAATGTCTGCATTCTCTTTAGAAATTGGAGCACCTGCCAGTCCTAAGCCTGCATCCCAGCATGGTAACAGGCTAAGTGGCGGCGTCTCCTGCTCTGAAGTGGCCGTGACCCCCTGTGGTTTGCAGTGGACCCTGTTACTCCTGTTTTCGTGTACTGTAAACCTGATCTGCTTCACCCCTCATGTCCACGCCTTCCAAACCTGCTTGCTCGTACCCCAGTAGTAAGAATCACTAATGTTTAGTGCGTACCCCCAAATTTGTGTATCCTACCCCACTATATTCATGAACTGCTTGTACTAATCTGTTGTGTGCATCATTAAGCATTCATATACAATAAAGATATTAAAAGGATAAGACACAGAGGCTCCGGGCTTTGCTCCCTGTACACTGGCAGGTGGGCCTGGGGGCTCCCCGGGTGGATAGAGGGAGATTCCAAACCCTCCAGGTGCAGCCAGGTGATATATGGTGGAGTTGGAGAAGCCACTGCCTTAGATGAATCTGAAAGGTGAAATCATGTTTTCAGAAGAGTGGCCTTTGGGGAGCAGGAGCTTGGTGTGCTTGGGGCTCACCTCTGCCCCCCGGGAGGTTTCAGGTGGGTGGAAGAGGGGAGGCTGGAGGTCATATCAAGCAACTGCAAAGACCTGGGCGCCAAGGGAAGGCCTGGTCCTCTCTGCGATTGGGGAAGGACTTTCCTGGGAATGTGGGCCCAGAGTGATGAGTGTGGATGAGGAGCAGGCAGCCGGGCCCGGGACCACTTGCGTCAGCACCAGCGCCCGCTTGCTTTCCTACCAGGCTTCTGTGGCCTTCCGTGGCCATCGGTCCCAGCTCCCTTGAGAGACGTGATCTAAGACATAGCTTGGCACTCAGTGGCCACTGATCTCTCTCTTTCCGGATGCCTCAACCGTGCGGTGGCCCCAGGATCCAAGGGTAGAGCTCTGGTTCCACCAGGCTCCCAGCCTCGTGGAGGCCCAGGGGTGTGTAGTGACCAAAATAAGAACTTACCTGGGAAGCCAGGAAGTAAATGACAGGATCCTTCCAGATGACTGTCAGTGCTGAAGGATACCAACATGGGTGGGGGGCCGAGGGGACCTGGGGACTCAAGAAGGCTGATAGATCAACTAGTTAAAGAAGGGCACGGTAGGAAGGGGATGGCAGGCACAAAGATTCTGAGGCAGGGGAGTGCTGGGAAGGGGCACTCAAAGGAAAAAGGACCTTTGACCCAGCTGGAGGAGAGGCAGGTGCGTGGCTCTGGGGTTTTGTTCCACTTGCCCCGGGACACTCCGGAGGGTTTTATGGAGAGAGGGTGTGGGGTGCTCCGAGGGTTCCAGCAGGTCTCTGGGGAGCAGAGGGCTCCATCCAAAGGAGCGTTTTTCCCCTGGGAACCTCCCAGCTCTGGGGAGGGCTGTGGCCTGGGAGCCCCTGCAGTCACCTCCGGATTGCAGAGTCTGAGCAAAGCATCACCTTTGCGACAGCCCTATCCTTTCCCACTGGTGGCCTTCAGCCCAGGAGAGTTTTTTAGACAGAAAAGAAAAGAACAGGGTCATGGCATCACTTGTGACACAATTTTAGTAATAAGCTTCTAAATCCATCACTAACTGCATCGAGGGATGTAGAAATGAGATTGCCCAGGCCCTGCTTGACGGATGCCCCTCGATCGGTGGGTTTTCTGTGTGTTTCCAGGGAAGGTATTCTCGAATGCAACTTTTTATGTTTTCATTATTTTTTTTCCAACTGCTCTAGTTAAGGCTGATTTTACCACTGGGCAAATTGCATACATTTGGACCCGTGCCACGCTAAATACTGTTTATTTTGGAGATCTGTCAGCGGCAAGCACATGGAAGACCAGGGGATTCTGATTTGAAAAGGCAATTTCCATCCGAACAGATTCAGACGGAGCGAAGCAGTGCGGATTAAAACGCGCTGAAGTGGTAATGCCGCTTATCCAGTTTGCCTTTGTTACTTTGTGATTAAATGGTATTTTTAATTAAGTTTCATTGGGAGCCATAGGTATCGCGGTGGTGAAATCAATTTGACAACCATAAAGGGGGAGGGAAGGCTCGGCGTGTTGTGAGGACTGCGGCTGCGGGAGAACCAGGCGGCTCTGAGAGGGCGAGGCGGGGAGGCAGGAGGCCAGCCAGCCCATAATGACTTCCTGCAGGATGACAAGGGCACCCATGGCTGCCGCCACCGAGCTTGGGAGGCAGGTTTCCTGGTTGTCGGGGAGAGGATCGCCCTGCTTCTCGAGCTCTCTGGAGACGCTCCAGAATATTCTAGAACTAGAGCCATGAAAACTCCAGGAAAGGATCTAAGGCTCCATTTCTTTTCTTTTTATTTACAGGGAGATTGGACTCAGGGGCACTCGACCACTGAGCCCCATCCCCAGCCCTATTTTGTATTTTATTTAGAGTTACTTAGGGCCTCAATAAGTTGCTGAGGCTGACTTTGAACTCCAGATCCTCCTGCCTCAGCCTCCCTAGCCTCTAGGATTACAGGTGTGCATTACCATGCCCACCCACCTCCTATTTCTTACATATGAACAAGAAGAAACTTGAGTGCCCCCCACCCAGGGCACTTGCTGCAGCCTGGAGGGACAAGATTGCTGCTCAGGCAGACTCCCAATCCCCCATGCCTTCAGCACCTTCTCATCACACTGTTCAATTCTCGCCCTCCCAGGACCTTGCAGGGCAAGTTCTCCTCGATATCTGACCTACGTTCTCCTAAAATAAAAACTAGTCTCCTGTGTGCCCCCTGCTTTATCAGTGCTGTTCACAGTCATCAGGGTTCCCAGACCTTCCGACACTCGAGGGGCAGCTGAGACTTCTGGCTGCAGACTTTCTGGGTTTGTCCTGTCCTGGATCTCTGGGTGACTCTAAAGCTACCCACCCCTTCAAATTTCTGTTTCCTCATCTACAAAATGGGCGTAATGGTAATGTCATCACTACCATGTAGGGTACGCAGATTCAGGAAGCCTAGGTCCAGGCTGGCACGCACAGCCCTTCAGTGAGTTATAGGCTGTTGTTAGCCCAGTTCCCTGGGATGAAAGTTAGAGCTCTGTGACGCAGGCAAATTGCTTAACCTCTCTGTGCTCCAATCTTCATAGGTACAATGGGGATGATGATAACACTGCCTTGCTCATCTGACAGCTCTCTCCCCTGGGATCATACATCATGTTAAGGATTTACATCATGCCCTGTACTTAGTAATCACTCAATGTATCCAAATTTTGATGGTCAGTGTTATCCCAACCCCAAAATAGTCAACAGTCATCAAAAAGGAGTCCCAAGATGACTGTGGGTTTGCTTAAGAAAAATAACATGTTACCATCCCTTTATTATTCCATTTGCTCTTCACAGCTTCTGTGTGTGTGTGTGTGTGTGTGTGTGTGTGTGTGTGTGTGTGTGTGTGTTTCCCAGGCGGATGGCCTGGTACATTTTCTAAATAAGATATTATGAAAAATGATTCCTTAGTACTCCATTACTACAGCGGGATCAGGTCGCCCTTTGCAATTTTAGATTTGCTTTAAAAAAAAAAAAGTTCTTGCCATCCCCTTCTAATGGATGATCTGTGTACAACAATTGTTTATTGACTCTGAATGTCTAAGCAGTGGGGTCCGTCTATTCCAAGGGGAGGGAAGCATTAATTAACTTCCAGCATTAGATTCAGTGATTCTTTTCCAATGAGGCAGTTCATGACTTTGTTTGCATTTACTTTTCATCAGTCTTGAAAGAATCGAGGTAAAATAGTTCCTCTGCCCGTGTGTGTCAAGCTAAATGGATAACAGCAGATACAGATCTGTTGGCCTGTCTGCACTTGCCTTTAGACAAAATTCATCAATTTTACAAAAGCCACCGACTAAACATGGCACCAATACAAATGGAGTGCTCCTGGCTCTCACTCTCGGCTTTCCCTTTGTTTCTAATCTGTAAATGTGGTAGCTTCCTGCCCAGAGATGGTCAGTGGGGCCTGGGATGGACACTGTGCCTCACAGACGGGGTGCAGAAAAGTCAAGGCCAGTCTACGGGAAGTTCAGGAAAAGTACAGTGGCTCTGGACCCCCATGCTCAGTCACTCTGACCCCCTTGGTTGGGGACTGTGGCATGAAGCATCTCTGCATCATCTGTCCTGAAGCCAAAGATCAAATAAAGATCCCAGGTGGTCACTCCCTTCATGGTGGCCGTTTTGAAAGGTACCCTGCTCCTCCTTCCCAGCTTCCCAGACAAGGAGATAGAAGGTCCACAAGCCAGAGCAACCCACAGATAAAGCTCACCAGCTCTGTGCCTCGGCATGTCTCCCCCACAGAGGGGGCCTTGGGAAGGGCGTTGTAACCACCAAAGTCCTACGTAAGTCCAAGGGTGGGGACTGCTTGTAATAATACCCATGAAACCAGTTTAAAACTGTTTGTGGCTAACAGAGGAGTTTGCACACGTGTCTGACTTCTAACCAGGCAAGGCAGGAGAGACAGGATTGGCCTTTATCTTGCTCTCGAGGCCACAGCAAGCAGCCAAAGCACCTCTTGAACAAGAATAATTAAGGGCTCCTCTTAAATTTCTACAGACTCCATATATTTTGCAAAAAAATACCAAAGTTCTGGAATGTTCCACACTTGGGGAAGTGACCTTAGATCCTCCAACACACAGGGAGAGGGAAGCCTGTTTTCATGGGCTCCTTTGCAAAACTCCTGTCCCCCACTGAAAAGCCCACTTTTCCCTTTCACATGGAGGATGTGGTCTTTTGCTCTGGAGCAAGCACGTTCCACTGACCCAACCCGGAGCCCCCCGAGGAATGAACCGACTTCTCAGAGCACCAAAGGCTAGGGCTGGTAACTTATCCCACACTGAGAACTGGAGCTCTGGTCTCCCTCCTTCCCCTACCCCCCAACTCTGCAGACAGAGATTTCCACTTGATTACACCCTGATTAGAGTCGGAACGAAGCAAGCCAGGTATATAGGATTCCCACTGTCCTCCCTCCTCTGCTGCCGGCCAGGGTCAGCCCGAGAGGCATCCCAGTGAACATGTGAACAATCAAGCCCTGTTTACCACGGACGTTTCGTTTTCTTTTCTCAAAATCAAAACAGAGCTTAGTAGGCAGAGGACTTCATACATGCCCTTGATCAATGGAACGATCTGTCAGAAGCCATTAAAGCCCTCATTAGCTTGAATGCATTCAAAGCTAAACTATTGGATCATTTAAGGGCCGCAGTGATTGTTTTTAATATACTGTACATTGATTTCTCCCTGTGAGCAGCAACATAAGTTTGAGACTAACTGTGTATGACTAAGGCCCTATTTGCTGTCTCCAGTCCTCTGTGAGAAGCATGGTTTCACTCGGGCCAGAAACGTCTGTGTATAGTTTTCAAAGGGACGCAGGCCCCGTTCGATTTCCCAAGGTTGAGACTCGGCTGGGTTGTTCGGCTCCCTGCCCCCCAAGCTTTCTGCCATTTCTTTGTGCCCAGGAAGTGAGCCGTGCGTGCAGAATGGGAGAGGCATCCCTGCCAGCACCGCGACGGAGAGACAGTGGGGCAAATTTTTCTGAAAGCACGAAGCCCGGCTGAGGCCAAAATCAGAGTGAGTCTGACAGCACACAGGGACAGCAAAACTCGGGGCCCAGCCCAGTGCCACAGGAAATCCTCCATGCAGTGAAGAGGCTGTGGAAGAGCCCGGTGAGGACCCAGGTAAGGCAGCATGGTCGGCTGCCGTATTGCCAGCTCTTGGTGGTGTGGACCCTTCGGCTTTGGTCAAATGGCTTCATCTTGCCAACGCTTGTGGGTGCCTTTCTAAACACCCCACACCAGGCCCCTGTCCTTCCGATCCTGTTTTTGACCAGTATTTCTAGTTCCTTCAGTTTCCTCCATTGCATACAGAATGGGAGAACTGATGGAGAGATGCACTCACAGGGCGGGTGCAGAAAGGTCAAGACCAGTCTACGGGAAGTTCAGAAAAAGTACAAAGAGAAGTTTTTTTTTTTTAATTTTTTTTTTAAAGAGAGAGTGAGAGAGGAGAGAGAGTGAGAGAGATAGAGAATTTTTAATATTTATTTTTTAGTTCTCGGCGGACACAACATCTTTGTTGGTATGTGGTGCTGAGGATCGAACCCGGGCCGCACGCATGCCAGGCGAGCGCGCTACCGCTTGAGCCACACCTCCAGCCCCACAAAGAGAAGTTTTCAAACATCACACCCACTTTATAGAGGGCACAACTGAAGGCCGAATTATTTAACCTATGTTAGAGAAACTGGGTCTCAAGTTTCTGGTGGGCATTCTGATAGAAGAATAGGAACATTCTTGAACTCACCTCCCAAAGAAACCAAAGGTTTGTTGTAGATGATTCCAGGTCACTCACAGAAATGGTCTCCCCATCTCCAAAGTTGTAGCCCAGAAAGGAGAAATTTTGTTAGACTACAAAACAATTTGTAGGGCCATTGTTTTTCCCCTGCTTTGGGTTACAAAACCCAACCAAGTTTTGGTGACTGTTAATTACCCAGGCAAGTCGCCAGTATTCAAAGACCAGGATCCGGAAATCAAAGAAGCCCAGGTTCATCGTTCAAAATGCTGGCAGGTCAAGAGAAAGTCCTGATAGTAAAGTCTAGAACAGGAGTCAACAGAGTACAGCACCCAGCCAAAACTGGCCCCCGCCTGTTTTTATGAAAATAAAGTCTTATTGGAACGTAGTCCCTACCTGTTTGTTCACACGTTATCTGTGACGGCTTTGTTGAGATTACAGCCAAGAGCTGACGGGTCACAATGGACGGTAGGGCTCACAGAACCTCAATCAGTCACTCTTGGGCCCTTTACAGAAGACGTTCAGTGATCACGCATGTTAAGTGGTTTGCTAATCACTATCAGTCCTTAGTCACTCCTTGATGACAATGATAAATATTTTCACGGCATCTCAATCAAAATAGACCCAAAAACATAAGAGAAAAAAAGCAATCAAGAGCTATCAAAAAGAAAAGTAGATTCAGGAGCAAAGCCTGAGGCTAGGCCTGAATTAAGCCTAAATGGTTAGGTAGTGAGGGGTCCCGGGGAAGCCACGCCAGGGCGGGTGGAGAGCTACCCCCTGGCTCTCACCTCCAGGCTTCTCGTCAGAGAGCAGATTGGCAGGCAGCGGGCTGGTCTCCATGTGGACCAGCTAGACAGACGGGTTGAGGATCTTCCTGCAGTGCTTCTGAGCCTTGGTCCTCCAACACTGCTAAGATCATTCAGATGCTTCATTAAGAGAGGTGGCCATCCGGAGATCCCGAGTTTTTCGGAGGGGAGGGCATGTCATTATAAAGAGTCAGTAAAACACAGCTGCTTCTTACTCCATCCCGGACTTATTCCCCAGAAGGCCCTGGCTCTTAGAGTTTCTATGGAGAGATTCTAAATTGCTCATTATAACTGCAACGACAGATCCTAGAGTGAGTCGGAGGCACCGTGAGCCTGGCGGTCTGTTGGCTCCTTCTCCAGCTCCTGGTGGGCTATTCTGTTCTTTCAGCCCCTGTGAAAAGCTCTGCACACAGCTTCTGCAGTCCCCAAGTCCCTGCCTTAAGTCCTGACTTCCACGCTGCCTCTCTGGCTTCTGGAGTCCCTTGTAGGTCACTCCACCCCGGTCGTTGTTACTGGTTCTCTTAAGAAGTGCTTAAGAATACAGTTTTACATGTCACGTTCGGTTTCCACGGCAAGCTTTACAGAATCATCTCTTGGCTTCCATTTTACTATTTTCCACAGTAAGAACACTCCATATCCCCCCAATCATTCATATTTATCAACTGTCTCCAACTAACTTTTATCTGGCATACAGCAAGTGCTCAATAAACATTGGCTGGCTGACGATTTGCTGGAGTAAAATTAACCTGTCATTCCCATCCGCGCTTTTAAGAGCTCTGTCTTCTGCTTGGATTCTCTGACCAGAGCTTCTAGGGCAGGTGAACGCACCCACAGCCTCTCTCTAATGTCCCCTCCCAAAAGGTGCTTCTCACCTTTGTTCCAGCCACCCCCTGCTCTGGCACCGCGTCCCCAGTTTTCTCCTGGCCCTGGCACTGCGTCAGGTTGAGTTGGTGTGATCACAGCGGAATCTTAGCCACAGGGAAGAGGACAAAACTTGACAGGGGGTGTTGGCTCCACCCTGGGCTGGGGACGATTTTTACCCAAAGAGACGTCCCAAAGGAGGCACTGAGGTGCCTGAGCTGCTGGTCAAGGCGTGGCAGCAGGATCTGCAGAAGGTCTTGGTTTGGCGTAGGATTAAGGGGGCTGGGAAGGACCCCAAAGAAGGCCTTGTGTGTCAAGTGTCCAAACCCTGGTGAGCTGCACCACAGGATGCTCTCGGATACACGGGGACTAATTATCGGATGAATCTCAGTGTTATACACTGCATGGTCTCATTTATATAACCTTGAAATAACGAAAATACGGAAAACAGATTTGTGGGTGCCAGAGGATAGGAATGGGAGGAGGAGCCTATAAAGGGGCAGCTCAGGGGACCTGTATGTTGGTGGACCCTGATTATGGCAGTGTTTGCACACATATGACACAATCGTGTAAAATCGTGTAAGCATGTGTGGATAAAACATCCGTGAAATCTAAACCCAGGGACCACCCGTTCCCCAGGTTTGATGACTCTATGGTATTTCTGCAGGCTGTTACCATCAGGGAAACTGGTAAGGAGACTACACAGGAAGTCCCTGACCATTTTTTGGAACTTCCTGTAAATCTTTAATTATTCCAGACACCAAATAAAAGCCAGGCCAGAGAGGCCGGGGTTGTGGCTCAGTGGCAGAGCGCTGGCCTAGCACACGTGAGGCCCTGAGGTTGATCCCCGGCACCACACAAAAATAGCAAATAAAATAAAGGTATTGTGCCCATCGACAACTAAAAAAATAAAATAAAACGATAAAAAAAAAAAAAAACAAGCCAGGGCAGAAAGGCAGCATGTCATCTTTCAACATGGAGCCTCCCCAGGGGCTTCTGGTAACTTCCACTGACGTAATTTCCCACCTGGGCCTCCTCAAGGTGGGACTCCTCTCTTGAGGTACAAAGATTCACTCACACTCACACTCTGTCTCTGTCAGTGACCTGTCTCTCCCTTTTACAAATGCTGCCTTCTAGAAGCAAGCCGTCCGCCCGACGGTTGGGATGAGACTCTTGGAGAAGGGTTGGGGGTGGTCATCTGAAACGGCCTGTCAGCCAGACATGTTTCGGATTCTGGGCGTGCCCTGTTGTATCAGTCAGCTTTTTGTTGCTGTGATAAAATACCTGACAAGAACAACTTAAGAGGAGGGAAGGTTTATTTCAACTCAGTTTCGGAGGTTTCAGTCCACAGTTGGCTGGCTCCATTGCTCTGGGGCCTGAGGTGGGGCAGAACATCATGGCGGAAGGGCATGGGAAAGAAGAGGTTCAGCTCAGGGCAACAGGAAGCCCTGAGGGATGGGGGTCAGGCCCAGGGAGAACATGACCCACCCAGGGCGCGCCCCCATGACCCACTTCCTTCAGCTAGGTCCCCCCTCCCCTGAGTCCACGCAGCCACTGTGGATTAATCCACTGGTGAGGTCAGAACCCTCTTGATCCTCTCACTTCCCGGAAGTCCCACCTCTGAACACAGGGCACTTCAGGGGAGTCCTGGGGCACCATGACAACTAGGCTTCCTTTGAAGCCCCTGGATAGAAACGAGAAGCCACCACATGTCAAGAGTCCCCCCTCTGCTGGGCCGAGTTCTGAGTGCCTCCCATCGCCTCTCACACAGGTCCACGGCCTCCCCACAGGAGTGTGACTTGCTTTTCGTCTCCATTTTTCAGGTGAGGACATTTAGGCACAGAGACGCTAAGTCACTTGCTCCAGGTCACAGAGCTAAGAGCTGGTAAAGGTGAGATTCAAATCGAGACAGTCTGGCTCCAGGGCCTGGGTACCTCGCCTCTGTCCCTCCCAGCCTGGCTTTGGCAGCATTTCCAATTTCGCTCACGTGGGTTTCCATCCAACACAGAAGACACCAGACCTGCGGGCTGAGACTGAGACGGCTGCCATTGGACAGCACAGCACTGTAGCCCAGTGGTGAGATCCAGAGTTTGGGGATAAATCATACCGGGGTCTAAGCCGAACTACACACACACACACACACACACACACACACACACACACACACCCCAGCATGGCCATAAGCAAGTCGACTGAGTTCTCTCTGCCCAATTTCCCTTCTATAAAATGGGGCTATTAACAGTACCCACAACAGGGTAGAAAAAATGCTAAAACACAGCACAGAGGCGCTCACAGTCCCTGCTCAGAAATGTCAACTAGTCTTATTGAATGAGAAACCCGGTTTTTGGGTGCTGGGTGCTGGGTGCTGTTTTTCTTTGGTGCTGGGTAGTGGGAGGGGCTGGGAGTTGCGACTGCCTGACCATTATTTGTATAAAAGGAGGCAATTCCTGATCCCTGAGATAAAATCAGTCTTGAAACTATTATCTTGGATATGTGTTTGAATAATAAAGTTGTTAGTGAACAATGTCTCAAGGGTCCCGCTGTTGACAGTAGACCGGGCCCTCCAGGGACACGCCACCTCAGGAAAGGCAGTGAGGGAGGGGGCTGTCTGGGACCATTGCATCTGTGTGGGGGGCACCTGAGGGGACAGCAGAAATGCCAAGGCAAGCTGGTTTTTTTACTCTTCTAGGTAGGCAGCAGTGGAATGGATAGATAATCCCACTTCCCCAAATAAAAAAAATCTTTTTTGTTCAACTTTATAGAAAATCAGAAGAAACTCTACTTGTACTGCCAATTCCCTGATTCCAGCTTCTATGACCCTCCAGTCCCCTACTGTCTCTTCATACCCATCACTCTGGCTTCCTGCAAGTAGCCACCCACCGCAGGACCTTTGCACTTGCTCTCTGCTCTGCTGGTAATCTTCTCCCAGATTTCCACACCACTGGCTCACTCCTTCTTTCACTCTTTCCTCCTTTCAAATGTCACCTTCAGCGTGAGTCCTTTATTGACCACCCTCTACAAAACTGAATGTTAGGTCTTTTCAACATTAAGTCCAACATGACATTTTTCACTAACAACGTTATTATTCAAATCCATATCCAAGATAATGGTTTCAAGATTGATACTGATCTTTACCTCACCGAGTTTTGCCGGTTGTGTTTTGTGGATTCTAAGGTGTATTGTTTTCCACAGCTCTAGTATATCTGATGTCAGGGTGCTCCTCACAGGGAGCACCTCGTGCTGGGGGGATACACAAAATAGAGGTGTACCTTGCAGCAGAAACACCTTTGAATCGATGAAATATGGAATATCTAAAGATTTCATAAGCATTTGTTCTAAAGAGTTCAAGGCACAAATTTTAGCTGGACTATTGATAAAAATGCAAAAAAAAAAAAGACTCTTAGACTTCTGTTTGGAGTTTGTGAACATCATTGGGGGGGTGTCTTCAAATCTGCAGTTACTTCTACATCCATGTGCGTTGGAGGGTGGGACATTTTTATTAATCTTTAATGCTGACTGTTCTTTTGAGACGCTCCTTCCTTCTCTCCTGTTTCTACTTCTCTAATACTTGGCTGGGGGTGGGGGCAGTTCTTGGCTTTTAAGAAGGTTAAAAACAGTATTAATGAAAAACCTCCTCAGTGACTCTGTCTTTGAAAACTGATATCAAGGTGAATGTCTAGTGGAAATTCGGGGCTTGCTGGGCTGCCCAGGGGCAGTCTGCATTTAAACAAGTTGTGACTTTGATTTAAGCATTTGACTCGATGGGTCGTAGATCCAGAGCAGGAGATGATGTATATACTGTTTCCATCAGAAATATCAAGTTCTTTATGCGATGTGTTTATTTCTCCGAGTAGTTATGTATTTAATAAATAATGTGTTTCAGTGGGTATTATTTTCATTTCAGTGTTTAATACCTCCACAATATGTCTCAGATTCAGGGTGAATGGCACCTCATAAATTATGAGCCATTATTAGCTACTTTCTCGTTGCATCTTAATTATTAGGTTGAAAAGAAAGGGCAGACTTTTATAAGCATTCATATTTTCTGTTTACAAGGCTTTTACTGACGTCTAATAAATTTAATTACCTCTAATAAGAAGAGGAAATGAAGTTCTATTTAGCAAATTCATAGCTTTGAAATGCATCTTGTAGCTTTTATGAGGATGGCAGGCTTCAGGAAGGTGAAAGCTATTTAGGGAGCCGTGGCTGGGTCCAACTAACTGCAAAACTGTTAAATTATTTTTGTTTCCATTTTATTGCTGAACCTCCAGGGTAAACTTCAGGCTACCTGAGAAAACAGCCGCTCAGGATCTTTCAGCTCTACTCACTCTACCCCACGGGGCCAGAGCAGGCTCCTGTATTAAAGGTACATTTTTCAAACACAATTTTAAATTTGGAAATTGATTGCGTCTTGACCTACTTATTTCCAAGAGCTGTTCATTGCCTGACTCCTTTGTTTTGTTCATATTATAAATCCATTGTTCTTTCAGGAGGGCTCCCGGCCGGATGGGGGTAGGGGGAGGAATCAATGCTGCAGCCAGAGGAGGGGCTCTCGGTGCCAAGGCTGTCACCAGGTCAGATCCTCGCTGGACGGGACCCAGCTGCAGAGAGACTTGGAGGCTCAAAGAGTGTCTGCCAGGTTATAAAGACTGTGTTTGGGGAAAGAGGGACGCTATAAAATATTTAAAGACTCACTTTATGGGGCATACAATAGTTCACTTGGATTTATAGTTTGCTCCAGTATCTTCTCAAATCCTACTTTCTAAGCCTCCAGATTTTCATTTACTTCTGCGCATCCTATGCAGACAGACCCCTGGGAGAACCATCCCAGTTGGTGATAACTCTGTCTTTCCTTGGTCCTTCTTCAAGACCTAAAACCAATCCGGGTGTTCATAAGAAGGTCTCGTAAATGAATAACTATTTCTTCAAGTTGTCCCCCGGCCAGGGCTCTCATCATCATCGTGAGAGCCTCTTGGGGGTACACCCCAGCTCCTGGTCCCCACCCAGGCTCCGTGCCCCTCCTTCCTCTGAGACCACGCCCTCAGAGCTGCACACATCCTCTCTTTCCTTTATTTGACCAAGACCTTATTTTTGCTCCACGTTATTTCCACTGGGGCAACGCCATTAGCCTGCCAGTAGGACTTTCTGCCTCCAGTTTGGGGCCTTCTGTCCAGCGATCCACAGCAGGAGCTAAAGTCAGCTTCCCCTGAAAGAAGGAATATATTACCCCAGAGCCCTATCAGGTCTCACAGCACCTCTCCAATCTCATCTTTATCTCTGTGCCTTGTTCCATTCCACACCCAGCCCCACCAAGCCTCCGGTGCCAATGAAACAGTGCTCTTGTTTCCCAAATATATCTGGTCCTTCCAGGAGGCCAATGAGCTTCCTCAGTGCCTTTGCCATAGTGACTTCGGTGTAGGCGTCAGAATCAGAATCTATTACAATGGAGTGTAGACAAAGTGAGCACAAGGAGTAGATCATCTTACTGCTTCAAATTATTGGTATTGAAAGGAAGAAAAGAGAGGATTAGGAAAGGGTATCTTTGAGCATTTTTAAGTGCATGTTGGCCATTTCAATTCCTTCTTTTGAGAATTATCTATTTATGTCCTTTGTCATTAAAAATAAATCAGTCATTTTTATTGATTTGTGGAAACTCTTTGTATTTAGGACATTATCCCTCTCTGTTGTTTGTGTCACAAATATTGTCTTCTATCATTTTTAAATATCTGTTTATGGTATCTTTTATCATACATAACCATTTGGTTTTCAATCATCAAATTTGGTAATATTTTCTATTATTGCTTCTTGTTTGTCTTACGTTACCCATCACAGATTACTCCTTGTTTTCTTCAGATATTTTTTGTTTTATGTTTTTTTCTTGCAGATTCTAATTCATCCCACATTTATCTTGCTGAATAATATAAGATTTTCTATCCCCCTCCTCCCACTATGAATCCAGTCGACTTAACACCTATCAAAGAATAACCAATGCTTCTCAAATTGATTTGAAAATCCATCTTTTAAATATTCTAAATTTAAAGGAAAACCATCTTGAGTGTGATTAAAACTCTGGAGGAAAGTTTGAAGAATCCAAGAGAGCCCAAAGCATGCTGGGAGAAGTAGGGGGGGGGAGTTGAGTTGGAGGACAGAGCTTCATCTTGAGTGGAGACGGGAGGGAAGGAGGTGAGGATGGATGTCCACATGGGTCACAGGAGGAGAAATGATGGGAGTTGGGAGAGTTTACTCCTGAAGTCTCCATTTTCTCTGTGAACGGGTAGGCAGCCCTTTGCTGAGAGAACAGGACACTACATTTAGAGAAAGCAGTTAATCATGGAGGTTATCATCTTGGTGGGCCCTTTCTTGTAGTGGGATGAATGTTCCAGACACCAGAGTAGAATGCTGGGAGAAGGCAGTACAGGGAGGTACAGCTGCAAGGTCCAGCACTTTCCCATGGAGCCATAAAGGTGTGCCCCCAAATCAGCATTTGCTCAAGATTCCAAGCACAAGGCTGCTGGGCAGAGATTCCTGTGCCTCTTCCTGAGGGCAGGCATGGGCATGACTGGCTCTGGGAGCTTGCCTCCTCCCCGGGTGACCAGAGGGTCCTCAAGGCTCGGTGGCTTCAGTCATTGCATGAAGAAGCTGGAGAACATCTCTGGTGAGTACTGAAGAGGCCCTTGCCCGGGTGACTTGAGGAGAGAGAATCACTACCACGGAAGACCCACACACCCCTCTGCAGGATTAAGCCTTGGTGACCTGGAGACTGGCACTTTCCTTGGTGGATCCAGATACCACCTGTGATGTCAAGAAATGACCAGGTCCACAGAGAAGACCCTGTCAGTATTACAGACCCTCAGAAGTTTTGTGGAATGAATAAGTGACTTGATGATGGGAGGGTGTTACGGTTTGGATGTGAGGTGTCCCCCCAAAGCTCACGTGTGAGACCGTGCAAAAAGGTTCAGAGGAGAAATGACTGGGTTGTGAGAGTCTTAACCCAATCAGTGACTTCATCCCCTGATAGAGATTGACTGAGTGGTGACTGAAGTGGCAGGTGTGGCTGGAGGAGGTGGATGTTGGGGTGTGGCTTTGGGTATATATTTGTGTCTGGCGAATGGAGTCTCTCTCTCTCTCTCTCTGCTTCCTGATCATGAGCCACTTCCCTCCGCCATGATGTCCTGCCTCACCTTGAGCCCCAAGGCATGGAGCCTGCTGTCTGTGGATGGAGACCTCTGAAACTGAGAGCCCCTCCAATAAACCTTTCCTCCTCTACAGTTGTTCTGGTTGGGCCTGTAGTCACAGCAGTGAAAAAGCTGACCAAGACCGAGGGCCAGCAGAGGACATTCTCAATTTCAATGGATTGGGGACATCATCTCCTCTGGAGCATTCTCTTGACTTCCGTAGTGGTCATTAGTGCTGTTTGCCAAAGCCTTCTGCCCATCCGCTTCCTGAGGACAGGTTCAGATTGCATATCCAAGCCTTCAGTAGGACATGGGATGAGTCTGGCCAAAGAATATTGAGCAGAAGTTTCCTGTGTCATGTCCAAACCAAAGCCAACTACTGGATGACTCTGGAAGACCTTCGGACAGCCTTTTCCTTCTGGCACATGCTGCTCTGTCAGCTGGAGTCCCTGAAAGAGTAGAATGAGCCCCCTGTGATGGTTTATATGTAAGGTGTCCCCAAAAGCTCATATGTGAGACAATGCTAGAAAGTTTAGAGGTGAAATGGTTGAGTTGTGAGACCCTTGACCCAATCCATGCGTTAATCCAGTTGGACGGATTAACTGGGTGGTAACTGTAGGCAGGTAGGCTGTGGCTGGAGGAGTTGGGTTGCTAGGGCTGTGACTTTGGATTGTATATTTTGTCCTATGTTTTGTGCTGAACAACAGTGGGATTGCATGACTCTGCTCAGACGTTTCCTTGAGAACCCATAAAGCCCAGCTATAAAATTTACCATCTTTATTGGAACAAAGCCTTTAATAGGACTGAAACCGAGTCCTGACATTCTGGGGCGTTCTTTAGGCTCCGTCCAATGAGGGCTCCGTGTGGAATCTAGGAGGACTGATCAGAGCCCCGTGGGGCTAAAGCTTCGAGATGTGGACCCAGACTGAGGGTGTCTGACTGAGGGTCTGTCAGGCTGTGTCAGATGCTGTTATGGTTTGCAAAAAGGAAAATCTAACTGTGAGTTGGCTTTGGATAGAACAAAGCAGATGCCTTAGCACCTTATCCAAACCAAGTGTTTTAGTCAGCTTTTTTGTTGCTGTGACCAAAAGACCCGACAAGAACAATTAAAGGACCAAAAGTCTATCCGGGGCTCATGGTTTCAGAGGCCTCAGTCCATGGATGGCTGAGAACATTCCCTGGGGCTCGAGGTCAGGCAGGACATCATGGTGGAAAGGTGAGGCAGAGGAAGTGGCTCAAGACATCACAACACAGGAGGGGTGGGGAGAGAGGGCAGGCACGCTAAGCTTAGCTCACAAAATAGGTACTCCAAGACACCCCCCAGGGATCCACCTCCTCAACCACATCCTACCTGCCTTCAGCTGATCCCCATCAGAGATGAATTCACTGACTGGGTTAAGGCCCTCATACCCTGGTCATTTCACCTCTAAACCTGTCATGTGTTACCTCACACATAAGCTTCCTGTGTTGCCTCACAATATCCAAACCATCACACCAAGTGTCTGCGTCACCCTGCTCCCCCAGCACAGCAGAAGGATCTCGTTCCAATTTCAGGGTGAATAAATCCACCTGCCCAGGGGCCTCTCTTGAAATGGAATTTGCCCCCCAAATCAACCCCCAGAGCCCAGCCTGGGAACTGCCAAGGGTTCAGGAATATTGGAGTCTAGGCTCAGAGTACTCTGCAAACACTTCCCTCTGGAAAATATTAAGATGATTCAGTGATTTTTAGTACATTCCCAAATTTGTGCAGCCATCACCACTCTGTAACTCCAAACCTTGTCTGTCACTCCAAGAAGAAACCCCACACCCACTAGAAGTCCTTCCCTAGTCCCCTTCCTTCCAGCCCCCAGCGTCTTCTATTTTCTGTCTCTATGCATTTCCCTACCTGGAATCATATAGTATGTGATTTGTGACTGGCTTCTGTTACTTGGCATAAGGTTTTCAAGGTTCACCTGTGTTGTAGCATGTTTTAGTATCTCTTTGTTTTTCATGGCTGGATAGCACCCAGTGTACAGCTAGACCCTGCTTTTCTTATTTACCCTCAATGAACAGGTGTTTTGACAGTTTCCACTTTTTGATTATTAGGAATAATGTTGCCATGAACCTTCATGTACCAGTTTTTATGTGGATATATGTTTTAAGTTCGCTTGGACACATATGTAGGAGTGGAAATTCTGGGTCTTAGAGTAGCTCTATGTTTAACTTTTTGAGCAAATGCCCAGATGAATTTTTCCCAAAGCCCCTGCACCATTTACATACCCTCCAGCATTGGATGAGGATTCCAGTTTCTCCATATCTTTACCAACATGATTTTTCATCTTTTTGGTTATGGTTATCCTAATGGTAGAAAGTGATATTTCAGTGTGGTTTTGATTTGCATTTCCCTAATGACTCATGGTGTTGAGTATGTTTTATTCACCATTTGAACATTGGCTTTGGAAAAAGCTCTATTCTAATCCTTTGCCTATCCTTTAACTGAGTTAATTCTGGCTTCTTATTTTTTCTTAAATACATTTTTGAGTTGTAGATGGACATAATATCTTCATTTTTATTCATTTATTTTTGTGTGGTGCTGGAGGATCAAATCCAGGGCCTCACGCATGCAAAGCAAGTGCTCTACCACTGAGCCCCAGACCCAGCCTAATTCTGGTTTCTTATTGAGTTATAAGAGTTCTTTATATGTTCTGGATACTAGTCTCTTATCAGCTCTATAATTTGCAAATATTATCCGTCTCCTGTTCTGTGGATTGTCATTTCAACTTCTTGGCAGTATCCTCTCACAAGTATTTATAATTTTGATGAACTCCAATTTATTAATTTTTCCCCTTTGCTTATATGTGCTCTTAGTGACGTTCTGTCCAAAGATTTTAAAGAGCCCTTTTTATTGTTCTAAACAACGCTAAGTGATATTCCCATAATGCCCACACATCCCTGTTGAAGAAGCAGTCTCTTTATGTTTGGGTTATCCAGGGCTCCCAAAGTGGTCTTAATAAGGGCTCAGCCAGGGAATAGGTACGCTACTGCTTCCAAGGGGTAGATGTGACCGTCTTCAAGAATTACGTTGTGGACCAGGGCGATATCCAATCACAACTCTTACTTACTTCATTTGAGAAGAGCAGGTAGTTCCTATTTGCTTTAAAACACTTTAAAAGATAGATAGGTAGAGATATGTTGAACTCTCCCCTGTTGGATTTTCAGATCTTCTGCTGGTCTCTTGGTTTATGGTCACAGTTTGACCAAGTGACCATTTTCTCCTCCACGGATGGTAGACTTCGACTGGCAGAAGGCCCTCCCTCGTTGGTCCACATGTCCAGTTCTGTAGCTGACTCTGCTCATCTTCATGGCTCATCTCTGTGTCCCCTTTGTCCTTCTCTTTACAGGACAGATGGCCTGAGCCAGAGCAGCCCTTGGGCCTCTGAGCAACCAAATTCTGAGTTTTGCCCCCTGACATTCTGCCCAAGGTCACCCCTGTGCCCTACGTGGAACACAAGCAGAGAACAACGTGGAACCTTCTCAGGGACATTTAGGGAAACTGTCCTAGGGCAGAAAGAACCCAACAGAGTCCTTGCCAGTCTGGCACCCTGGAGTTGGGGGGACTTCCAGAGCCAGCTCAGGGAGGTCATCTTGTGCTCCCATTGGGCCCGGATGCTGGAAGTCTGATGATATGTGAGTTCAAAGCCAGCTTGTCCATCTCCACCTCTGCTCTCCATTCTCTCCCTACCCGGGTCCTCTTTCCTGCCAGCTTCCAAACAGGAGCCTGGGTAGAGCTAGAGCTCCAGATTTGTCATGGAAACCCATGAAGTGAGGCCTTCAAATGGGGGGGGGGAGCTCTGGTGTTTTTCAAGTGACACGTTTCCGTCACTGCCTCGTGGCTCGGCTGCAGGATGTGCCACTGTGGAGTGGAGCTTAGAGAGGGGGGCACGGCAGGGGGTGAACCCGAAGGCACTTAAAGCAGAGATGGAAGGTATGATGAATGCACGGCCTAATGAGAGGGACCTGTCATGCTCCGGTCTCACGGCCACATCCCCAGGATGGATCACGCCATTGAAAGGCGAGAACTAAAATACCCTGCCTCCTCCTCATTTATTAGGACTTAGAGAAAATGAATCGGATTTGGAGCTCTCTGGGGTCAGCCTTGAGCTCCGTCCCTTTTTAGCTGGGAGGTGGAGGGTGTGGAAAGGTCAGCATCCTGTCCCCGAAGCTGTTAACCAGCCCGCCAAGAGGCTGAGGACGTGGGGGGGGGGGGCACGGCGACATTAGGGGATGAAGTTTGCCGTCTGACACCGCTGGCCAGGAAGGTTAAGGGGCTGGTGACAACTGATGATTTCTCAAGGGCGTCTTGTTTGCAGATGGCTTTCTAGTGATTTAGGCAGGTCGTTAGTGGATCAATACTTTTCTCAGGAGTCCCTAGATTCCCCGGGCTGCTTAATAGTTGAGCCTAGGTGGTTATTTGCAATGAACAATTGTGCCCAATGGTGGGGGACGCCACAGTGCTATTTGTAGCTGCCATCTGATGGCCTACTAGGTGCCAGACACCGCATTAGCTGGGTTGTACTTCTGTACCACTAGTGTGCAGCCTTTTGTAAATGAGTCAACTGAGCTCCGAGGGAATCAAGGACCTTGACGGCAGTCACATAGTATGACTAGAGCATTCCCTCTGCTTGTGAGCTTATACAGTGGATTTGACCTTCCTAAACTCCATTTCCTTGCTGTTAAATGAGATAATGTGTGCCTGCTACATAGTCAATGCTCAGTAACGATAGGTGAGGTGCAGACCCAGGCCTGGATGCTTCCAAGTTCCATATTCTTTTTATGTATCACAGGAACCTTGGGACGGGAAGAAGTGTGACTATATTTTGCCAATGTACATTGATGTCTTTTGCAACATTCACTTATTGTATGATTTCTGGTTGAATGCACTTGGCAGATACCACTATGTCATTGACCTGGCCAGGATCACACAATAGTACCCAGGCTCCAGGCTGAGCTGTCTGGGTTCCTAATTCCAGCTCCACCACCCACCAGCTGTGTGACTTTGGGCAAGTTAGCTAGCCATTCTGTGCCTCTGATTCTTCATCTACAAAATGAAGATCAGAGTAGTACCTGAGTCAATACATGCAAGTGCTCAGGGATAATGCTCCCTGTTGTCATTACTGTCCTTTGATAGGCAAGGAATGGAATCCAGGGCACATTTTAACATGTCCATGTTGGAGGTCATGAGGCTCTACGCTGCTCCTTGGGCTGCTTATTAGATGTTTTTTATATTGCTGAATGTTAAACACAGGACCCAGAAAGGAAAGGAGGTAGAAGATTTAGAGAAAGAACAAAGGAGATTTGTTGTACGAAGGGAAGGCATTGGATGAGCTCAGGAGACCTGAGTTCCCTCTAGGCTGGTCCACTGACCACCTAGGGGACCCTGGCCAGGCCCAAACTCCTTGGGAATCAGTTCCTTCATCCATAAAATGAGAAGGTTGACCAGAGCCCATTCATTTATTTAGAACTTTATTCAACCAGTATCTATCCAGCCCCATGTGCCAGGCTCTGGGGACATACGGGGGTTTCTCAGGGGTGAGACCAAAAGCAAATAGCCCCACAACAAGGTCAGTGGGGACAGGGACCACCCTGGAGTCGCAGGGAGGACTAGTGTCGGGGGAGGCCTCCCTGAGGTGCGCTGATGCTGGAGAAGTGGTCAGCTCTGCAGGAGGACGTCGCGGGCAGAGATCTGCAGGTGCCACAAGAGCTGGCGTGTTCAAGGAACAAAAGGAGGGCTGGGGATGTGGCTCAAGCGGTAGCGCGCTCGCCTGGCATGCGTGCGGCCCGGGTTCGATCCTCAGCACCACATACCAACAAAGATGTTGTGTCCGCCGAGAACTAAAAAATAAATATTAGAAATTCTCTCTCTCTCTCTCTCCTCTCTCACTCTCTCTTAAAAAAAAAAAAAAAAAAAAAAAAAAGGAACAAAAGGAGGCCCCGGCAGCATGTGAGTGGGCACAGCGGGGGACATCCGAGAGAGATGGAGCGAGCCTGGTCTCAGGGAGCCTGCGTGCTGGGCAGGGAGCTTGGGATCTTCACGTCAAAACTGTGGAAAGTCTTAGAAGTGACTTCCGTGAGGACGTGTCATTGTCCCATTTCCACAGCTAGGAAAACACGCCAGCTGCAGGGTGAACGGCAGGAATGCCACCCGGGAGCGGCCTCGAGCATGGTCCAGAGCTGGAGGGTGCAGAGGCAGAGATGGTGTGGAGCCACCGTTGATGCAGAGCCAGAGGACTCCATGTCGATGGCTGTGGGGGACAGAAGGCTGGAAGGAAGGCCCCTCACTTGGGCCTGAATCCTTCCAATTGTATTAGGCCACGTTCCTGCAAATACAACCCCAGGATCTCAGTAGCTTCAACACAGTTTTATTTCTCACTTAGGTCTCATGTCAGCAAACACGGTGGGTTCTGGAATCCGCTCCGCATGTCTTCCTTTTTTTAAGTCCGAGGACCCAGTCAAAAGGAGCAACCTCTATTCCAGAGAGAGAGAGAGAAAAGAAAAGGAGGAGGAGGAGGAGGAGGGGGAGGGGAAGGGGGAGGGGGAGGAGGAGGGGGAGGGGGAGGGGAAGGGGGAGGGGGAGGGGGAGGGGGAGGAGAACTGGCAGGAACACTCAAAGCCTCTGAAAGCTGCTGAGTACCTCGCATCCACTCCAGACCATCGGCCATCAGCTGAATAGAGCAAGTCCACGGCCAAGACCAATGTCAAGGGACAGGGTTGTAATCTCTGCCCACAGTAAGTACTCCAGTGACCAGGGGTGGGGAGTCCTCACACAGGCCAGGGAGAGACTTTCAGGAAGCGGTCACCAAACGTAGCACAGGGTCCAAGCTATCAGCTGAGTGGCTGGTGAAGACCAGGGTGGGCAGTGGAGGTAGGAGGTAGCACGTTTTCCAAGGCGCCATCCATAATTGTCTCTTCACCTTGTGTCGTCTGAGTGCCCATCAGGGGCTCAGATCAAATGGTGATTGAAAGAGTGGAGCATGGACCAGCCCCAGAGAGCCGTGCCTCAGAGATGGCATCCTGTGCCGCTGAACTGCTTCAGAGGAGACTGACCAGGTGTTCTCGGGGACAGGAGGGCAACCAGGTTAATTTCCCTCAAGAAAGAGGCCGGTAACCTGAGCCCTTCTGCTTTGTTAGTCCACTCATTTCAATCCAGCCCCGGAGTTCTTGGGGTTGAACCAGGGTCCCCCTCTTTGTTCTCTCTCCTTCACTCTGGGCTCTGGTCTCCAGGGCCTCTGGGAAGGTCAAGTACTAGTTCCCTGCCTTCCTTTTCAGTGATCAAAAAATGGTTCCCCGGTTGAACAATGGCTGGGCCATCTGTGAGATGTTAACTGCATAATGGAATGTAACTCCGAGGGCTTTTAAAAACACCAAGAGAGATTTTATTGTAACTAATCGTGATGGATGGTGAGTGTGGTCACACTCAGAACATTAATCTTTGTGCCAAGCCCGGGACTAAAAAGCCAAGGCACTCCGTCCTTTCCAGAGCCTTGTCCCCCAACCATGGGTGAGTCACATGGGAAAATCTTGAGACCCCATCTGCATTGGGGGCAGATACCCTGCCCACCTCCCTGTGGCCTTGCCCACCCAGTTCTCATCTCCTCGGCTGGTGGAGTCACTCTGGCCGCCTCTGCACCCCCGCTCAGGACTCCCAGGAACTGATTGGGAAGTAGCTCACAGGGGAAGGGGCCGGACAGAGCTGTGAAAGCTCTGACTCCCCTCCATTCAATTAAAGAGAAGAACGAGTCAAAGATCAGGGCAAGCTCTCAACAGGAAAGTTCATGTGTAATAGCTGCTCTGATCAACCACGTCCATTCTTTTAGAACCATCTCAGCTCCCGTGAACTTGGCTAAGCCTCTTCCTTTATAAAGTTGGTTGAACACTGGACTAAGAAGTTCTGGACTCAAAAGTCAGCTCTATGACTTTGTGATCCCAGGAAAACCACCTGATCTCTCTGGGCCTCGGTTTTCTCGTCTATCATCTGTTAAATGGGTATTCTAATACGCAGGCTACCCTATTCTGAGGGTTTGTGTGAGGAGCAGGGCATGGTGTCTTAGCACTTTGTATGGTAGAGCTTTAGGGTATTTTTAAAACTCAATTAAAGTTCAAAAAACAACTCATAAATATATCTAAGATATCATCTTCCTCCTCCCCTGGAAAAGCAAACAACAAACAATGGGGAAAGAAAAACCCCAAAGAGGAAATGAGAAATAGAAAACCAGACTGGCTTCTTTTTCAAAGTGGAGCTGTGGCCTAGCTTCCTGTTCCTAGAGGTCTTGGCATTTTGAAACTCAGCATTTTGGAATCTGAGAATCCTGAGTCTGAAAGTTTCTGTCCCTCCAGACTTCACATGCTAAAAACCTAATCACCAAGGTATTAGGAAGTAGCTTCAGGAGGTGATTCAGTCATAAGGGTGGAGCCCTCTTGAATGGGATTAGTGTCCTTTTAAGGGACGACCCAGAGGGCTACCTTGTCCCTTCCACCAGGTGAGGACTCAGCAAGAAGATGCTGTCTTCTCTGAAAGACTCCTCCCAGACACAGAATCCACCAGCACAGTGACCTTGGACCTGCCAGCCTCCTGAGATGGGAGCAATGAAGTGTTTTTTTCAACCACTGAGATTAGGGTCATTCTCGTTATAGCAGCGTGATTGCACTAAGACAGAATATGGTGCATTTTTCATATAGTGGCCGTGGCAAGTTCTTGCTTTGAAAAAATATGCTGAGATAACTTTTTTGTAGATCTTTGCTACATGATATTTTAATTTGTGTGATATTGTGTTGAGACTAGGTCTCGAGCTTTCTGATGTTGAGTAATAAATCATCCCCAAGGCAAGGGCCAGGGGCCGGAGCCCCAGAAAGTACCGTAGGACAAGAGGGACACATTGGTTTTACCAGGTGGTGGCTCCCATCCAACAGTAGTAGCTGCCTCCTACCAGAGAGAGCCAGACTTAAAGGCAGACAACTGTGACAATGACCTTTTGGCTGCTCTGGCCCATGCAGACACAGCCCTGCCTTTCTGACACTGAGACTTCTTGGGGGATCTGAGGGTTTCCAGATTCTTCTCAGAGTTCCACTGTGTCTGCCAGTAGGTGTGGGTTCTTTGTCACTCCCAGAATTGTTTTTCACTTCAATTTCTTAAGCTTCCAGAAATATTTTTAAAATTTGGGTCTATTAGCTGCAGTCTTTTCTGTTTTCTAAAAATATCACAGATTTTTTTTTTTTCTTAGATGTCTTCAAAAATTTCTTTTAAATTTTGGAAATAAAGGAAGATAATTGTTGGGCTTGACTCAATATGAAGACCAACTCTCTGGAGCGATCTGATCATTTTTTAATTTATTAAGATCATCCTTGAAACCTAAAGGTGATATTATATGTAAACATTCTATGAAAAAATTTCCAAGAAGAGAGTCTTCTTTTAGGGTATAAAATACGATATGTATGTATTAAGTCAAGTTTATATTATTCTGTATTCTTATTTAATACTGTTTAATTCTTTTGTTTCAGGGTTCTCTTTGAGCTCTACCTGAGAACCTTCAAATTTAACAGAGTGAGCTCATTTGCATGGGTTTGTTTAAGAGTTAAAGGATTCATAATTTATGACAGTCATGTTTGGCTTTCCATTATTTTGTTTTTTAGGCTTATTTGATTTACCCTCATTTCTTTTTTTGTATGAATTATGTTTACTGTCTTCCTTTTATTTAAAAATAATTCAGGACAGACCCCATTTTTGTTCCTTAGTGGCAGCCCTTAAGTTTTCCTGATGTTCTTTGATCATTTTTCTCTGTTACTGTAAATCAGTAGCTATCAAACTTCCCCATGTGTATAATGGAAAATGTCTTGAATTTGTCTCTTACCTCATTAAATTGATCTTCTGCAGCATCCAACCTGCTGTTCCCATGGTAGTTTTTAATTAATCAATTGTGTTTTCTCTCCATTCAGTCTCCCCTTATTGATGCTTTCTCTCACCCCTCTTGCTTTAGCTTCCAGATTCAATGTCCTCTTGAATATCATGGAGAAAATAAGCCAGAAATATACTCACTTACTTACTGCCTATTTCCTGCAGTAAGTCTATATGGCAAGAGAGGGTTTTCCGTGGCTCTTCAAGTGGCCTCTTTTTCAGAACTTCAGGAGCTCCTAAGGAGCATGGGGTCCTCTCTGCCATTTATCTCTTCCCAAGCAAGGATGCTCCCTGAGGGCTTTAGTCACAGTCCCCTGCGTTTACTTCCTGGGTAAGCCATTCTGAAATTGGGTGGTGATCATGAACTGGTCTTCTGCACCCCATTCCTCAGTGGCTCAGGCCATCCTGGGGAAGAGTGGTGGCATTTGACCACAGTGTGACAAGGACCAATCCTTTCCTGGGTTTTCATTGGCCTGTGGAGAGAAATAAAATAACACCCTACAATGTCAATCAATGTTGGGCTGTCCCTGTGTCAGGAGTCCTCCCTGATGTGATACAGATATTAATCACAGTTTCTTTCCATACAAAGGTTGATCTTTTTTTTTTTTTTTTTCAAAGTACAGGAAAAGATGGATTCATCTGACAACCGTGGCTGTGCACAGTGAGTCCTTGATGCCAAGTATACTGTTGTCTTGCATTGACTGGAAATAGCCTAGAGATGCAAAAATAAAGGATTGGATTGATCCATCAAAGCTTGGTTATGCAGCCCTCAAAAATAAGGCAGGAATATTTAAAGATGTGGTAATGTCTCCATTGTTAAGCAAATGAAGAGTCACAAAACCTCACTTGATCTTCTTTTTGTAAAAATAATATACATAAGTGTGTGTGTGTGTGTGTGTGTGTGTGCAAGAGAGAGGGACATTGGAGAGAGATATATCTAGACGATAATACACCCCTGTGTTCATCTCTGGATGATATGATTATAGAGACTTCAACATCCTTATTCATTTTGATTCCTGAATTTCTCTGCATTTCTTCAATGCATATGCACTACTTTTATAATAAGGGGAAAAAAGGTGTTTTAAAAATCAATCCATTTCAGGATTCAGGCAATCCTTAGAGATATTATCTCCATAGTAGATGGTGGTTTATTGTCTTGCCTTTCTTCCTCTCTAAAAGATCAAAACATGAATCAGTTGAATATTCTGGACATGTTATTAATGAAAAATCATATTGATATTTGCTGTTAAAAATCCTATTATACTGGGAAGCTTTGAAACGACTTCTGAATTATTTTTTAAAAGGTCTAATTCTCTTTCTGTGAATGTGCATTTAAATTCTCTGAAAGCTGCTGAGACAGTCACATGTATTATTCTCATAAACTCATGGAATTGTTGAACTGCAAAGGATCTTAGGGGTGATGGTCTGGAGGAGCAGGTTTGAAGTGGCTTAAGGCGCATCTTTGCAACTGTGTTATTCAGGAATGTCAAGTGGGGAATTCAAGATCAGATTACACCAAGGCAATGGGCAAACATTATCAAATCAAAATCTCCTTCGAGAGCTGATTGCTAATCATTTATCAGTACACCTTTGCTCTAGGGGTGATCTAATCCTTGAAGGCACTGGGGCTAGGAGAAGTGAAGCCATCTGCCTAAGGTCACATGACAGCTCTAGGACAGAACTGGCTTGGTAGGCAGGTCTCCCTACTCCAGCCTCCAAGTGCCCCACAAGGGACCTGCTACAAACATCCCAGCTCCAATTTTTGCCAGGGCAGAAGAGAAGAGTGTTTATTACAGTTAGGAGCTAGGAAAACCTCACTTTCAGACTCTAAAGAAAAATGAGCAGGGTGTCCATAAATATCACGTTGCTTTAGGTGAATTCACCTTGAGACTTAGCGTGGTAAGACAATTAATCTTCACGTGAAATTTAACATTTCTCGGATAATTGTTTAAAAAAAAAAAAAGCTTAAATCCCTGTAAGAGACAGCACAGTATTCTCACCATTTGTGCAATGATTTGTTAATTAAATTGCTGCTAAAACAATATTTATTTTTCACCTTAAAATCAGTTGAATATCAATCTACAATCGATACAGTGTTGCCCGGAGGCATCTCTAGCTTCAAATTTGCTTCACAAATCTGCTGCAGGTAATTTACACCCAGTCAATAAGACATGTTTCAAAAGCCACTTTTCCCTCCCAACAGGCGACCCTGGTCTAATTTACAATTGGATAAGAACTGGCAAACTATACACACCTGAGTTAAATGTAATTTGTAATAGGATTTTTTTTTTAAAGCAGTCGTGAAAGATTTGATTTCCTCGGTTCCGTATGCAAGTCATCTTGGGCTATTTCTGGGACGATAACTGGAAAACATAAATTGCTTTGTTTTTTTTCTTTCAGGCATAATTTTTAGTTGTTGTTCTTCAGGTGGGGAGGGGGGAGCACCTTCAGGGACAGAGAACAAAATGATTGCTGTCTGCACAGTCCACGGGTAATAAGTCAAGAAGGCATTATTATTGTTTGGGTTTATTTATTTATTTATTTGCAGGAAGGGGATTTTTTTTTTTTTAATTCCAAGTCAGATTTTCCCCTAGTTCCCTTAGATTTGGGAGGAGCAAGATCTGTCAAGGTTTGGCCGAATGAAAGATTTACAAATTAATTCCAGGACTTGACATCAGGATGGTTGAAATTCGTAATTAGGGTAAGGAACTGTAATCAACTCCTTCGAAGCCTGGCGAACTGGGCGCCTCTCCTGCCGCAGGTCAGTGCCTGGTTGGACCCACTCTCAGCTCTCACCCCTCCGTTGCATCCCACCGGCTGCCAATTTGATTGGTTAAGTAGTTTGGACTGTGCAATCCTCTCTTTTTCTTTTGGATTGATGTGTTTATTACTTTTTGTGACAGTGGCTCCCAAGGCAGATGTTCAATAAAGAGGTGAAAAAAAAAATCTGATACAGACCCAAGTCAAGAGAGAAACGGTGGAGATTGCAGAAAATTGGGAAAGTTATCATAAGCATGGAGCTGTTATTGGAGATTTTGCTCCCAGCGTTTGTAGCTGTTGTGTTATTTACTCTTCCGCCGACGGAAACCTAGCAGGGAATTATTGAAAGTCGAGTTGCCTGAGTTTTAAATTGCAGTTTTTTTTTTTTTTTTTTTTTTTGGTGCACCTCATGGAAGCAGCTCATCAGAGGAAGCTGATTTTTGAAGCTCTAAGCAAGGGGAGATGTTCTGTCTCTCTGTCTCTTTTCTTCCAGAATGAGGAAAACGGACAGGCTGCCTGCCAGGGAGGTGGGGTTTATATGGGGGCATGGAGAACAGGTTGGGCTTTGGCATCATTGTAACTATACCACATGTCCTTAGGGTTCGTTGGGTCCCAACTCTTCACTCCCTGCTCCTCTTTGTAGCCCTGTGGAACCCCAAGGCTCTGCTCGCTGGCTTCTCACCTTCCTAGTCCATCTCTACCATTTGTTCCTGTCCCATGAAGGCTGACCTGCCTTAGACATCTGCCACCCTGCTGGGGACCCCGTGATACGTCTATGCTAATTGCCACCCTCCAAAGCCCCTTTTCTGGCTTTTACATCCTTATCTTTGCCCCGCCCCGCCCCATGGAAATGAGACATCAGGGACCTTCCAGGGACAACACCTTCATCTGTATTGCTCTTGGAGGAGCTGGAAGGAGGGCCAGGTTTTCAAAACCTCCACACTCCCTGTCTGGCTACTGCTTCCCAAGTCACCCTCAAAGCCATTGAGACCTGTTTATGTCCTTCAGTCCCCGTACAGTGTCCTTCAGTACAGCACAGGAAGCTCTTAAAACTATCATAGGACAACACACTCTCAATCTGGTGGTTAACTACACTTTGGAATCTGAGGTCTAAATATGTCTGTTTGCAGATCAGTTCTCTTTCTTGTCCTTTCCTAAAATGTACTGGTTCATCAGATCTCTGAGGATGCCGCGACTAGAAAAAATCCACTTAGCCTTGGCTTTTGCCTGGTGTTTCCCAAGCTTCTGCAGCCATTTCAACGATCATTCTGCATAGATTTGCTGATTATACCATGTGGCCGGCCTTGTGCTACACCCTGGGAAGATAGCGAACAAGAAAGATGGCATCCCTCCCGCCTCTAAAAGAGCCCTACCCACCGAGATACTGATTTAGACTCACCTTTGAGAACTCTTCCTTAAGGCACAGAGCACAGTTTGAGAAATATTCCCTAAGTCAAGGGAGTGGTTTTAATGATGGCTTTTCAATTCATACCAATCGGAAACCAGTCTTCTGGTTTACAGAAAGAAGTGAGAAATCAGCCATCCGGAAGCCAGGTGAGAGGCCTTTGCTGAAACTGGGATCTTGAATGTCTTCCAAAGGCGCATGTGTTCAAGGCTGAGTTCCCAGCCCTTGGGGCTCATGGGAGGTGGTGGATCCTTTAAGAGGTGGAGCCTAGTGGGAGATTTTAGGTCACTGGGGGCGTGCACTTGAAGGGGATTGTGGGACCCTGATCTTTTCCACTTTCTCTTTTTTATTTTTTCCCAACTCCCAGCCTCCACCAGGCTCTCTCTGTTATGATATGTGGCTTGGCCACAAAGCAATGGGGACATGGGGCCCCAAAGCAGTGGTGCCAACCAACCAACCATGGGCTGATACCTCCAAATCTGTGAGCCAGAACAGACCTTTCCTCTTTTTAAATTGATTATTTCAGGTATTATTATTATTATTATTATTATTATTATTATTGTAGTTGTTTACAATGACAGAAAGCTAACATAGCCTCAGAAGAAACCAACCCTGATGTGTGTCAATCTTGGACTTCCAGCCTCCAGGACTGTGGGAAAATAAATCTCTGTGTTTAAGCAACCTGGTGTGTGGTGTTCTGACGGCTCCAGAAAACTAACATAGGGAGGAAATGGGGTTCAAGTGCAGAAGACAATTATAATTAAACATCAGACTATTGGGTGAGAAAGCAAAAGTATAGGCTTCAAGGAAGGAGACAGAAGAGGGAAGAGCAGCAGGCAGGAAGGAGCTGGGGTGGACTTTCCTGGCTGCCCCTCACACCAACCCTGTGTGACCAACGACTCACTGAGAGACACTGGCTGTGACCATGGTCAATCTGATCCACGCTGCAGAGCTTTTGCCAGACAAAAAGTGAAAGTCTGAACCCGAGAAGCAGCACCCAGCTGGGTGTTGTCAGTACTTCCCCATCTCCATGTCGGGCTAGTTTAGAACCAAAAACATGAGTCCTGGTTCCAGTAAAGAAGAAACCGTGCAAGGGAGATGTGAGGACCCCCAGGTACTTGTTTCAAAAAATAAATAAATAAAATTATTTAAAAATCAAGAAACTGCCACCCGGCAGATGTTCAACAGTGGAATGGGTGTTTGAGACCAGGAAGAAACACTCCAAATGGCACTGGAAAGTGATCATCAGAGAAAAAAAAAGAAACAAACAAAAACAAAAACCAAATCTCTCTGAGATGTCTGTATCATATAAACCTAATAAGACACAGTGAGAAATATTGGATTTATTTTTACAAGTTAGCTGTGACCTTCTCAACCTTCTGAATGGATTCACTTTGCACAGTTCCTCTTATGGGCCTTAGGGTTATGACTAACTCATAAAAATAAATCCAATATTTCCCCCTTAGCCATGTCATAGCCAATGTAGGGATTCAGATGACGGGGCAAGGGAGGGGGCTTTCATTTCGTTTGACCTCCCATTATGAGAGGTGCTGAGCCCTCGGCCCTGGCGGGGCCTCTGGCTTCCCGCCCCTCCCCAGAACCTGTGTACACAGGAAGAGGAACAAGGCCCCCTGTCAGGGCCAAGCCCGGGGCAGGGCATGGTGGGGATGCTATGGACAGATGAGGGGGGTCCTGGTGCACCCGGGAGAAGCAGCCTCCTGGCCTCGGGGAAGCAGGGAGGTGGTGGGTGAAATGGACCACTGCTCTGCAGAGAGAAGGGAAAGCTTGCCTTTGAAGAAGGGTCCTGGCAGTCAGAGGAACTGGCCACCACCAGGTCACCTAGGGTGGACCTCTGTTAGTGAAGACATGCAACCTGGGATGGAGTCTCCTTCCTGTCACTCCCCGAGGCCATGGAGGTCATTACACCACTGTCTCCTGATGGCCCACCGCAGCCCAGGCACATGAGGGCACAGAGGCTACAGGGGGAACAAAATCAGACGTGGCTCCTGTCTCCCGGGGGCCTGAGGGTCAGGTACCGACCAAATAAATAAATGCACTAACCAAGTAAGTGCAGTAATCCTGTGTGGTCACAAGTACAAAGAAGGCCTAGGGAGGGGGCCTGGAGTCCTGGGAATGATGGCAGGATCCCGACTGGGTAGGCCGGGATGACTTCCCTGGGGGAGTGAGGGTGGAGTGGAGCAGTGATTGGATTCTAGTGGGTGCCCCAGCGAGTTCCTGCGGCAGGCCTGGCTCCCAGGGAGCAGGAGAGGTGTTGCACCTGGCACCCAGTGTCTTCCCAAACAGAAACTCGCAACACTAACCCCACTGCACAGGAACCCCCCATTTTCCTCTTCCCACAGCCCCTGGTAACCTCTCTTCTGCTTCCCATCTCTGAATTCTCCCATTCCACACTCATTTCTAATGAACACAATGCAGTAACGGGATGGGATGTCCCTTCCAGCATTCAGTGACGAAGATGGTGACTTCTGTGCTGCTGGCTGCTTCTGGGTTCTCTTCCTGCCTCCCCTTGAGGGAAACCAGCTTCCGGGTGGTGAGCCTCCCCCTGGAGACTCCACAAGACCAGGAACAGCAGCTGCAAGCTGGGCCTGAGAGCTGTCAACAGCCTCCTGAGGGAGCTTAGGAGCAGAGCCTCCCCAAGGTGGAAACACGGCCCTGTCACTGGGCTGCTGAGCCAGGACACAGCTAAGCCAGGCTGGGATTTCTGACCTGCAGAAATTGAGATAATGCACATTGGTTGTTTTAAGTTCCTAGGTTGCAGGGTATCTGCACAGCGATACATGAAGACCACATTCTTTTCCTTTCACTTACTTGGAGGATTCTGGTGCTCAGGATCCTTCTTCATGGCGTCTGACCTCCTCATGGGAAGGGCACAGGGCTTCTCTGAGCCTAACCTCCCAAGCTGGACACAGCCCAGCACCATGCCATGCCCTGATGGCTCTGTCACTTAGAAACTTGCCCAAGTGACACATCCTTCCTTGTATCTCTTTATTTTCTTCTACTAACACCTCCCTGGACTTGGGGAGCCATGGAAGCTTACCTGTTAAGTTCTTAGAGGAGTGTTTATTTCTCCCTGGACTAATCTTTCCGGTTCACCATGGCCCTGCTTAGAGAACCGAGGGACCCATGCACCCTCCTCCCGGGCAGAACCTCTTGCCCGTCCCTTCTCTTTTCTATAGTGGGTGTTGCTCTTTAAGAGGGCTCAGGGGCTGGCACAGCATCTACCAGCACTTCACACAAGCCTAAGGAAATGCTAATAGCACATGCTAGAGCCTGGGGGTACTCTGGGATGGGGTGGGGGTGTACTAGAGATCCTGAACATTGCTTTTTGGCCACCACCTGAGCCGGGGTTCCGTCTGTCCACAGAGGCCCCGCCGGCCCACCCAGTGGGGAAGTGTGGGCCCAGGCTCGTCTGAATCCCTCTCTTCCCAGGCTCTTTATAGTCACCCTGCTCAGTGCCGCAGACACACACGTGGTGCCTGTAACTGCAGAGGATGGGGCAAGTCCCCAGCACTGTCTTAGGTAGTGATACCTGCTTTTATTTGTCTCCAAACAACATCTTTCAATCTTGGTGGGGTGGGGGTTCCCAGGCAAGCAGAGCAGTTGTGTTTACCCCCCACCCCCCGCAGGAGTTCTTAAAGGCTGTGCCCTTTGATCTCCTCTGCTCTCGGATTTCTTCTTTCTAGACTGCAGGTGTCTACTTCTGGGTCTTTTGTCCAACGAAGGCCCCTGACCCCTGGGTCTTCCCTGTGTCTTTGCCTATTTTGCTGTATTTTTTTTCCTTTTCAATATAAATTATAAAAATAAACTTTTTTGTGGATCTTTAAATAAGGCAAGATTGTATGAACAACGAGCATGAAAACTGAGGTGTCTCTTTGGACAGATAATAAGAATTGCATGCAGTATCCATGTAGGGTAGGGACAGATAAGGGTTTCCTACAAGGCAGCTCAGTGAGAGGGTGTCACTGTGCCATGGTCGGCCTCACGGCCCCATGTCGGAGGGGGCTGCATGCAAACCCTGGCTCTGCCATGTGTGACCTTAGGCAAGTTGTAGAGCGCCCTGCACTCCACTTGGATGATTTGGTGAGGACCAAATGAAATAATGGAGGGCTGGGAACAGGGAGAGCACTCTGCAATATTAAAACACCTCCCAATGAACTCATGGTCAATCTACATGAGTTCACCGGGAGGTTGTTTTAACCCTTATCTGTCCCCACCTTAGATGGTTACTGCTTCAGGATGGCCACCTCAACGAAAGGTGCCATTCGGTACCCAGAAGCCCGGGTGCCATCTTGATGCCTCTTTGCCCCTCACTGTCCACAATCAATGTGGCAGTCATATTGTATGACTTTCAGCTTTGTATATTTCACACTTGTCTTTTTAGATCTCATTCTAAGACCCTCTGTCCCCACAGGCATTTTGGAACCCTGGACATTGTTTGTGAGAGTGTCAAACAGTGTGGCCCCTGTGGAAAACGGCTTGGCAGCTCCTCAATGCAGTGATCATTGAGTGACCGTGAGGCCCAGCGGTTCCACACCAAGGTACAGTGTTGAAAACTAGTACTCAAACGAAACCTTGTACCCCCGTGTTCATAGCAGCTCTGCTCACAATAGCCAAAAAGGTGAAAACAACTCAAATATTCATCACTGGGCAGAAAAGCACAATTTGGTATGTCCACAGGATGGAGCGCTAGCCAACCATCACAGGGGGAAAGTGAGGAGGACACAGATGAACCTCAGGACACTATGCTAAGTGAAAGAAGCCAGGAACATGGCCACAGAAATATGTAGAACGGCAAGTCCAGAGAGACAGGAGTAGACAGTGGCTGCCTGGGGTAGGGGTAAGGGTGACAGAAGTGACCATCTAAAGCTTCCTGTGAGTAATGATGAAAAAGTCCTGAAAGTACATAATAGTGATGGTTGCATGACATTGTGAATAACTTAACTCCTGAATTGCACACTTTAAAATGATTAGAACTGGAAATTTTACATTTTGTGTGTTTTACTGCAATAAAAAAAAAATCCTGCTCTTTCTTTGCAATCCAAATGTAACAGGACATCCTGTACTGTTACTCTGTCCCCTGCACACCAGGGTCCCCGTGGCTGCTTGTTAGAGTCCTTATGTCTTCTGCAGGGCCTTCTGGATGGGGTTCCTGTTTCCTGGAGGGCCCCCTACCCTGGGCCAGATGCTTTCCTCCACTGCTAGACACCTCCCTTTACTTATCTATGGTGGGAAGGCAACTTCCTGAGGCTGCTGGGTTCTTTCTCTCTCGAATGTGCCTTTCGGTCAGCAATGACCTTATTGCCCAGTTTTCTGGGCTTTGCCTGCAGAGAGGACCCAAGCATTGCTGAGAACCTCAGGCATGTCTTTTGAACTAGGTAAGTGGTCCATCCGGGTACGAGTGGTTGAGGGAGGTAATGAACTTCCAGGACCTCCAGCCCGTCCCTCCTCCTCCTGGATCTCCTTCCAGATGTTCAATAATGGACTCGTATTGTGGATCAGAGCTGTTTCTCCCTCCATCCCGATCTTTAATATAAGCAATATCCTCCCCAACCGAGGCTTCTAGGATAGCAGTTTGCTTCAAGAGCACAAATTAAAGGGATGCCACCCAGGGCCTTAATGGTCTTAGCAGAGTCAACACAGAGAGCATCGCGCACTCCCTATTTAATATGAAGAGTGACTAAGTGGAGCCACTGCCCTTCCAGTCAGGCCTGGTCTGAATACCAAAGAGACATGGGGAGGAAGGAGTTAGGGAGGAGCTCCGAGCTGTCACTCAGCTGCTCCCATCAGCTCATCCGCCAGCCCTGTGGGGCTGTGGGAGAGAAGGTAAAGGTCAGGAACTCTCAGCAAATATTTAGAGGGCTGTTCCCAAGTCTGATGGGTTTGGACACAAGGTAATCCTCTCCTGGAAGGAGCCAGTAATCCCTGAGCAAATGCCCGGCCTAACTGGTAACTCTATGGCTGAGCCAGCCCGTCTCCCCTGGGATAGTCAGGGAGGGAGAAGGTGAGCCCAGCACCCAGGTTGAGGTTTGGATGGGAGTGGAGGAGGCCTTGGCTCTGAGAAAGAGGGCACCTGCTGGGGAATGCTTTCCAGTGCAACCTGTTGTGTTGGGGTGTACAATATTTTGTTATCTATAAAAAACAGATATTGAGCAAAACCTGTAAATCCAGTTCTGAGTTAGGGATGAGGCTTTAGAGATGAAAAACACATTCCCTGTCAGGAATTCAGAGTCTGATCGGGGAGCCAGTCTGCAAGCTCTCTGAGGACAGGTAGTATCTGTGAGTTTGCTCACTATTGGATCCCCAGCCAATAACACTATGAATGAATGAATGAATGAATGAATGAATGAATGAATGAATGTCCTGTAGTTCAGTGGAACCCTTCCGATGGAACTCAAGGATGACTTCCTGGAGATGGGCTTACAGGTAAATCAGAGAGCAGAGCAGAGAAGTAAAGGAAAGAAGACTCAGGCAGGAGGAATAGCATGTGCAAAACATGAAGGTAAAGGGAATCATGGCACAGCTGGGACCTTCTGGTGCTTCCAGATGCCTGCTATGTAGAACACACTGGGTGACAGATCTGAGGCAGGATCCCAGTCTGAAAGAAACTTGCAGGCCATGGTGAGGAGCTTGAATTCCTCCTGGAAGTTCCTTATGGGTTTTTAAGAACAAAGCAATAAGGTCTGGTTTGCATTTTTGATCATCCTATGGAGGATGACTTTGCCCACTCTGTCTACTAATGCATGTTAAAACCCAGCCTCTGCTACCTACTAGTATTGTGATGGATCTAAACAGCCACTGTTCACTAGAAAACAATCTGAGCCACATATGTCATTTAAATTTTTCTCATAGCCACAGTAGGCAATATACTTAATCACATCCTTTATTTAACCTGAAATGACAAGATACATTTTACATTTCCCCATTTGGAGTCTTTGAAATCCAGTGCACATCTCAATCCACACTTGCCACATTTCAAGCTCAATAGCCACATGAGGCTAGTGGCCGCCATGATGAACTAAATCATTTGCCCAAATGAACGTGGCTATCAAGTGTGGGGCCTATACTCTTCCCAGTCATGCAATTCTGCTTTCTGAGTGCTTGAAATTTAGGGTGCTTGTAGGTTCTTGGAAAACCATGAAAATGGAAAATATCTCAATTATAAAAAAAAAAATACATAGCCTGGCACACACCTGTAATCCCAGTGGCTTGGGAGGCTGAGGCAGGAGGATCTGGAGTTCAAAGCCAGCTTCAGCAAAAATGAGGTGTAAGCAACTCAGTGAGACTCTGTCTCTAAATAAAATACAAAATAGGGCTGGGATGTGGCCTAGTGGTCGAGTGCCTCTGAGTTCAATCATCTTGAACAGTGTATGTGGAGCTACAGAGCACGCACCAGACAATCAAAGCCTCTGTCTTTGCTGAACCCTGCCTAGAAGACCCCAAATTAAGCAAGCAAACAAAATGATACAGTGAAAGTTACAATGGTGGCAAAGAGTGAAAGCAATGATCCTGACCCCCCAAAGAGCGTTCAGGGACCTAAGTGTAAGTTGAATCCTTAGGGCTAATTGGGGGTCAGTGAGGACAAGGGTGACCTTGGCAGGCAGGGACATTTAACAATGTCTGAGACATTTCTGGCTATCACAACTTGGGAGGCAGACGTTACTACTGGCATCTAGTGGGTAGAGCCCAGAGATGGCTGCACATCCTGCCATGTACAGGACAGCACAACAACAAAGATTTATCCAGCCCAACTTCCCAGTAGTGCTGAGATTAAGAATTCCCGATTCAGAGAGATGCTGTAGAAAGAAGGGTCTCAGAGGAAACCCTGAGATCCTCTGGCATTTAAAGTAAATTAAGTAGATATGAAAGGAAGGATCCATCAATGAAGTAGGAGGCAATGCAGAAGAGAAAGGGGGAAGATGAGACCAAGCAGGTGATAGTGACCCCAGTTTGGAGGCTGTATATAAGTTCAGTGATCAGTGAAAACATTACACTGTTTATTTTGCAGGTGGGTATTTGGGGGTGGGATTGAACTCAGGGGCACTCGACCACTAGGCCACAGCCCAGCCCTATTTTGTATTTTATTTAGAGACAGGGTCTCACTGAGTTGCTTAGCACCTCGCTTTTGCTGAAGCTGGCTTTGAACTCCAGATCCTCCTGCCTCAGCCTCCCAAGCCACTGGGATTACAGGTGTGCACCAGGCTATGTATTTTTTTAAAATTGAGATATTTTCCATTTTCATGGTTTTCCAAGAACCTACAAGCACCCTAAATTTTAAGCACTCAGAATGCAGAATTGCATGACTGGGAAGAGTACAAGCCCTACACTTGATAGCCACATTCATTTGGGCAAATGGTTTTGTTCCACTGAGCCCTGGATTCTTCATATGGAAAATAGGTTATGGCATGATCAAGTGAGAAGATAATAAATTTGGCACATAGTAAGTGCTCAATTAATGGAACTCAGTTCTTTCTTTTTATCATATTCCAGCAATGCTTTTTTTATTCTGCCTTCTTTCGTCTGTGCCAAAATCCTGCTGAAAACAGGACTGATTGTGGGATGGAATCTCTGACTGCTCCTTTTCCTTACAGATAAAGTGTAGTTGGTGTTATAAAGGTTGCCAAGTGTCTTATCTGTGAAAACCACTTTCAACTTCCATCCTCTCCCCTCCCTAATTTCCCTAAATTGGCTCCCCCTGCCCATTAATGTCCTTTGCATTAACAATTAACTGATTGGTAAGACAGGGGTCTCTGCAACATGGTTTAGCTCATTACTTATCAAACTAGGAAGCAGGAAAAGAGGTAGATTGGAAACTCTTTGAGGGAAGCAGATCTTTTCAAACTTGCTCACCATTACCCAGAAAATCATACACTTGAATCTGCTTCACTCTAGCTCCTAGAATTTAGAGTGTGATAGGGATTTGGCAATTCACCCCAAGGATATATTTTCTTCCAAGTCTCTTGGTTCATCTTATACATTTAATAAATTGACTTTCTAGTCCATAACACAACATTTTCCCTTTTAATGCAATTATACAATTTTATATTCTCTTCTAGCTGAGTTGTATAACCCACCCCTCCCCCATCAGTTTCCCCAGAGTTTCTAATCTAATCCCCAGAGATGGGAGAATCTCAGTTTCAGATCAAATCCAACATCAAAATGCTCTTCTTGGGTATCAGAATAGGACACTGGGGTACCCCTTTGACAGTGGACAAATTCCTAATGATGATCGGATGAGGGCAAACCACCACGGAGAACACTGTTCTAGAATAAAGGGTTCTCGTGGGAAATGGAAGTGATTCCTGAATCTTCCACAGCTTTGGAGAATATTTTGATTTTATGTTTGCAGTTTCTAGGATGTTTTGTAAATAGAGTTTTGATAACAGAAAATGCTTCCAACGTATTTTGGGGGATCTATGGGAGATGCTTGAGTTGATTATTTATGCTGGGTCGTGGTTTGGTCCTCTCAGGAAGTCCCAGGCATTTGTTGGCTTATAGCAAAGCCGTCCATCATAGACACGCTGATGAGGCCAAGCAAACTGGCTGTCAGAGCCTCATGTGCACGATGCCACGAGAATGGGAATGTCAAAAACAATGTCCTCTTCTTTGTCTCTTGAGAAGGAAGTTATCCCAAGATGCTTGGGGATGGATGGAGTTGATTCTTTCCTGATGCATGGCACATACTGCAGTCAACTTTGCAGAGATACCAAATGGGGATAAAATACCCTCTGAGAAACATGCTGTCTGCTTATTTTTTTTTTTTTTTTTTGCTCATCTGAACAAAATGGCTCTGAATTTACATAATTAAAATGCTGGTGTCTTTTCAGATCCTAACAATGGGTAATTAACACTGTTGCTTGTCAGCTGGGGAAATACCTTGGGAGGAGGCGATCAGAGCCCAGCGGCTTTATTTTGGGCCACATCTTGTGGACCATCAGGGCTAATTGAATCACCCCCCATCTCATTGGAAATGAATGAGAGAACATTGAGCGTTACTAGCCCGGCTCACAATCAACCCAGAAAAGGCTGCAAGCCGGCTCGGGATCAGAACCTCAACCCTGCCTTGAGGACTGCAGTCTGACAGTCTAATTTAGAAGCGTTGCTTAAAATCTTAATCAGCCGCGTTGAAATTAGCAGAGGCGAGCTTTGACACCATGTTTGTTGTTTATGGTTATCATTTTTAATAAACGTTAAAATGTTTTTTACAGGTGTGGAAAAAGTCACCTCCCTGGGACACGGCTCTCTTAGGTCTTGCAGATTCTATCAAGAAAAGAAAAATGTCATTGTCGAGAATGAAGACGTAACATATTCATCAGAGCTTGCCTGCCTTTTATTCTGTGGAACCTTGAAAGCTAGCCACACTCCTAAGCCCGAGTCCATCTTCCCTGCACAAGTGATATCTTGATTGACACATCTCCAAATAAGCTTCTGAATAGCTTTCCGTATTAGCCTCGGAATAATTCAGATGTCAAATTACGGCTCACAGACTCCCTGACTCCTTACGAGCTCCAGAATGAATTTTTTAAATATTTGGGAGAAAAATATTAAATTTTGTTCAGGTTGGGTCAAAGTTCATATCATTTGGTAATAAAGAGCCACAGAGGATGTTTGCCCAGGGTGAGCTGCGTTGATTTTATTTTGTGCAACAGCTGCAGGTCTGACTGACCCTTGGTGGGCAGTTTGGAGTTTGCATCTCCTGCAGCCTTCGGCATCTTTACGGTTTCTTTGGACAGAAAGAGGAAAGAGAAAAGAAAGAAGAAGGGCCGAGGAAATGCAATGAATTTTTCTCTCTGTGCAGGACTCCTGGCTGATGTCATCTCTAAATATGCAGGTTTAATTGCTCATCTCTGCCGCAACAAGGGGAAAAGGCATCTTTGTTACTTGTTTTCATCACTGTTGAAACCGCACTGCCGACTCAGCCTGGATTCTTGTCTTGCAAACTCTGCAGAAGCGTTCCTTACAAGCTAGAAGGCAAAGCGGTGCTTGCTGGGTTGATAATGACCACTTTTCATAATATTTGTTGGATGCTCTGAAATGTGTGGCTGAGAAAACTCTCATTATTACTGTCTGTTTGCACGGCTGTAAATATTTAACCAAGAATGCTACCTGCTTCGTGGAAAGACTTGCTAATTACACCTGCTTCTCTCTATAATTACATATTGTTGTAAAATTCTACGATAATGACACAACTGTGTTTTTCTCTTGCAAGGGGTAAATTTATACCAAGTGTGGCACCTGAATTTCCATAAGCAATTAGCCTACACATTTACATCCCTGTGTTTTCCTGTGATTTTATTGAAATGAAAGATAATAAATTAAATCTAATTATAGCAGGAAGACATCTAGTAACTTGATGTTTATTTTTGAGCCACAGCTCCACTTTGTAAGGAAAGCAAGGAGGGGAACTATATTATTGCTTAACGCAGTGGAAGCATTCTGATAAATTAGAAATTTCATTCTGATAGCAGGGACCCAGACAGGCAGCCCTTATTGGATACTGGGGCTCTCTTGACAAGATGTTTTTCTACAAAATGCATATTTCTAGTCTGATGAATGTGAAGTACTGCTCTTGGCTTGTAGCCTGATTCTTGGTGGAGCATCTCTATAGACAAATGTTTCCCTAGATACTCTAATAAAACCCAGGATAATCATCCACAGTTCACGGGGTCCCTTGAAGAGGGTGGGAGGTAGAGCCCTGGAATTCAGGAAATAGGAGACAAATAAGAGCCTTCTTTTATTATGATAAAACAAGAGCATCTCTATTCCTTTGGAAATCTTCACTCTTTAGGTGACAGAGTGCCTATCTAGGCTACCCCCAGGTTCATCTGCTTTAATCAGGAGACGGCTTATTCAAAAGACACACAGCCAAAAGGCTGAAAACAAAAACAAAAGCCAAACAAAATAAGTGGCGTGACAGTACAGATGGAAAAAATGAATACATCTCGACATCTTTATTGTTTTCTTTTTCGTTTTGCTCCCTTGAAATCCTCTCTCTCCAGTCTCCTTCTCCTTCTGTATAAATGCAAACATCTCCAAATGTCAAGTGCAGGGAAGTGACCCATCCTTTAATGGCACAGAGTATGATTAGAGACCGATTTCCTTGTCATTTCCGACACAAACACAATCCCTAGGTTACAGGCTTCCCAGAACAGTTTTCAACCTGATAATGAGTTGGCTTGTTTGTTTAGTGGTCATGACTGCTCCTACTTCAAAACATTTTAGCAAATATGAGGGTGGTGAGACTGTGTCATTATGACAAGTGGGAACAGGAGCAGGGCCTGGATTTGGCTGATCGGTGACAGCCGGGCTGGCTGAGGACCTGGACTGATAGGTTGTCTTGCCTGGCCCTGCCGGGGAACTATTCTCTTCGATTTCCTCTCAGTGACCGGGCTGGAGTGTGGCTTCCTAATGGTTTGCTGTCGATACAGTAAAAATGCTCACCCGTCTTTAATCCATTCCGAGAGGGCTCTTTACATAAGTGGCCTATTCCATTTCTTCATTTTCAGAAAAGGCAATCAAATAAGATTGAACTACACAGGCTGCTGTACAGTGACTTATAAGTGTGTGTGTGTGTGTGTGTGTGTGTGTGTGTTTGAAAAAAGCACAATGATTAATTTTGAGACACAGCATTTTGTGTTGTCTGTGACAATTTTCTTCCTCACCCTTTTTTTTAAGGACTCTGAAAATCAATGTTGTGCTTCACTACCATCCATCTTTATATAGTAATAAATTAAGTGGGAGGTATTGATATTTTTGACTGAGCTTTTAAAATTTACATACTAATGACAATTATACCCTGGTGACTGTTGATTCCTGCTGCTGTTTACTCTTCCCGGCTTGGGAAAGAGTGTCGCCTGTTTGCTTTGAGGTTCCTGAGTGTCTTGGGTCCCAGGTCAGTCGAATGGAACCCCCATCCCAGGCAGGTGTCTCTGAGGTCCCTCTGCTGCATCACAGATTAACTCTTTGGGTGCTGAATTAAGAGAAGAGGAGACAGTTCTGGGAAAGAGCCCGAGCAGTGGGCAGCCGAGGGCTCACAACGGATGGTGGGCTGGTTATTTGTCCCTGGCATAGAACAGTCTAATATCTTTTGCTGGTGCAGACTGGGTGAATTTTGACTCTGGACGGAAGCCCTCTTTCCTCATTCACTTTCATACAATTTAGGTATCTTGGGGAAGTCACAGAAGTATCATGTGCCCTTCTTGTTCCTTAAGAAAAAAGAAATAAACCAGAAATCTGAAACCTTGACATTGAGTGTCTTGCTTCACCTGAGCTTCCAAACTGTTTCTGATGAACTCTGAGGGCAGAAGTACGGACAGTCACCAGCTGGGTCCTCTCTTGCCTTACACCTCCCTCGAGATGGGCTCAGGGCCTCTTCTCAGGATTTGCCATGTGTTCGTTCGGAAGCACGAATGAAGCCCTAGCACGGAGGAAATGAACAGAGCAAGGTCAGGGCCACGATATGATTTGATTTTCTGAAACCGAATCCCTCCAGGCCGCCTGAGTGCGGCCCACAGGTAGATGACCAGGAAAAATACCAACCCATCGGTGGAAAGGCTTCAACTTCATTTACACAATTATTCTGGGGACTGGGACAGCCTTGAAGCGAACAACAGTTTATTCGCCAAGATTAATTTGTCAGTAATATTGATTGTCGGGGGCCTGTTTCATTCTATTTAAGATTCCACAAGGCATAGACAGCAGCAACTCGAGCGTGATTTGTCCCTCTAGAATCTCCAGGATGTCGGGGAGGCAGGCGGAGGAGACGTGGAGCAGCAAGTTCTGTCAAACTAGATATTGCCAGGCCGATCCCCGGGGCAAGGTGCGTGCCTGGGTTTTGTTTACATTTTGCCAACGCAGCAATAAATTGTTTACATAGGCCAGTCTCTCTCTCTGTCTCTCTTTTCTCCCCCAAAGCAGGTTACCCAGATATTCAGGCAACTATCATATAAAAAAACCAGTGGAATTTCCCCTGATTCAACCCTGAAATCAGTACACAGGATTATCCAAATATGAAGGCTGTTGAAAGTTGGGTTTCTTGCTGAGCAAAGCTAGCCCAGCGACATCCCACTGTCCAGAAAGCACCTTAGCAAGAGCGTCTGCAAAGAAAGCCCTGAACATGGGAGAGGTGTGCAGGAGAACACCCTTTCATCAGAGGATCAGGTTTCAGGACGGGGTGGGAGCCCAGAGAATTATTGTATTACACACTGTCCTGAAATGGGCCTTGTTCCTCGGGCCCCACCTCCCTCTTCTCCTTTCTTTTCTTTGAGTGTTTTTTGGAATGAAAGAGTTTTTCTTTTTTTTTTTTTTTTCCTTCCAAATTGCGCTGGGAGGCAAATTCTTGAACGGTGTAATAGAAAATGTTAGACAATATTCCTTACCGGAGCTATTGACATTTTGGATAGTTGTGACACTTTGATTTTTCTCAAAACATATGGATCAAGCCTGGCTGCGTTATTGGACAGGAAGCCCTGATGAAAGGCCTTCCTTGATCTTTCTTTGTATTTTCCCCCCTCTGTTTGCTCATGGCTTTCTCTCTGAATATAATCGTGGTTTTCTTAAGCTGTCCGGGGAGTCGTTATTGCCTTACTAAATATTTCATGGTGCACAGCACACCGTACCTGCCAACCGCCTCTTATTTGTTGTCAAAAATAAAGGGTTCATCCTATGGAGGGGAAAAAAGAGGGAGCGGGTCTATTCCATTGTTTTTATTTTAAAGTTTCTCATCGGCACCAAATGCATCGAAACCCTGGCAGCCTAGGAGGGGTGTCTTTCATTTGCCGGGGACCAGGCTGGCCACTTATTTATTTATTTGCGGCTTATTTATTTGCTGCGCGCTCTGCTCTATGATTCCCAGCGCTTGTCTCCTTGCAGTTTCTTTTCCTATTTGTTCAGAAGGGAAAAGTTCAAAGCGGCTCTGTCAGCCGAGGGAGAAGCAGGCGGAATACTAACCCTCCAGCGCCCGCCTGCGCTGACCTTGAGAGAGGAGCACTAAACGGTCCCACCGCAGACCCGCATGTGTGTTTTGTTAGACCAGGTCGGCAGGGGTCAGGGCTCACCTGAGGCCAGCGGCAGGCCGACCTGCCTGAGCAGCAGGGTAATGCATTTTTAAAAGGGACATTCTCGCCTTTGAATGGGCCTAATATGGTTTCTGTTTAAAAACCTGTCAGAATCCCAAGCACACACTCCATAAAATATAAATAAGTACTTACTGTTTGCAGATGTTGCTTGTTTTTCATAATGTTTGTATTTGAAGTCTCGAATCCTCACTTCCTGTCAGGCTCCCCCATGCCTCTCTCTTTCCTGATTCTGAAGGAACAAGGGGGACTTCAGATGGCAATTTCTCAATGAAGACACTTTCTGTCGCATCTGTCAGCGTCCCTGGCACAATTAGCATTCCCTTTTTCTTTTTCATTCTCTCTCTCCCACATGCTCACACTCACACTCACACACACACACGCTCACACACACTCATACACACGCGCAGGTTTATTTCTCACCACCTCTTTCCCAGTGCATGGAGGAGCCTCCTCTCTTGTTAGCAGCATTTGAAGGAGTCTAAAGACTCAGGAAAGGGCGATTTTCAGGGCCCTGAGATGTGACGCTGTAACTCATCAGGCCTTGACCTCCACACTTAGATAAACTGGTAGGAATTAGGAAAGGAACCTTGGGGAGCCTCTGCCGTCTTCCTGGGATAACTTGGAGACGGGGCTTCATACATCTTTGGGGAGCCCTCCACCCTCATTGATAAGGTCATATGTGTCTTTGGCTGCACCCTCTGGGCCCATCTCTGACCCATGATTCCCAGAATTGGTCTTCCCCCCACAGCTCAGCCCCTCCAACGACAGCCTGGTGGGGGACGATCTCTCCCGTGATCTGGTTGAACCCCTTCTGTCACTCCTCCTGTCCCTTCCTGGTGGCCCAGGTGGCATGATGGGTGGCACTGGAATGGGGGCACATCCCTGTGCACGGATGGACAACGCGTGAAGGGGACTGTGGAAGTGTGTGTTTGACCCACAGTCCTCCTTCGACTCCCTGAGCATTTGAACAACATCCTCCCCGAGCACCTGCCACATGTGGCCGGAAAGCTGGGTGCCAGCTCCCTCTGCAAGCCCGCGTGCTTGCTGAAACCAGCCGGGTACCTTGCTGTTTATGCAGCCTGCCAGTTAAGAAGGCCAGCTCAGCCCTGTGCCCAGCCCTTCCCATTCCTTCCCTAGAAAGCAGTGGTTTAGATGGGCCCCACGTGAGGTGTCTGCACATCTTCCTTCTTAGTTCCTTCCTCTTGAAGCCAACAGCCATGGCTACCTTCAAGAACTTAAAGCCTGCTGCCCCCCATCCCTAATGCCTGCTAAGAATCAGAGACTCCCTTTGCCCACTTGAGCCGGGCAGGCCCAGCAAGCACTACTCACTTGCACCATGCTTTAATATCCATTATTTAAAAAAAAATAAATAAAGGTAGGGGGAGGAGGAGGAGGAGGAGGAAGAGGAGGAGACAGGAGCCTTGGCTACTTTCTGGGCAGTTCTGGGAGGATCTGATTATAAACACATGCCCAGGACTCAGCATTCCTCCATGCTCGAAGAGGGTCAGTGGAGCCAGCTTCATCTTTAAAGCCCAGAAACCATAAATCAAGATGAAAATCCTGCAGCCCCAAAGCCTTACCAATTGATACAATTTGAAAATAGGCAGCCAGAGAGGCTGGGGAGAAAACTGACATGATGACTTTTATAATAGCAGAACGTTTAAGGCTATAGAAATAAAAGGAAGAGGATGAAATCAGGCCGGTTGATCTCTGCCTGCAGGCTCTCTGCGCTCACTGGAAGCTCCAGCAATTATTTCTGCCCTGACTTTCTCCTCCTTTTTTTATCCCCCTCCCTCCCCCAGCAGTCTGTTTGAAATGAAGCAGAACCGGGCATGGCAGGCTTATCAGTGTCGTTAGCTGACAGGATGCCCGGCACACCTGCTTTCCCTTGCTGCTGTTTCAGGCACTAATGCCACAGAGAATGTGGCTTGGGTCCTTATAATGTGTAAAGATTCATTTATTTCAACTTTTGAACCTGCCTGACCCCCTGGGCTTGTGCTGGGGAGGGGGTGAGGGCTGGAGAAGGCTTTTTTCCTGCACTTAGAAGAAACTGGCAATTAGGGGTCTGGCCCTGGGGCTGTTGCTATGATAGAGGCTTAAAAAGAGAGGTGGGGGCTCAGCCAGGCAGGCGCTGGGAGCCGGACGAGGGGGGTGGTGCAGATGGCTGCAGCCGCCCTGGCTCCGTGGTGTCCCATGGGCAGGGCTGTTCAGATACTCAGGTACCCTGACTTTTAGAAACACCCCGACCCCGACACACACACACACACACACACACACACATATCAAATCATCACATGTATTAAGCCCTGGGATGGTTGAAAAGGTTTTTAAGAATTGTTTTGCCTTTGAAGTGAAATGAGCACCTCATTACATGCACGTACAGTGGCTGAGATTTCTTGGCAACCATTGTGTGAACTTCGGAATTCCTGCAAAGTGAGCAGTAGCTACCTTTCAAGTTGTTTTCCAAGGTGATGGGATTTTGTGAATATTAAACGTAGCTATTAATGAAGTTCATAGAGTATTCAGATTTGCAGACATTTTGACATTTAATTAAACATCTATTAGATTCAGTTTTAGGATTTTCTTCTCATGGTTTGGAGCCAATAAATACGTGTTTGGGGGTTTCAGACATTTTTAGTAGGCCTGTAAATAGGGGGAGCCTGGAGCCGAATACCCAAAGCCCTTCACCCCCTGGCACCTTTTATTTTCTCGATTTATTTTGGGGTGGGTTTGACTCATACGTTTTTCCTTCTAGAAGGCTTAGTTTAAGGTCTTAGCTTCTTAGGAATAAAAAAAAATAGTTCCACTAGAGGACATTAATTCTTTGGGGACTTTGATTCTGGCCCCTTCTATTTCATGTCTCATCACTGGGATTAATGGGAGTCGGGCATATATTCCAACCTCTCCCTGGAAATCTTTGTTTCCTGATTTTCCTTCTTTTAAAGAGGTGGCATTTGTGCGGCTTCTGCTGTTCATGCCTAATAACCATTTCCCCTCCTTTGGAGGATGGATTCTGATTTCCCTTGGGGAGTGAACCCTCCCCACAGATTCAGCCCATTCACCTCTGGAGTGGGCACAGGACTCAGGCTTGACCAATGAGAGCATCCTATCACCCTGCCTGTGGTTATCGATTCTGGGACTTCTATAACTATCTAGGGAAAGGAAATTTCTTTTTATGCAGAGATGACTAGCTGAAAGGGCTTCCAGGAGAACCATATGTAGAAAGACCGTACCTAAAAATAAAGTCAAGGAGGACATAAAACAAGAGTTAAGACATTGAGTGAAAAAGTGAGAGACGCTAAGTCTTACTATCATAAGAGCCCCTGGATCCAACTATGCCTGAAGCTATAAAGCCATATCACCTTTAAAATGTTCAGTTATACAAATTGGTAAATTTCTATTTTGCTTAAGTCATTTTGACTTGGGTGGCTGTCACTCGCAGCCAAAAGAACTTGACAAATATATACTCTGACATTCCCAAGGGACAAGTCCTACCAGAGAGTTTTCATTTGATCTACTCTGTTGGAGGATAATTAAAATTAGAAAGTGGAGCTGGCAAGTGCAGGGTGATGGAACAATGTTAATAATGAAAATGATGTTCTGGAGAGCTTCCCATGCATATCTCCACTCTCTCAGAGACTCATCATTTCCATTTTATAGATAGGAAAATGTGGCTTGAAACTGCCTCATAATGACATAACTTTGAGTACCTATCCTTAGGGCTCAAGGATCTGGGATCTCATTGTCTAGTGTGGGTTCCTGTGGTCTTGCCTTAGATATTCTGTAACATTTTTGGGGGCATGCTAGGGATTAAACTCAGAGGCACTCAACCACGGAGCCCCATCCCCAGCCTTATTTTGCATTTTATTTAGAGACAGGGTCTCACTGAGTGACTTAGCACCTCACTTTTGCTGAGGCTGGCTTTGAACTTGCAATTCTCCTGCCTCGGCCTCCCAAGCCACTGGGATTACAGGCGTGAGCCACCAAGCCTGGCCCATAACATCTTTATATCCACTCTCCACTTTGTTCTCTCTGCAACCTGTACGGAGTTCCAACCATGAGAAATTCCATTCTTTTGAGTTCTGAAAAACCTAACACTAGTTAGAATCCCTTACTAACATGCAAACCCCAGTTAACGTTTAGGTAATCAGACCGCTTGGAATGTGGATTTGAGTAGGTATCAGAGAAAGGGAAACTTGTTTGTGTCACAGTTATTTCAAGGCTTGGGCCTATCAAATGGAAACCGGTCTATGTGTGATAAAGAAGAGGTGAGAAGTGGAATGAGATGTCTTATGTCTCCACGTGACTCAGTTCTCTTTCCTGTGAAGCTCTTCCTTTCCTCCCCCCGGCCTCCCATCCACACATCAACAAAAAATCGCCAAGCCTGTCTCAGGAGCGACTTGATTTCAACAAACCCACTTGGTTTCTGGGTTCCTCTCAACAAATTCGCAACAGAGGCCCATACAAGTTGCAGTTTTGCAGTGAGGGCAGAGGGTGGTGTGTGTGTGTGTGAGCATGCACACACGTGTGCACAACCCACTTGCCTGTTTCCCAGGCCACCTGAGTGGGGCAGGTACTGAAAAGAAGGTCACAATAAGAGGAACCAGCTCCATGCTCTAAATCTGCTTCAACCGGTTCTGTGGAATCTACAGCTCCTTTGACTCATTTCAGCTCATTCTGGGAGCACTCAAAAGATGTCCTTCCTGTATTTCCATGCCAATCTTCTGGGCTCCCATCAGGGGTCCGCCATTCTTTCTGTTTCCTATTCTCAGTTATTTTTGCTGTTGCTGAAGTCATCACAGGAAGTCCTCCCATCTCTCCACCACAGGAAGTCCTCCCCTCTCTCCACCACAGGAAATCCTCCCCTCTCTCCACCACAGGAAGTCCTCCCATCTCTCCACCACAGGAAGTCCTCCCCTCTCTCCACCACAGGAAATCCTCCCATCTCTCCACCACAGGAAATCCTCCCATCTCTCCACCACAGAAAGTCCTCCCATCTCTCCACCACAGGAAGTCCTCCCATCTCTCCACCACAGGAAATCCTCCCATCTCTCCACCACAGAAAGTCCTCCCCTCTCTCCACCACAGGAAATCCTCCCATCTCTCCACCACAGAAAGTCCTCCCCTCTCTCCACCACAGGAAATCCTCCCATCTCTCCACCACAGAAAGTCCTCCCCTCTCTCCACCACAGGAAATCCTCCCATCTCTCCACCACAGGAAGTCCTCCCATCTCTCCACCACAGGAAGTCCTCCCCTCTCTCCACCACAGAAAGTCCTCCCCTCTCTCCACCACAGGAAGTCCTCCCCTCTCTCTACCACAGGAAATCCTCCCTTCTCTCCACCTCCTTTTACACCGGCTGTTTGGTCTTTGGAGTCTGCTCACGACTCCATTATCACCTCTTCCCTCACCCTACACTCTGTATCAGTTACAGAGCAGGTCTGCCATGTGCTCTCAACAGGACATAGGGATCCTAGTGAGCCAGCTCTTCTCCTTTGAGTCATTCAGCAATCTGGATGGTCATCCTCCCCCGCCCTGACCCACTGTCATAGCACTGCAGATCTGAAGCTTAGCTTTCACTTCCTATAGGGTAAACACCTTCTCAGGAAGTGCTAGGGTCCAGGGGTCTGCTGGACTCATGTTGGGTTTTTTCTTTTTTGACGGGGGAGAGGAGTGGGTACTGGGGCTTGAACTCAGGGGCATTCAACCACTGAGCCACATCCCCAGCCCTATTTTGTATTTTATTTAGAGACAGGGTCTCACTGAGTTGCTAACCACCATTGCTAAGGCTGGCTTTGAACTCACGATCCTCCTGTTTCAGCCTCCCATGTCTCTGGGATTACAGGCTTGCACCACTATACCTGGCTTCATGTTGGGTTTTCAAAATGGAGGAATCTCAAAATTTCAGAGACTCTGCCAAAAAAGGAACTGTCCCTCAAACATAACTTGAACACCTTTCCCTTCCTCAGGTTAAGATTTCAGGGGTCTAGCATCTTTTGTGAGTGCATCAGTGGCTCTGTATTTCTACTCTTGGTGGCAAACTTTTCCTGGATCTGTGATAAGATTTGTATTTATTTATTTATTGGTAACAGAGATTGAACCCTCTTAACCACTAAGCCACATACTCAGCCCCTTTTATTTTTTATTTTGACACAGGGTCTCACTCAGTTGCTCAGACCCTCAATAAGTTGCTGAGGCTGGCCTTGAACTTGCGCTCCTCCTGTCTCAGCATCCCAAGCTGCTGGATTACAGACGTGCGACACCATGCCTGGCTTATTATTATTATTTTTTTAAGTAGGAAATATGCATCCATTCACTTCTGTCTATATTCTTCCCTGGTGGAATTTCATTCTTACAGAGGGGTCTACTCTAGATCCCCGCACTTCCTGAGAAATGGTTTGTCCTACAGGAAGTGAAAGCTCAGCTGAAGACCTACAGTGCTAAGACAGCGCCTTGGGGTGGGAGAGGATGATGGTCCATGTCACAGTTCAAAGTTCAGAGACTTGAATTCCAAAGATTCCCTGGGATGGAAATGTCAGCCTGTAGTCCTGGGAAGCAAGGGTAGCTTTAGAGAGTCTGGGCATGGATCTGGCTGCACTGAGAATTAATATGTGTCAGACCTTGTTATTGTGAAATAGCCATGGCAGGGTAATGGCCATCGTTCATTTTATTTTTATTACTTTTAAAATTTGATTTCATTTTGGCTTTGGCAAAGGTGAGGGGACTGACTCGTATTTCCTGTTTACGTTTGATACCCAAAAGCCTCTAGGGGAAAATGATGTTAGCTGAAATTATGTAAATTAAAGAGGAAATTTGCCAAGATACCTTGACAAACTCAGAAATAAGAATAGAGAGCTTTATCTGTTTGGTCATCTGACGCATGGATGCGTGGCTCTTATGCTTATTAGGGGTGAAGGGGGTCTGCAGAGGGCAGGGAAGGGCATGCTGCTTGTGATGAGTGGCAATTATTTTTCATTTTTAGTTGTTGATAGAACTTTATTTGATTTATTCATATGCTGTGCTGAGAATCGAACCCAGTGCCTCACACATGCCAGGTAAGTGTGCTACTGCTGAACCACAGCCACAGCCCCTATGAGTGCTTTTTATTGGCAGGTGGAAGGGTGATCAAGGTTTAATGTTCATGAGCAGAAAAGGTAAGTCTGGGTAAGCAGATAATTTAGATGAGGAAGACAAATGCATGATGAAATTTCAACTTTAACCTAAACATTATCCTTTGATCTGATAAAGTACCTGGAATTATGATCTGCAGCCCTTAGTGGGGCCTTGTGGTCCCCAGGCAAAGAGCCTGTTCTAAGTAAAGTCAGACTCCAGAGCAGAAGGCAGAGTTGAAACAGAGGCAGCCTGGTCTGATGGAAAGCAATGTGAATTCCAGTCTCATCTCTGACCATGACTAGGTATGTGACTAACTGTAAAGTAGATTTTCATTTCTCTTCTTACAAAAGCTATTGTTTTATATAGAAGCACAAAGAAGGGGAACAACCTGGATTTCACTAATTTTGAAAAACAACAACAAAAAAAACCTTCTTAATGCTTTCAGGGTGTTCTTTCTAAATCTTTCTTGAACACACACACATTTACCTATGTCACAAAAATAAGATTGCATAGGGCAATCTTTCATATTCTAAATACTGCTGGATTATTTTTAATGGCAACATGATGTTCCATCTTGTGGATATACTTTAACTTATTCATCCGAAACCCTATTGTTGGACATACAGGTTGTTCCAACCAATTACAAAATGGCTATGCCAATCATTTTTCACCTGAGATTGAGAATATAGTATTTCCTTAAGGAAAAATGCCTCAGAAGTCATGTTTGGAGATGAAAGGACATCCTAGTTGGGTGTTCGTTGAGATTTTTGAATGTGTAGATCCACATTTTCCATCAAATTTGGGAACTTTTTGGCCATTTTTTCTTCAAATCATTTCTCTCTCTTCTCTTCCTAGGACTCCCATAACACATACATCTGTTGGCTTGATGGTGTCCCATCAGTCTCCCAGGCCATGTCCCTTCATTCTTTTTTCTTCTCAGATTTAGCAATTTCAGATGACTTATCTTCGAGCTTGTCAATTCTTTCTTCGGCCTGCTTGAGTCTATTATTGAACCTCTGGTGAATTTTCCAATTCAGTCATTATGCTTTTTAGCTCCAGAATTTGTTTGGTTCTTTGTCTTTGGTGATATTCCAATATGGCTCACACATTGTTTTCCTAATTTCCTTTAGTTCTTAGTATGTATTTTCTTTGAGGTTTTTTTTTTTTTTGAGCATATTTAAGACAGTTGTTTTAAAGTTTTTATTTTAAAGTCTTTATTTATTTAGTAAGTCTGATGGCTGTGTTTCTTTTGTGATGGGGTCTGGAGATTCATTTTGTTTCCGTGAATAAGCCATATTTTCCTGTCTGTATGTCTTATGATATTGTTTTTGAAAAATATCATCTGAAAAATAAGAAACCTAGTTTTGCAGACTGGTAGATAAGACTTTCACAAATTCTGGATATATGTCTCTGTGTGTGTGTGCACATGCATGTACCTTTTCCCCAGTTCTCCCTTATACGTGGCTGCTTTTAAATTTCCTAAGAGTGATCTATGTTTCTCCTTGGGGACTTGGTGATTTTATTATATTCTCAACTGGAATCTCTGTCTCAGGCATCAGCAAATCTGTACTCCTCTTGCAGTTTTCATGAGCCATACCTGCCGCTTCCTAAAAGCCTTCTCCAGACTGTTTTAGGCTGTGCTATTTTCGGTTGTCTGAGACTCAATGTTAGGTGATGTAGAGACCTACTCCCAGGAAGCCCCAACTCTCAGGAAGCCCTCAGTCTGATATAATCATTGCAAATTAGGTCCACTCTACTTTTTCTGGTTCAAGAAAGGGAACTGGGATTGGGATATCACTTCCCTCAAACCACGCCAACCACACTGGGAAGGGGATACAGAAAGGATGAGTAAAATACACCATAAAATCTCCTTCCATTTGAATGTGCATATTTTTCCTATGGCACAGGGAGTGAACGCAGGGTCTTGTGCATGCTGAGCAAATGCTCTACAACTGAGTGACAAACCCGGCCCTGAATGTGTATTATTCTTCATTTGGCCTTTTTTTGGGTAAAGAATTTTTAATGATTTCTAGAACTCACATAAAGCTATGTTTAATATTTTCATGGGACAATGAGTGTTTCCTAGACCATCATCTTGCTGATGTCACTCCTAGATATGAGTATTCTGAAGTTATTATTGAAATGGGATGTTTTCAGGAATGTAGAAATCCTTTATCCTTTGAACGGGTGTGTATCAATATTTGGAACACTAATTTCTCAAAATGCACTGGACAAAGGAGGGGAAGGAGAAGGTTTCTTAGTGAAACAAGCTTGAGATCCACAGCAGGCGATTGCCTGCAGACAGAGGCATATTGAAAGTTCTGGAACATTCCGCAATTAAGAAACCCATCCAATTGTCTTAAATTCAGCATTTCCCAGACTTGATTGAACACAGAATGATTGTTTTTTTTCTTCTGAAGATCAATCTCTAGAACTCATGTTTTTGAACAAAGTGTGGGAAATCTTTTATTAAATATCCCGAGGGCTCACTGGTACTCATAGTTTACATGTAGCCAAACTAAAACAGAAAAAAATTAGAAAAACCATGATGTTTTCTCACATAGTTTAGAGGTCTTAGCAAAGCTACAGTAAAACTCTAAGATGCTCTGAGAACTTGCTGTGGCCCTGCTTTGCTCATTTCACCTGCTCCTGGAAGCCTCAAACTCCCAGTCTCCGGGGAGGAAGACATTGCAGACCAGGCAAGGCTAGACAGCACCACACTCATTCCATTGACTGCTTCTGGAATATGGCAGGAGTTTGTCTCAAAGGTAAGATCTATGTTTTAGGTTTTACTGGAAAACATCAGACTATTTTCTGACTTTTGTGTTTTGACACCACAAAAGGACATCTTAGACATGTGGTTTTTGTTTCTTTGAAGCCCTAAATTGCTTTGTGGTCTGCATAAATCAGATTGCACAGGCCAGTTTAAGTCCCCTGCTCAAGCTCACCAAGTCCAACATCTGCCACTGGGTCTTCGGGTCTTTTCTACTTTGGATGGTTAGGGGACTTGGCACCTTGTATGAATTTCACTTTTTGAACTATGTTTGGAAATGATGTTTTCTTTAATTGTTTGACTTCTTAACTAAGGGATTAGAATTCTCAAAGGCAGACGATTTAGCCAGGAAAACAGAAGTTACTGTATGTATTCCAGGTGCAGAGAGTATCATGTCAGGATCAGGGGCTTGTGCAACCATTGGAAGAGGTGGGCAGGGGAAGGTGAGAGGAGCTTCCTGAAGGCTTCAGTTGGAAGCTCTGGAGCAATTCTCCAAGAGCTTGCTGGGAAAACCCTGCCACTCTCAAGGACATCTGAGAATTTCCTCCAGTTCCTTTAATCAGCAACACCAAATGAGTCATTCTTGAAGTTCTCTGGAAAGTGGTTATCAACAACCCCCCCACCCCCCGATCTTCTGTGTTTGGCTGTAACTGCCTCCAGTGAAAACATGTCTGCTTCTCTGCCATCTTCCTCTCCCAAGTGAACTCTAACCTGGAACCACATGGGAAAGGGGGTTCTGGGAAATGTAGTTCCCAGCTGTGCTGCAGCAGAATTGTGGAAGGAGAATGTGGTGATGCTGAGTTAACAATGGATGGCAATAGATAAAAACCACTCAGGACAGTGATGGGCACTAAGTACCTAAGGGAAATGAATGGGTCGAAGTCAGATCATTGCTTGCAGGTGTAGTTGATCCATTAGAACACTCTCTCTTTAATCATCACTGTCTTGACTGCTGTCCTGAGTTGTAATAAATTTGGGGGGGGCATGGATACTGGGGATTGAACTCAGACACACTCGACCACTGAGCCACACCCAACAGCCCTATTTTTTTTTTTTTTTTTTTTGTATTTTATTTAGAGACAGGATCTCATTGAGTTGCTTAATGCCTTGCGTTTGCTGAGGCTGGCTTTGAACTTTTGATCCTCCTTCCTCAGCCTTCTGGGCTATTGGGATAGAGGCATGTGCCACCATACCCAGTCTGACTTGTAATACATTTCATAGTATCATTTACTATATTGTTATTTATTTAATGCTTTTCGTCCAAGTTACTCAAGAATGAGATTCTTAGTGTTCCCTCCATGCCAAGAGCTTTCACATTGGACACATTTTATTCTCATTGCACTTCAGAGAGGCAGGTACTTTTATTATCTCCCTTTTACACATGTGGAAAGGGAAGGCCAGAGAGGTTAAGAATCCTGTCAAAAGTCACACAGCTAGTTTTAACAAACAGGCAATGAGAGAGGTGACTGTCCCCATTTAGGGATCTTTAGGTCACTGATTTTAGCAGAAACACAGAGTAGTAGAAGGGAAGTGGCAGAAATAAGACAAGAGGGGGTTTTTGAGGCAGATGCTCTTGGGTCTTCAATACAGGATGATAGGGTGAGCACTGTTTTAATAAAACAAATATATCAATTTATACCATCTTGTGTTCAAAAGGAATTTGAGAAAGCGGGACAAGTAGGAAAACTTATGGAGCAGGCGAGGGGACGGGAGGACAGCATGGAGCCAGGGATGGAGGTGCTCAGTGTCTCTGGTCGTGACTGTTAATCACTGTGGTAGTCAACCTTCAAGATGACCCCTGGTGATCCCCACCTCCTGGTGTCCCTGCTCTGGAGTCCCTTGTACCCTGGATAGAAATGATCTGAGTAACGAATAGGACATTGGGCAAATGAGACCCAGGACTTGTAGAAGGAGGGTGAGCAGGTCCATAGGTACCTGAGTCAAAGGTCCCACCTTGAGGCAGGGAGCGGAGGAGAGGAGTTTTCTGGAGACCCTTCCCTACCTTTCACCTCAAACTCTAGGTCACATTTTAATAAACAGACTGTTGGGAAGGAGATGGAGCCGGAAGGAGGTGTCCATGCTGCTTGGAAAAGCTTGTCAACCACATCCCACTGTTCCTGGGAGTGTGTGTGTGTGTGCATGCGTGTATGCATGTGTGTGGCGTGTGTGTGGCGTGTGTGTGTGTGTGTATGTGTGTGTGTGTGTGTGGTGGTGGTGTCAGTCCTGACCGCCCTTGCTTTCCCTCTGCATTGCCCCTGAGCTGCCTTGTGGTGTCACCAGAGTGCACCTCTTCCTGGAAGGAGGGCATTGCTAGGCCTGGGCCTTCCTAGCAGGTCAGGCTGGGCATCAGAGGGCAGCTGTGGTCTTCCTAGAGAGCAGGGATTGCAGGAAGGAGGCCAGTGGCTTTGGGACTGTGAGGAGTGGATGCTCTATCACCTGGACATTCGTGGGAGTGTCCTGAGTCCCCAGACACAGGGAGGCAGGCTGGATGGGGGTCAGGCAACATCACCTGGTCTCTGCGGGGCTGAGCTGGAGAAGCCCTCTGTGGTCAGGGTGAGGACACCAGCCACTCGGGCAGCTCCCGATGCACCACTGCAGGCCCCAAGGCCAAATCACCTGGCACTCTGGGGATGTGGGGTTTTCCTCCCCCTTCTCCCTCTCCCCCGTCTGTCATGCTTGCTCCTCCCCTCACGACGTGCCCTTCGCCCCGAGCAGTGTGGCCTTCTCGTCTCATTCTGGATGCTGGTGGGCGCATGGCTTCAGGAATGGAAAACAGACTTGGGCAACCACCATGCCCAATGCAGTCTGCGTGGCTGTGAGACTCTAATGCGCACAGCATGTTGCCCCAGACGTACCCAGACGGGTGTGGTGAGCCCAGCCAGCCGCAAGGCCGTGCTGCCGCTGGGAGCCACGGCCCCTCCCCAGCCGGCAGTGAGGCCGCAGCTGTGGCAGCTTGTGGGACTGGTGGTGTCTGGGGTTTTCTCCCTGGGTGGTGGCTGCGCCCGGGGTTACAGGGAATCCAGGGGAAGTGCCAGAGATGCTGCTGGGAGAAAGGACCAGCGTCCACAGAGTAGGCTGTTTCTTGAAGACCATGGTCTTTAACCCTGGGTTTGATCCTGGGCAGGGTCTGTCTCTGCCCGGGTTTGTCTCTGCCCACTGTAGGACCAGGACATTGTCTCCAACAGACCTGGAGGCGAGCTGGGCCATGGCCGAAGCACTGGGAGGGAGGGGCCTCCACAGACCCATGAGGCCTGGAAAGCAGGAGGGCCTCAGCCCAAAGCCTGGACACAGTCCCAAAGCCACTGGCCTGCTTCCTGTGCCTTTTGTTTGGCTCCCATGGGAGATAGTGTCCTTGGGGACCCGTGACAGGGTGTTCAGACCAAGCAACAAGCAGAAGGAAGGAGAAGAGGAGGGGAGGAGAAGGCAAACCAGCAGGAGGAGCTTTGGGCAGTGTGGGCTTGGGCGAGAGGACGCAGCTCCCTGCAGGATGAACGTCTATGAAAACTAATATGATTTAAAAACTCTGCAAAACACGAGCCCGTGGGCCCTGGAAGGATTCCTTCTAGGGGTTGCAGATCTACCTGTCCTTTGCTGAACGTGTCCTGTTGGCCCAATGACTGTCGGAGGGAAGGGACACCTCTGGGACGGGACACCTCTGGGACGGGCCTGCTGGACCCAGTGTCCGGAGCTCTGTGGTGGGGGCTCTGATGAGCAGCCTGGCCTGTGCTGGGGGACATCAGCATGTCCCACAAAAGGAAGAGAGAAGAAACAGCTGAGGTTGCTGGGAGGGCTTAGACATTTGTGGCTTGATGCAACCCACATGCACAATGACTTTCAAGGGACTTCAAACCCACATTCATCTGCCCGTCTACACTGGCCTCCTCACCTGGCCCCACAGCCCACTGGGAAATGTGGATAGATGATACAGCAGGCGGTGTGAAAGGCCCTCCATGCTCTTTGACTGGAGAGGTCTCTTGTGCTGCTCGGAGAAGGGGATTTGTTCCCTTAATTGATAATGAATATGAGAAAGGTCATATTTACATTGTGAGCTGGGTGGGAATTGTGTGTGGGCCACGGTGGGAAAAAAATCATCAGAATAAATGACAGCCAGCTCAGAGTTTGCATTTGCAGAAGGTGCCCTGAAGGTGGTGGGTCCAAGAGGACTGAGAGAGAGAGAGTGTGTGTGTGTGTGTGTGTGTGTGTGTGTGTGTGTGTAAAATAAGACCTGGGATGCTGGAGGAACATGGGGGCCACTTACTTCGTTGTCTCAGGAGAAGTGACTTATTTCTGTAAGTGATTGCATCACTGGGTAGAAAAGACCTAATCTAAACTGGGAGGGGGGTGTTTTCTAAAATGGTGTCCCTGGTCGTCATTCATTCCTGTCAACGGAATTTGGCAGCAGGCAAGGGAGGGCCACGGGCACTCCGGTTCTGTTTGTGGACTGGGCTCTGGACAGCAGGCAGGGGCTTGGCCTTCTGTGGGACGACTGGGGGGTCTGAACCCCGAGAGGTGCGTCAAGGTGGAAGACAGGAGCGTGCGGGAGTGCTGATCCTCCATGTAGGTGACCGTGTTTATTTTGTCTTTTCATTGCAAAGTCAGGAGGGGACAGAAAGGTGCTCAAGCCTGGGACCATATGCCATTTTCTGTATCTGTCCCCAAAATTCCCCATCTCCATGCTCACAGAGAGTTTCATGCTCCCCAGTTTCTGGCCCTGGGGAGCAGCCATGCATAAGGGAGACTCCATCATCTCATCATATCCTAAAATAACTGTGCCCAAATTATGTTTAGTAGTGTATTTTAGGATAAAAGAAGACATGTGTTGTGAACATCTGCTTATTATTGTATGCAATGGTACTTCTAATAACAGCTCTCATTAGTTGACCTCTCGCAAGGATGGCCAAGGTTTGCCTATATCATGGGGTTCAATCCCCAGGGCAGCCTTTTAATGGATATTTCATATCCCCCTTTGGACACACAAGAAAACTGAGGCTCTTGGGAATGAAATGGCCAGAGTTAGGACTGGAGAAGAGGATCAGATTTAGAGTCTAAAGCCCACAGTCGAACCACTGTGTTCATTATGTCAGAGGGACTTGGGGAATCCACGGCAGGGCCCCTGCGACTATGCTGGGATTCTTGGGTCAGGGCTCTGGAATGCCTGGGCCCCGGGCAGGAGCCAGAGCAGAGCAGGGTAACCCAATTCCCTGTGCGACACCCTGCAATTAGCCCCTGCTTTTTGATTGAATTCTTTCCCTAATGTTTTGATTCCCTAATTCTTTTTGATTGAATTCTTTCCCTAATGTGTGTTCATCGTGGAACTTGGGAAAGATCGGTATTCAGGGACGGAGCGTCAAGGACAGTGATTAAACTGTCTTCACCCGTCGCTCTCAAGGCTCTGGGAACAGACCTGTTTGATTCTGCAAAGGAAATCACTGCTATTTTAACAGGAGGCAGGAAACTTTTGGTTAACGAGTGATAGATAAACACATCGATGACTTCTCTGGCGACATTTTCAGCTTCATTATGGTCGCCTGGAAAGAGATGGGCGTGGAGGGCTTATAAAAAAGGGGTCTGGTGCATGCTTCAGAGCCTGCAGGCTGCAGGATAGCGGAGCCAACCTGGGCAGCAGGCTGGGGGACCTTGGACAATGAGACTGGACCCCGGTCAAGGACTGCAGGAGGCAGGGGAGGAAAGCTCTAAAGCCCCACTTTGAGTGGCGTCAGGCGCTGCCCCTGCAGTGACATCTCCACAGGGTCCCAGACAGGGGTCTGATGAGATTCTCCTGGCAGGCCAGCCTCTTCGTGATGGTCTAAATCTGTGCTCCCAGCGGCCGCAGCCCCTCCGCTTTATTGCTGCTCTCTCAAGGTCAGGGGGAGTTAAGACCGGAGATTATACTGTGTCAGTTGTGCCTTTTTGAAATATGACTCAGTGTAATCTCTTTCCACACCAGAGGAGAGATGCCAACATCGCACTTCAATCTCTAGCTCGCAACGGGCTTATTGGGATTTTAGCAGGGTTCTGGCTAGATAAGACTGTTTCTTCTCCCAGGGCGCCCTTTTACAAACTTTGGTTAAGTGAGGCCACAACTTAGCGAGGGTTGACTTTGCAGGTGTCAGGGATCCTGAGCCTAGCAGACAAAGCTAGTGGACCAGGTCACCCAGCACCAGGGGTCCTGCACCCGCACATGGTAAGATGAGATTTAAAGAAGGGGTCCTCTATTTCTGGCCACCATACCAAAAAGAAAAAAGAAAGAAAGAACACACACACACACACATACACACACACACACACACACACACACACACACCAACTCATGTTTCTAAGCCTTAGTTTCTCATGCATAAAATGAGGCCAGCATGCTCCCCTGCCCGAGTTATTGAGAGGCTCAGAGGTCATACAGGAGAAGCACCTGGCCCCAGGAGGCCTCCATTTATGAGAGGTCCATTCTGTTTTACTGGACTTTGACCACTGGGTTTTAAGAGACCTGGTGGATCAAGGAGGAAGAGGAAAAGAGCCAGAAAATACCGTGATGTTCTCTGGGACACAGACAGCAGGCACAGTAGGGACCTCAGACTGTGACGTAAGGGCTCCAGGTTCAGTCACTGTCTCCTGTGTGGCTTGCTACCTTATGGTGAAGGGAAGCCGGGGGTGGAAGGAGCCCCACGTGAGGAGGGGAGGTGCAGGCAGCCAATGCCACAAGCCTGAGGTTCCAGTGCCAAGATTCCACTGCTCCACCATCTTGGTTCCTTGGGTTCCCCGCCAGCTCTTCTTGCTTTTCTTCCTCTTCCTCCTCTCCTCTTCCCGGAATTCCTGCCTGCCTGTGCTCCCACTCTGCTCCGGAGAGTTCACATGGCGTCACATTTCACTGTCCCTGCAGGGCCAATGGAGGGCTCTGGACTCCCAGGGCTCTACCTACACATCCTGCCTGCAGGAGCCGCGGGCTCCAGGGGCGACCCTTGGAGGGGCCTCCGTGGCCTTCTTCTCCACAGTTCACCCCATCCTGTGGCCCTTAGGAGGCTGACATAAAACCATAGGTGCAACATGCCTGGCCCCCTGAGCAGCAGCTGCCCCTCCGACCCCGCTCCCTCCTTAGCCAAGGCTGGGAAGGACGCGCTCAGTCACGCGGGAGGGTAAGTCCAGACGGAGTGCCGGGGATTCTTGGGGAAGTAATCTTTCCTGAGGCAGAGCTTTGAGGACCCGGGTTGTGCCAGCTGTCGTCTGTCTACCATCCATCCCCCACCCCTCCTGCCACCTCAGTGCATTCTGGTTAGGGCACCGGTTTGACTCTCAGCGAATGACCTGCCCACCCCTACCCACTTGGTAGGACTGTCCATCAAGCGCTCTGCCAAGGGGCCAGGCAGCGAGCGAATCAAGCTTATGCCGTGAGACTCGCCTGACGTCTGACCTCCAGCCAATGGTTGGGCGGATGAGCACAGATCAGCCAATAAGAGTCGCTCTCTCAGGATGAAAGCGGAGTTCCCATTGGAGGAAACTTTGCAGAGGCTCTTGCTCCCACATCCCTCACTCCCACCTCTTGATTCTGAGAGCTGGCCCGGCCTTCCCACTTTCCTGCCAGCCAGGGTTGGTTTCTGTATCTGAATCTATCTCTAATGTGTTGAAGGAGGCAGGAAATGACACCTGGAGCCAACATCTGTTATCTGTGGAGGACTGGGCAACGTCTGCCTTCACCTCCTCTCCTCTCAGGCACCTTCTTCTTTCTCTCTCGTCCTAAAGTGATGGGCTAAGCTTCATCAAGTCAACAGGAGAAGAGGGCCCAGAAATGGAACCAACCTAGGTGCCCTTCAATAGAGAAATGGGTAAAGAAAATATGGCAAATATACACAATGGAATACGACTCAGCCATAAAGAAGAATGAAATTATGGCATTTGCCAGTAAATGGAGAGAACTGGAGGGTACCATGATAAGTGAAATAAGCCAATCCCCCAAAACCAAAGGCCAAATGTTTCTTTGATATGTGGATAGGTGGGGAGTCGGAGGAGGAGTGGAGGTTCACTGGATTGGATAGGGGAGATTTGGGGGAAAGAAGGGGGATGGGAATGGGAAAGACGGTAGAATGAATCAGACATCATTCCTGTGCTCATATATGAATACACGACCCGTGTTACTCCACCTCATGTACAACCACAAGAATGGGAAGCTATACTCCATGTATGTGTGAGACGTCAAAATACGGTCTACTTTTATGTATGTGGAAAAAGAATAAATAAATAAATAAAAAGAAACCGTAACATCAGCCTGACTTCCTTGATGGCAGGGAAGTTCTCCTGCGAGGGTCTTAAGCTTTGATTTCATAATTAATCCCACATTCTCTGAGGCAGATCAGTCCAGACTTGGTGCTGAGGTCCACCTCATTTCCCCCACCTCCGCCTGCAATTTTGGTCTTTCCGCCTTCCATCCCCTGCCTGTTTCTCAGGACTCATTGAATTTAGCCACCGGGGGCTCCCTTGTGGGGGCTGCCCCTGATTTCTAATAAGGTGAAGGGACCTACCCTGGCCTAGGGGACTTGCTGGGATCCCCTATCTCCCAGAGTTCCTCCAAACCTTGACGGGGCAGTGCAGTGTGTACAGGAGGTGACCTGTCCCCTCAGAACACTCAGCCCCTCAGCCTCCAGTGGCTTCTCTCTTTGGTCTGCGAAGGCTCCAGGCCAACCCTGGTACCAGTGCTCCAGTCCTGACCCTGGCTAGAAGCGAGGCTCCGAGTGAGAGGCCTCCATGGTGATTGCCTATTGACCCCCGATTCATTGACTCCTTGGAACCAAGGGTTTACGATTGGTCAGCTTGGGCAGGCACACAGCCACCAGATCAGCAGGCCCACTTGATGTATCTGTGGCCCAGCTCACCCAGAATCGATGCCATGGTCCTTTCAAATGGAGGCCCCCTGTGAGTTGGCATTGATTTCTGGGCCATAAAGAACCCAGTGTCTCCAAAGTGCAACGCTGAAGTAACCATTGTCTTTTGTGGCCTGGCTGGAGGCCAGACGTGACGTTTCTGCCCACTTTTTGGAGGAGCATTCTGCTTTTTCTAGAATACAGCTCTGACTGGCTTGGCACCCAGTCCCTGCCCATGCCCTGACCAGCTCAGCTCCCTGGCCAAGAGGTACCCATGGGGGTGTGGCCACTGGGCAAAGACACTCAGGGGTACCTGGCAGTGGGTGGAAAACACCTTGGATGCAGTGGGAAGGGTCAGGCACTTAGCATCACCAGAACCAAGGGCTTTGACACTTTGAGACTAGTCCTGGGTTCCCATCTCAGTTCCACCATGTCCGTGGGTAATGGCGGTAGCTTCTGTGTCCCTCAGTGTTCTCAGGTCCTTCCTCACTTATGTGGTGCCTGTGTGTGTACATACACTCTAATCCTATGGTGTGAGGTATGGTTATTTGCATTTTGCAGATACATGATAGGAACTTGAGGCCTATTAGAGGTGAAGCCAGTTGCCCATGATCACACTCAGTAAGTGGCAGAGCTGAGTTTTGAACCCACACATCCTGGCTCTGGAATCCAAGCTTTCACTACTAAACTGTACGCCCTTGACAGGTTTGTGTGCAGAATAAATGAGGTGCTATATGCAAATGGCTTATCACGGTGTTATGGTTTAGATGTGATGTCCCCCATGTGTGAGGCCATGCAAATTTAGAGATGATGGGGTTGTGAGAGCCTTGGCCGGATTAGGGCATTAATCCACCAGGAGGAATCAAGTGTGTGGTCACTGTAGGCAGGTAGGGTGTGGCTGGAGGCGCTGAGTCACTGGGGGTGCCTTTGGGGGTATATATTTTGTCCCTGGGGAGGAACTTTCTCTCTCTGCTTTTTGTTCTCTCCTCTGCCACACACATCTGCCCTGTGCTCTGCCTCGCCTCGGGCCCCGAGCGATGGAGTCAGACATCTGGGGACGGAGACCTCGGGAACTGCGAGCCCCACATAGATTTTTCCTCCTCTCTGTTGTTCTCTCTGGTCTTTTTGGTCACAGTGGCAGAGAAGCTGGCTGAACACACGGAGAGCGCTCACAGACGGCTGAATCTCTGTCCCCCTGCTGCCCCACGACCTCACAGGCAGGGCGGGGCGCCCGGGGTGTCCTGATAGACAGTTCTGCTTCAGTCCCTGAAGCAGGTTTGTAAGTGCGTTCAGATCATGGCAGCTCGGAAGGAACGGTGCTATTTTTGAGATCATCTTTCCTGACCTGGGAGGCTCTGGGTGAAAGAGAGAGAGAGAGAGAGAGAGAGAGAGAGAGAGAGAGAGAGAGAGAGAGAGACCCTTCAAAGGCCCCCACCCTCCTTTTCCAAGGTGACCTTGGCCTTGAGTGGACACTCTGTCTCATTCTACCTGTGATGAAGGGTGGTTATTAACAGGAGTGGGGCTCACTGCTGATTACCTTCCCAGCCCATTAATTTTCATTTTCCCTGAATCCTTCGAGGCAGGCTGCGGCTGAGGCGGTGGGGACTGGACTGTGCATGTCACACCAAAGTGTGCCACAGCGACTTACTTGTGGTTCCTGAGTTGGAACATCCTCCCCGCCCTGGACAGGCTCTGGGTTCCGGACGAGTCTCCGTGCCTGCTTGTGTCAGTCAGATCTCCTCTTCCCAGCGCAGCTGCTGTGCCAGGAGCATGGAGAAACCCTGGTGGGTTAGGACCTCTGTCCCGCCCATGGCCAAGGGCCCCTGCCGCCGGAGACAGCTCAGCTGTGGGAGACACAGCACAGTCCCCAGTCCGCAGCTGGCTTCTTCTTGGGGCCATTTGCTAAGTGCGCATGATCCATGGGGTGTCTCCCAATAGAACATTTTAGAAGCCACAGGTTTGTCCGTGGAAGTAGTTCTTGGCACTGATAACTGCGTCAGAACCACCCAGGGCGTGCACGCTGGGTACGGGTGTCTAGGTCCAGCCTAGGTCCAGCCTCTGGAGACTTGGTTTCTACTATTCTGGAGGGTGGCCCAGGTAGGGTCTGTCCAAAAAATAAAAAAAGTGTCACAGGTGATCCTAATGTGTTGCTAGAGCTAGGGACAATTGCTCGGTGGCCTCCTCCAAGTGGGTGGCGCATGACTTATCCATCTCCCCCAAGTCATCTGTTTGTAAATGTTGAACCTGGAAAGCACAAAGCAATTACTCTCTAATGGTGAAATGTAGGGAGAACAGAAGTGGGGTTCGTGGCGGAGGGGGGACGGTGGGCTTATCTCTTGAACAGCACAAATTCTGCAATTTGCCAACTGGGGGGTCATCCTGGGGGCAAGGGGTGATGGCCCTGGGTCTATGAATGGTGAGTAAGGGAGTCGGCTCACCCTGGGCATCCTGGGGCCACATGCTGATTGTGGAAGAGCCAGGTGCTCAGAGCCAGGCCACGTGGGTCCCCGGGAGCTCGAGCATCACCCTGGGGCCTGGGCTGGGCGCTTCTCCTGCTTCGCTTTTGTCTGAATAGAGACTGGAGGACAGCCTCTGGTCGTGTTTTGAGCCTCATCTTCAGTATGTGGTGGTCACTGAGTTTTGCTTCCTTTTCCCAGAGTTTCCTGAGGCTGCCCTCTCTGTGATGGGCACCTGAAACCGGGTGCCATCTCCTGGGGCCTGCAGGGGGTGAGCAGGGAGCAGGCTATAGAGACCTGCAGCTCTGGATTTCAGGAGGCAGTTTGGGCAGGGAGGACCGATAGCCTGTACTGCTCACTTCTTCTCCCAGAGAAATCAGGAGCTGGAGCCGTGTCCCTGCTCTGTGGGCCCCGTGGCCTGGCTCCCTGCCTCCGTGGAGGCTCCTCTCCATCCCCCGGGTGCCCCGAGCTCTCTCTGCTGGTCGAGTTCTCACACAGGACACCCTCCATGGGGACACTTTTCCCAATGTCCTCTTGACTGAAATCCCTTCATGCCCTCCTTGCCTTGGCTTAAAGTCACCCTCTCCTCAGGGCCCCTCGGTAGTGGCTCAAGCTAACGTGTCCCCCTCCTGGTCCATGCCCCACTTTCCTCTGTGTCTGTCCCTGGGTTCCTCTGTGACACGCAACCCATCATACCTGTTCCTTCCCTTCTCTCCTGCCCGTTTCCCCCGTAGGACCGTCAACTCCACAGGAAGCCCAGACATGACAGGCCACTTGTGTCCCTTGTTCATAGCAAAGGGCCCAAGAACCCATAGGCCCTCAGGTGATGCTTGTGGAATAAATGGATGAGCAGCTGAAACCACTAAAGAAAACTTCAAATGTTAAATGCTATAAGGCTGGAAAATGGATAATTTATAGCTGTGGGGGATTGGGAGTAGTTCCAAGGACAGTAGATACAATAAACCTGTGCTAACAGGAGAAAAGAACAGAGATCTACTGTGTGTGTGTGTGTGTGTGTGTGTGTGTGCACACGCTTGTGTTTTCCTGTGTGTGTTTCCTTTTCATGGAGCAGTACAATAGGTCATCATTCTACAAACATCATTGAAATCAACCTCATTTAAATATTAGTTATCCCTATTTTAGAGATGGGGAAATTGAGGCCCAGACCAGCTAAGCAACTTGATGGAGGTCACAGAGTTCGTAAGTAGAAGGGCCTTGGTTTGAATTCTGCTCCTTCCCTGATGCTAGGTTCTGAACCACAACCCAGTTTAGAAATCAAACCCAGAATCCATGATTCTGGAGAAGTGGTTCTCATCCTAAAGGGTCACCTTTTGGTGGTTGTGTTGACAGGAGAGGGGACAGAAGAGGCCAAGCCCAGGCTGGAGCAGATGGACAGAGTGGGTGAAGACCCAGCATGGGTGAGGGCCCTGTAAGGGGCCATGGGCTCCTCTCTGTAGGGATCCAGGAGCTGCAGGGCCAGTCCTCCTGAAAGGGACCACACACCCTGGTGGTGCAAGTGGAGCAGAAAGCCTGGGGGTTGAAGGGGGCGGGCCTCCAAAGTGCGGAGGCCTGGGGCCAGTGGAATAGAGCTGCCTGTAGGTGGGCAGAACGCAGCAGAAGCAGAGGCCCCACAGCCCCACGGGTGGGGCGTTCACCACAGCCATGGCCTCTGCTCAGGGGGCTCCCTGGGGGGTTTCCTAATTTTGCAGGTAGAGAAAGGACATTAGTGGTCAAGTGCGTGGAACCGGGACTCAGGGCAGATGGGGGCATCTCCTGATTCTCAGTCATTCATTCACTCACCCTGTGTTTCCCTTGCTGGGTGCGGGCGCTGCTCTGGGTGGTGTGGATGGAGCAGGTAGCCAGGAGCTGAGGCCCAGCCTCATGGAGATAGCATGCAGGTGGGAGGTACAGCAGCATGGGCACAGATGGGGTGATGCTGTGAAGGAGACACGTCGTGGCGATACGATAGTGAAGGTCAGAGCCCGATGGGGAGAAAGGCCGGGAAGCACAGTGGGTGGGAAGTCAGGGAAGGCTTCTTGGAAGAGGTGACGTTTGAGCTCAGGCAGGTGCAGGTATGAACAGAGAGATGCATGCTCCATTACAACAGGGACATTATGTAGAGCATATTATGCATATATTACATGCAGCCTATTGGGTGACAGTGGCACACATTAGAGAGCCAGCCATGTGAAGATATGGGGAAAGCACAAGGACAATCCAGCCAGAGGGCACAGCTTTGGCCATGGCCCTGAGGTCAGAGTTGGCTTTGTGTGTTCCAGGTACAAAAAGTCCGGCCTCCCTGGGGCCTAGCTGACCACCTGGGAGAACAAGGGTGGGCCACCTCCTACAGAGTCTAGTGATTCCAAGTGACATGGCAGGGATTTAAACCCAGGTGTTCAAGGACCTGATTGATCCTTTTAAAAAGATCACTTGGTTGTCTCGGGGAGAATGGATTGGGGTGGGCCAGAGTGGGAGACACTGGGAGACGGACAGTCTGGGCTCAGACTTGGTGGCAGCAGTGTACGTGGGGAGAAGTAGGCACATTAAGGCTCCACCTTGCAGTAGAGGCCAGCTGTGCTTGGATCCTGTCCCACCAGGAAGGTGAGATCAACAGGAGCGTTTCCATGGGGGTCCCTAAGGGTGGCCACCTCCTCCGCCTCGCCCCGCACGCTTAGCGCAGCAGCCCCAGCCGCCCAGGGAGGTGGCGGTACAGCCTTTGTCTTCCCGGTGCTCTGGTGCTTGCGATTAAATTGATCTGCACGTAATTGATGTTGCTTCTCACCAACCTACACCCCGGACCCCTATCCGTGGGTTGGCATTGTTCTTGACAGCACCAGATCCTCCCCCTGCCCTCCTTCCAGACCAGGAGAGAGGGGCAGACAACACTGCCACCGCCCATAACAAGGACAAAAAGGAATCTTGGCCCCTACAATGCTTTCGACTCCCAAAGGGTGTCAGGCAGGGTTTTCGGGGCCACATGTGTTCCCACACAGCCCCGGCGTGGAGATGGCCTGGGCGTCATCTTATTCAAATCACAGCGAGTGAATCATGGCTTCTCACCCTCTCCACTTAGTTGCATCGGAAATGAGAGGCGCTTGCCGCGGTGCACTGTCACCGGGCTCTGTCAGATTGGAAATGCTTATGATAATCGGGATGCGGCATAAATGCAAAGTCGTGGAGTGTGTAAATAACCAATTATGAGCTTTTTAAAGGAAAAGCTTGTTTGGTTCTGAGAGACAGATTCTCCCCAGTGGAACTCGCTTTTGCAGTTGCATGATATGGATGTAATTTAAAGTATCCCTGGGTGTTCTCCCTGCACTTTTTATTGAAGGTATTTATTTATACAAGAATAAACTCTATCGGGAGGGAGCGGTGCAGATGGAGAAGGGCTCTGCCCAAGCCGGAGCGATATTGATCACAGCTGCAGAAGACTGTGGTATCAGGTCACCTTCTTTCCATTGATTGCTGATTGCTCTCTAGCACCCCCTCCCCTCTGCCAGTCACAGACACATCAATTGTGGGGACAAATTTAATCACTGCTCACTTGCAGCACTGTCGTGATTCCGAGCCATTTTTTGAGCATGTGTGGTCAGGAGGTAGAAAGGGAAGACAGCCTCCATCGAAAGGTACAACCCATCTCCCTTCTTTAATGAGTGGAGCTGTAAGGAGAGTTAATTCTGTGATGAAGCTATCTACGGCCCTGTCTGAGTGTTGGGCTGAGCAGAAGAATGCAGGATGAATTCAACTGCTAGGGAAATTCTCTTGTCTTTGTCAAAACGCACTGTCCTCTGGGGCTGTAAGGGCAGAAGACACAACAGACTTGCAGATAAGCTACCAGCCTCCATAGCCAGCATTAATCACAGCAGGTGCAGGCCCATGTGGCCACTGTGGTTGGTGCTAATTTCATGGTCTCTGTAGCCTGTTTCTTGGGGGAAAAAAATGAACAAAATATCTAAACAGTTTTGGACTGCAAAGATTTTAATCTTGCTACTAGTACAGGTAGCTAATGGAATTCTTAACTAACTCTGCAAAGTTGGATCTAAATGCCCATTCTGGGTCTCTTACTATAATGGAAACAGTATCCACATCCTGTTGTAAGCAGAGCCCTTAGTTTCGTTTTGGTCTTAGGTACTGAGAATTCAAGATGAGAACAAGAGGTACATGTTCTCTTTCCTTTATGGAGTTTATATTCTGGAAAGAGCAATGGTTATCTGAATTGTTTTAGAATTCACTGGAGGGCTTGTTAAACCATCAGTGTCTGGGCTCAAACCTCCAAGTTTCTGATTCGATAGGACGATAGGATTTTGCATTTCTAACAAGTGCCCAGATGCTGCTGGTGCGGCTGGCCCAGGGAACCCCACTTTGAGAACCAAGTGGGGGATCTCAAGCCTAGATGCCCGTTAGAATCACTTTTTGAAAAATACCAGCGTCTGGGGGCACGTCATTGGTCTGAGCTGGGGTCTGAGCATTGATGTTTGTTATGGTTTGGATATGAGGGTCCCCCCAAGTTCCTGTGTTGATGTTGGAGGTGAAATGATCAGATTGTGAGAGATATAACCTAATCAGTGGATTCAGTGACCTATTCATTGGCTGGATCACTAATGTGGAAGGTAACCATAGGCAGGTGGGGCCTGGCTGGAGCAGAGGGTCCCTGGGGCATGCCCTTGGGGGTGTGTCTTGTCCCCCGGCTCCTCCTTCTTCCTCTCCCTCTCCCTCTCAGTTGCCAGGAAGTGAGCAGCTGTCTTACCAAGCCCTTCTGCCATGATTCTGCTTCATCTTGGGTCCAGAGCAATGGATTTGAATGACCATGGACGGAACCTCTGAAACCCTGAGCCAAAATAAAGTCTTCTCATCAAGTATTTTGGTCACAGCCACAAAAAGCTAATATGGTATTTTTTTCTGAAGAGCACCTCAGGTGATTCCCTTGGCAGCTGAATTTAAGATCCTTTTTAAAGTCTGCCCATGAAACATAGACGATGGAAGGATTTAGCATAGAAACAAAGTGTCTGACAGCTGTCATTTGGCACTCTGTTCCTCTCCTAGCATTGGAAATTTCGTTCATCTTCCTGTGCTCATCGGTAACAATAGGACCATCTAGCTCCTGCAGCTGTAGTGAGGATCGGGCGGGGTGATACATGTGCATGGCAGAGAGCAAGCCCTGGATTCATGCTTATTTTCAGTGATGCTCTTGGCGTGGTGTATGTAGCAGGACTTTGCCCATTTTGATTTGTTTGGTTTATTTCCAGCTCAACTCCTCGCCTGTGAAGACACCAGCAGAAGTCCACTCTATTTAACTTTCTGGGACCTGCCATTTGCCCCAATGCCCCCGGAAGACAGTCCCTGGGGCTGCACTGGGTGAAGGGATTGGAGAGGTAAGGTAGGAAGCAGGGTGCCTCCCTCCCTTTCTTTCTTCATTCAAACACCAGTAACAATGTCGGCAGCTTGCTTCTCCATCAGACCCAACTTCTTAGCGAAAATGCCTTGTTTGCAGCTGTGGAAACATTCGTCATTCAGTGTAAGTGTAAGACACCCCGCCCTGGGACGGGGGACGCGTCTCACACACATGGTGGTGGGGCAGTGCCAGGAGTGCAAATGGTACCCGAGGATAATTCCCCAGCTCAGCCACAGGCACGTAGGAAAAGCTGGCGGAAGCCAGGGGACCCGTTTAAAAAAATGTGATTGGCAGTCGAGTCAACTCTTCTTTCCATGGTTTTCCATGACCCGCTGTGGTTCCTACTGTGTACACTAAGGGAAAATAAAATAAAATAAAATAAAAACACAAAAAAACATTTTCAGGTGGGGTGAGGGAGGGTGGCCCGCCAGGCAGGAAGTTGTGGAAGGAGACTCTGCACATGCGTGCATGAGGGTGTTTGAGCAGGAAGAGGGTGGTTTGGGGTGAGGGAGAGGTTCCCAGAGGGAGAGGCAGGGACCAGGATGTGCTTTCTTGAATTGGCCTGTTGGGCCTCATGTAAACCAAATATGCACGCGGCAACCACCAGGAGCAGAAATCTAGACCAGCCTCAGGATGGGGAAGGTAGGGACATGGGGACAAGGACCAGTTGTCCAAAATGTTTGTTAGAACAGACTGACTTACCTCTTACGGGGGTCATCTGGGAAATGGGGCACCCTCCTGGTGAGTTGCCCATCAGCTGTGGTCCATGGGCCTTGTAGCAGAGATGCCAGGTCTTGGCTGCAGCCTCCCTGTATCCTCTTGCTGGGTTGTGTCCTTTGGGTAGGCACTTCACCTGGCAGCTGCTGAGCTTCGTCCCTGCAGTGACTCCTCAACTGTGGAGCCCTGGCCCTGCTGGAAGAATCAGTGCACAGAGGTGGACAGACAGGCAAGAACTCTGCCCTCAGAAAGCTCATTTCCTAGCACAGGGGCTGAGTAGACGCAAATAGACAAGGGGGAAAATTGCTCTCAGGGCTACACGGATAATCAAAGTGGAGGGCTGTTGAAGAGAGTGATGTGGGCGCATGTTCCATCGGTCACTACCAGGTGGGGACGTGGAAGCTGAGCTCTGTGTAATGAGGACCCAGCTATGCAAATGTCTGGAGCACAGCGTCCCAGACAGGGGGACCAGGCCCTGAGCTGGAGCGTGGAGGGTGTCATTTGGCACTCTGTTCCACAGAAGGCAGGCCAGGGTGGCTGCTGCTGCAGAAGGACCCATGGGGAGACAGGAAACAGTGGGAAGAGGCGAGAACCAGATGGCATGGGGGACGGGCGGGCTCTGGGAAGAGACTGGATGTCCCCACTGTGGTGGGAAGCTACAGGAAGGCTTGAAGGGGTGACAGGGAGACTGGGTTTGATTTCTCTCTGAAGATGGTCCTGGGGCTGCACTGGGTGAAGGGATTGGAGGGGTAAGGTAGGAAGCAAGGTGCCCAGTCACAAGGCTCCTGCCGACTTTGGAGGGGGACATGCTTGCAGCTCAGGTCAGTAGTGATGACTCTCCTTCTAGCCTCTCACTGGGGTGGAAACCAGGCAGCCCTGCATCCAGTCTGGCCCCCACAGCCCCTCTGCAGCAGCTGGGGAGTGGCTGGATCCTCCTGGCCGTGCGTCCTTCAGCCCATGAATTGGGCTGGGATGCAGCCGGAGGGAAGACCCTGCATTCACAGGACCTCAAAGCCCCCGCTTTCCCACAGGGAAGCAGGTCGCTGGCCTCCAGCTGCTCGCACAAGGAAGCAGCTCCCCGAATGGACAGGTTTTCCTGGGGATGGAGCTGGGCGGTTTCCAGGGGGCTTTTCTGGATTCCTTCTGCTCTTGGAAGCAAACACATCACCAACATGTGTAGGAAACATGCGCGTCCCGCCTGATGTCCAGACATGTGGCCAATCGTTAGGAAGCTGCTTGGAATTTTGATCCCCATCTTGCCAAGCCCATCTGCTTTGGATACCAGAGGAGCCCAAGCCCGGATGTCTGACTGGCTCTGCCCCCAGCCCTCTGGCCCTCTTGAAGGCTCCCGTCGATTTGAAGGCCATGGGCTTGTGCAGTAGAAAGGAACCAGGGAGGCCTCTGGAGCACAAGTGTGGCCACGCAGGAAGCGTCTCTCACCGGGCTGCCTGGCAGAGAATTGCCTGGGCAGGTTGTCAGGCCTGAGCTGATCAAGACCGGCTTCTGGGAGCCTGCTGAGGGCCATTGCCAAGTAGGAATGACGCATCGAAATTTCCTTGCCAGCGTACCCCATGTTACATGGACTTGCCTTGGACATTCGCTGTGACATTGCACGTGTGTTTGAGAAAGGTGACCCTGCTCAAGGACGAGGGTGGATCCAGGTTTAGGGTGTATCCTGCAGGTTTTAGGAAATATCCTGGTTTAGGATAATTTGGGTTGAAGGTGTTCCCGATTTAAGACTTGGGTTTAGGGAAGTTCCAGGTTTAAGGTGTACCCTGGGGGGGAATAGGGCGTATCCTGCTGCCTCAGGCACGCCCGATCCTTGAGTTCCTGTTGAGATTCAGAAAGAATTGGAGAAAAAAGCCTCGTGGAGTAGGTGAATTGGGCGGCGGCAGAACTGGGATTTCCCCAGAACGTGTGTAGAGGCCGGTGTGAGTTCTGGAATAAAGAATTGCTGTTTGAATCGACAAAGCTGTGAGTGGCTCATGATTCTGTGCCCAGCCAAGACTGCGGCAGGGAGCCCACACTCTGATTGCACCAGAGAATCAGATCTTTCAGGAGAATGAATTTCTCCTCCTCAAGCTGGTCTTCTTTCTCGGCCCCCAACTTGAGGGAATCACCCTCCATTCTGTGCTCTTCTAGCCTATCTTTCTATTCCTTCGATTTTTATAGCCGACCATTTTGTACGTGAACTAAGTATTAAACAAGCATTATTACCGCTCTGCGCACGGAGCACCACAGAGGCATAAATCCCACATTAACCTCATCCTAAAGAACGGCTGAATGCGTTTTAATAAATGTCCCCGATGGTTTCAGTGTCTCGTAGCCAAACGGAATAAAAAATGCACACACATTACAGGATGTTATGAACCTTTCTATCAAAAGTAATAATAAACAGACTGCTTGTAGGGTTTGGTGATTGGGTTACATTTTTAAACAGTATATTGAGAGACAAATCAAAGTAGAGCTGAGATGCTTATGTGATCTGATCCGACAGGGCCCCCGCCGTTTCCAGGGCTCTGGGCTGCGAGCAGGTAGATGTCTCTCTTACCTCTTGATGCATTTCCATTCTAGGCTCTCCTTCTGCAGGGTACCAGGAGAAACGAGCAAATTAAGAAATCTTCTCTGCACTCAGATATTTAATAGAAGCAGCCAGATAAAGGCAGAGACGCACATCATTTGTCAGCCGAATAAAAATTCAGATGAGGTATTTTCCTGACGCTGTGCCAGGCACCATTAGGAGGGTATTTTATTTTCATGTGTCAGTGACGGCATGCTGCTGGGGCCAAACTTCTTCAGACTACAAGGTGTTACTTGATGTCAGGCACAGCGTGGCCTTCCATCTCAGGCAGCACATCCAAGATGCCATTACTCTGTCACCAGTGTGCCTTTTCATATCCTATCTGGGATTTCCACTCTGCAAGTTTCAGAAGTTAATTAGGCATTTGAGTTCTCGACCCTCGGTAGATAAAATATCATGATGGTGGCCATTTTGGATGTGCAGATGTTTTGGTTTGGGCACATCTGTAGGCAATCACTGTGTGTTCTGGGCAGGACCGGTGTTTTATTATGGGATTATATGTGTAATCTTGGATAAATAGTAGAAATTGGAGTACTTCAGTTGGAAGACTTATTTTCTCTCCCAGAGAGCAGTGTAAATAGCAAACCAGAAACCATTCGCTCATTATTGGAGCAATAATCTAACTTGCCAGTCTTCTCCCTTTGGGCTGGACCTCAGAGTTCAGTGTAAAACCCTTGGCAAGCAACGTGCCGTGGGGTGTCAAGCTAGCCGTGAGGGCCAGCAGCGAGGGCCTCGGCTGAGTTCCAGCAACAGCCACCGACTCTTCAATCATGGTTGAAGAGGTGGCTGGTATTTGGTACCTGGCCCCAGGGATTCTGGACTATGTCTTGGCACCTCCTTGTATCTGGGGAGGGCAAAGCTGTCTCCATCCCTGGCCAAATGTCTTCCCCACCAAGCGGGGGGAATCCCGTGGCATGGTGTGGTAGCAGGCGGCCCAGCCTGACTCGGATCCTTTGCTCCAATTCTGGTAACACATATAATGATGTTACTCCGTTTTGTTTTACATCTCCAAAACAGATGTACCGAATCCCTGTAAACTGATCTATGGTAATGCACTTAATTTTAATCTTCAATGTTAAAAGTAAAAACTGATCGCTTAAAGCAGAAACATGTGTCACTTCACCATAAATTGGCACAGGGCGCCGCGGAACCCCCCATCAGTTAACTGCTTGTGCTCTGCCATTGACATTCCCTTGGTTCTGTGCTCCCTGATGCTACTCCTCCCTGTCTCCCAACAGAGGGCTTTTCGCCAGGTGACCCTCAGCTGCTAAGTGTCCTCTCTCTTGCCAGTTTCACTGAGCCCCGGCTACTACGAACAGCCTCTGCAAAGCACATACCCAGTGTGGTCTGGAAAGTTGGAAACAGACATGTCAGAGTGGCTCTAGATGGTGGAGAACCGCCACACGGGCCAACGAAAAATGAGCGCTCCCTGACCAGGACGCTGGTTGAATGTCCAACCGAATGGTATGATGTTCATCAGACATCTTTATGCATGAAGACTGGGGTAAAGCCTCTGGACTTCTATTTCTAGAAAATGGGCTGTAGTTTCTTGGTAGGGAGGCCAGTGCTACTTAGAGGCCCAACATTGGTGGCAATCAAGAAAGTCAACCTGGAAACAATGAAGGATTCTTCGGAGCATGAAAATCAAGGCCAGCTCTCGTGTTGTATAAAGGAGCTTGGAATGGGGGAGTGGGGATTGATAAATATTCCTGGTACAAGGCCTCAGATCCCTAACAACACACTCATTACCTGCTGGGAGTACCCCATGGTACCAGGTGTTTTCTCAAGAGCTCCTGGTGGCAATCCCTGAATGACATGGGATTGCTGACACTTTCCTCCTTGAAGGTCAAGAAGAGTCAAAGGCAGATGGACACCCTTTGTGGCAGAGTTGGTTGGAAACGAGGATGCAGACTTCCATTGATTTTGAGGGCTGACCTCTTGGGAAGAGGTACCTTCCCCTGTAGACGAACCAGCTCAGGCAGAAGGGAAGGCTTATTAGCAGTGACCAGGTCTGGCGTCCAGAGGGACTGGGTTCCGGGGGAACTGGGAGTGCCTGTGCTCTTGGGGCAGTCCACAACAGGTGGGGGCCGAGGCTGGGAGACAGCAGAGGCCAGGCCATGAGGCTATGCTGGGGGGCGGGGGACCCCGATGGTGGATGAGGCCAGTAACATCAGTGTCCCCTGGATGGCTCCTGAAAACGTTTCTGATTCAGTAGCCTCGGGGTGGCGCCTGGGAATACGAATTTCTAACAAGCTCCCAGGCCAAGTAGACGCGGCTGATCCAGGATCCACAGGCCAAGGAGCACTTGACCAGGCTCCTGGGGTGCTCTTCTCCTCCTCTCTTCTATGGTAGATTCTGGAGCCTGGCACATGCCCCAAGTGGCTCAAACGGAGCTGTTTCTCCAAGGACACTTCAGAAATTAAATGAAGAGGAATCGCCGATGGGCTGGTCCCTGGAGAACCTGCAGGCTGCTCTCGGGGACAGATTTGCCTTCACTTTAACCTTCCATGGAGGGCCCTGCTTCTCATCCAAAAACAACATGGCCAACAAGAATTCAATTTGGCAGGGGCCTTTCTGTTTAAGCATACTTTCTCTTAATTTAATCACCCGTGCAAGAGCCTTCCAGACATTTGGATGTACATTTTTAGAAATTCAGCTTATTTTCTCAGATATTTTCATTCTCGAACATCTGGTGGGGGATGGAGGGTAAGAGGTAGAGACAGTCAGATGGAGATTATTCAACGGGGGATTGGAATGCAAATGGATTTTTGAAAGGCACACAGAGTTGTGGGACAGAGGCAAGCTCTGGAGCCAGGCTCATCTGGGTGGGAATCCAGGTGTGCCACTCACTCTCCGGTGAGTGGCTATGGAAAGTCATTGGATCACTCGGACTCTCGGTTTCCTCATCTGGAAAATGGAACGATTCTAGCTACCCTGTGGAGATGTGGCCAGGAGGTGATGTCCCTACAGCATCAAGTGTGGATTAGAAGCCAATAGGTGCTCAGTTAATATCATATATCATTCTAATATTTACTCTTTTCATTATTTTTCTTCTTATTTTAATATGTGTCCACCCAATGCTAATTCTCTTAATGCTGCAAACTACCGAGAAAATAAGGACATCATAAGAAGTATTGACTTTTCTCTAAAAAAATCTGAGACAGTGGGCCACACGAGGAGTTCTCTACTAGAGGTGACTTTGTCCTTCAGGGGGTTTTTGATTGTCTCCTGGGGAGTGCCACTGCGCTGCTGGTCATCCTGTAGTGCAGAGGACAGCACCAGTCCAAAACATCAATCCTGCTGCTGTGAAGGAGCCCAGGGCCACTTCTTTGGGGTTTTAGGATTTGAAAGGAAAAAAAAAAGTTACTATTTATTGAAGATTTTCTATGTGGTTTGATAGAGTCACCTATGGCATCCCATGGTGGTGTTCTGGTTGTCCCTATTGGCAAACGAGAAGCTGGGTGTTCAAAAGACAGAGCATTAGAGCGCAGGCCCTGTGTGCACACGTCGGACGTTCATGCATGCTCACATTCTTTCACTCCATGGACGCTCTTGATGGGCCGGCTCTGTTCCAGGCAGCAGGGCCAGAGGATGGGTACAGTTGGAGGAGTCTCAGGCCCAGCCCAGTGGAGGAGACAGAGGCCACCAAGGAGCTGTGTGGTAGGGCTGGGGAGCTGGGGCTTTAGCTCCGTGGTAGCCCACTTGCCTTGCAGCACGAGGCCCTGGGTTCAGTCCCCAGCCTCAGTTTCCCTGTTTGGGTCATGGGATGGCAGAGAGGAAAGCAGCCATCAGCGGTTGCCACAAGCCTGCCACTCATGCACCTGTGTCACCTCATTTACTCCTCAACACAAGCCTAGGAGATCACCACTATCACCCGGGGCCAAGACTAGGGTGAGGCAGGGGAGTGGGCACTTACCTCAGTCATAAACCTAAAAGGACATCAAACAACTCAAGCCTTCAGGTAACATTTCACTGCCACTTTGAAAATTAAAGTTAATGCAAAAACTCCACTTTGAACAAATGATCATATTTTAAACAAAGACACTATCCTTTCCTAACCTTTCAGGACTCCGCCTTCCCTACCTCACCAAATCTGGGTCCTGCATCCCCATTTTACAGATGCAGAAATCGAGGCTGGAGGGATGGATGGATACGGGTCCTCCTGCTCAAAAGCCAGGGCCTTCTGACTGGGGCTGGAGTGACAGGGGACACTGTCTTCTTTCTGCTCCGAATGTTCCTGTTTATCCACCCCTTGCAGGAGGGACAGGAGGGGCCAGTACATAGCAAGGCGGCAGGAGCAGCCGGTGGTCATTACTGTTTAACATGTATTAAGAACCCGCAGTGTACTTTGAAATCGAAATGTACCAGGAAGCACCCTGGTAAACTCAGTTCTGTCATCTTTTGGGGGCACCTGGCTGGACTTCAGAGAGAAATCAGATAAAGCAAAGACAAGAACATTATCAGTGACCCCAGAGGGAAGAAAAGGGAGAACTGGACACCAAAAAAAAATAGCATGCGGATACTTGAAAGAAATCACCCAGGCAGAGCGAAGGGGCAATACATAATCATGCTTTTCCCTTTTCAAAGATGACTCTCACAAACATTAATTCATCGTCTGTTCACAACAAGAGAGAGAGAGAGGGACTTCCATCTTACGACTTGCAACATAGAGTGTGTGGAGAGAGCTGATGGTCACACGGTTGGTTTTTCTCTGGGTGTGGAAGAACAGGTCTCCGATCCTGTTTCCATCTCTGCCCCCCTATTCTAAGAGTTTCATTCCATCTGCTGAACAGACCATTAAATTCATTACAGAGTTTGTTTGCATTAAACTCGAAAACACGGTGCTAAATTGATTACATCTTTGAATTGGAAGGAAGCAGGGGTTTTCTCATCCAAAAATCTGTGGGTCACAAATATGCTCACTGTCCCCTTCCTGAGCAAGTTATTGTTTGAACCCACATTCTAGACTTTGCACTCTTAACCACTTAGATGTCATGATGCTTCTGTCGGGACCTTTTGGGGGCATCTGTGTTGTCCTTTGGTTGGGCAGTAGATGTGTATCATAAAATGGGCTTCCTTCGTCCTTGCCCCTCAGAATGTGGTGTGGCTGCTACTCCCATCAATCATTGGACTCTAGGTCCCCGTCCTCTTGAGGCTGGGCTGGCCTTGGGGTTTACTTTAGCCCACAGAACACAGGAGGCAGAAGCGAGCCTAGACTAAGCGACCGAAGCGGCTGTCCATCAGAGGATGAATGGATAAACAAAATCCAACAGAGACCTACAATGGGGCAGGAAGGACATCCTGACACATGCCACACCAGGATGAATCCTGAGGACATCATGCCGAGTGAGGTAAGCCAATCACAAAGGGACAAACACTGGATGATTTCTCTCATAGAGTAGACAAGTTCATAGAAGTCAGAGTGATGGTTTCAAAGAGCTAGGGGAGGGGACACAGGCTGCACACTTCAAGATCGTTCAAATGGTACATTATGTGTATTTTTCACTATAAAAATAAATTTAAAGAAAAAAAGTGAGGGTGAGTGAGTTTGGAGGCTAGACCTTAAGACCCTGAAGTTTTGGCCATCTGGGAATTCCATCTGAGGACCACGGTGTAAAGATGCCAACGCTGACATCCAGGGGGCGAGAATAGGTCCCAGGCAGAGGCACGAGGGCCCCCACCAGCAGTGGACTTGTGAGCAAGACCATCTGGGACCTTCTGTCCCAGCTGACCCCACAGAGCACCTCAGTTGCCAGGCCAAGTCCAGGCAGAACCACGGACGCCACCAGCCGGCCCCCAGAACCATGAGAGAGAATGGAGTGGTGTCTCCAGCCAATCCAGGTGCTTTTCCCTCTAGATACCTGGCCCCTTTCCTCCATCTCTTATGTCCATGGATTGGGAAGGACCCTGTTCTCTTCTTCTATCCAATACCTTCTATTTGGTATGAATATTTTTTCTTTTAAATGCAAAAAAAAATGTGTCTTCTCTCATGGTCACATCTCAGCCGGAAGTTTCCACCCTACCAAGGTTTAGTGATTCCTAGAGGATTAGAAAATTAATCCTCGAGATAGGAACCTAGGCCTGGCATCACCCAGAGGGATCGCAGTGCCCATTTCCAAACCATGGCCCCCACCTGTTAACTCTCCCCACTTGCCCAATAACATATGGTGGCTTCCCTTGTCGCTCAGTCTTCCTGGTGAACCCACTGTCTACATTTCTCCTAGACTCAGCAATTACTTATCAGAACTTGTCTTAAACAATTAAGTCAGGGCTTGGGTCAATGAAACGTGGAATTCCGCAAGCTGCTGATAGGAAGAGTAAGGGGACAATCGTTCTGGGGACAATTTAGCAAAATATTAAAAATGTTCGTATCTCATGACCCCCTATTTTTACCTTAGGGCTTTGTCCTATGGATATGAGTAGCTACACAGGTGTTCATTGTGACATTAATTATATAGGTGAAAACCTGGGAATAACTTAAGTGTCCAAAAAGGGGGGATTGGCTTATTACTTTAAGGTATAGCTGTAGAGAGGAATGCTACAGAGTGGGTAAAATTATATCATAAAAAACTATTCAGTGACATAAAGAGAAGCTCATAATGTTCTATAAACCAATATAGCAATAAAACAATTTATTATTTCATTTTTATGAAAATACGTATTTATAAAAAATAGAAGCTATACATATGAACAATTTATGTATAAAATATACAGAAAAGTTTTATAGCAAAGTGTTAAAAACGGTTACCTCTGTGGTACAGAACTTAAGCTCATTTTTTTTTGTTTGTCCATCATTACCCAGTATTCTACCTTCAATAATTATTGCTTTTGTAAAAAAGGGAAAACACAAAAAAGAAGTGGTAATGCCCTCATTTGATTCCTAGAAGAGAAGTGAAGGAGGAAATGTTGCCGGCTTCCTTGCCTGAACTTCTAAATGCGAATTTGGAGGTGGTGAGGTGCAGCCTCTGAGTCCCTGCTGTGGAGCAGAGTGTGACATGCTAGGACCTAGTCAGGGTCACGGAGGGACATCCATCTAGGCAGGTTCTTGTAGGTCCAGGTTTAGGGAGCACAGCTCAGGAATTTTAAAGGCTACTTCCCTGTGGCTGGCTCAAGACAGCTGGATCACCTCTGTGTCTGTGGGACCGAATCTAGTGGGGTGGAGTCCTGGTGTTGCCTGTCACCACCTTTGGACTCTGGACATGAAAGGAGATTCCTAGCCTCTGTTGACAGGAAGCTGGGATCAGATCATCTTGCCAGCCCGGTTCCATCAGTCTGTGGAAGCTTCCCGGGCACCTATGATTGATGTGTTTTTCCAGAAGAAAGCCCTGGGAGTGATTTAAAAATACCCAGGCCCGAGGATTGCTTTCTGAATAGGGGGAGTGGCTCACCCTGTCCTGGCCTCCCTGGGGCGACTTGTGGCAGCTCTCTGGGCGTCCCCAGGGTGGGGAAGGCCAGTGCCCTTGGGACACATCCACGCAGCCTCATCTCAGTTCTGAGTCTGCGTCAGGTACTGCAAATGGTCACAGCTTCCAGAGGGGTCCGGGCGCTGAGAGCAGCCTCCGTGCCCCACATGGAGAATCCAGAAGGAAAGCCGAATGTTTCAAACTCTCAGCCACCTGGCCTCCTGTTCTTGATATTTCCCTAACATATGCTAACATATGCTTTCCTCAAGAACTTCAAAAACATGCTTTTAGCAGCAATGAAAATAGGACCACGCGTCCAATTCAACTCCAGCCTGCTTCGTTTCCCTCTAATACCATTACCTCATGTACAGAAGAAAATGTAAATCTAAAATATGCTGGTGATTATAACCTTTCTTCCTGACAGACATTGTAATATAAATGCACATAAATTGAATTTCTTCTTTAAAGAAATTTGAATACCTTTGGAGCATTTTAGCAAATCATCTGCAGCCCTTGTGGCACCACATCAATGATCGGTGGAAACGTGATCTGTCTGTAGCATGACTTCTGCTAGAAGGACGGAGCGGGGCTGGGACATGCCAAGAAAAATAGAACGCGCTTTATTGATATTCAAAATTTATTTTATTAAACTTGCACAAAAGACAGAGACTGGGGGTGGTATAGCTGGTGGCTACCAGGGCAGGAGCTTCAAATATGAACTCCCCGAGTCCTGCTCAAGTCATTTTCCTGCCAAGGAGGGGGAAGAAGAAAGAAAGCTTTGCAGTTTGGCTGCATTTCGGCTGTGCTCGCTGGGCTGCACACAGAGGCCTTGTGTGAACTGTGAAGTCAGGAAGGGTAATAGTGGTGAGGGTGGGTGGGGCTGCAATGTGTCAGGTGAGAGGTCCTGGGTCCAGATGTCCCCTGGGGGCCAGGGAAAGAGCATTTGTACCGTCTTGGGCTCACCGACTTGGGCTCACCAACCATGAAGGTGCAGCAGCTAAGATGCTGTATTAGCCAGGGTCCTCCAGAGAAACAGGCCAATGATGCCTCCGGGTCATTGCACATAATGCTGCGTGGTCTAGAACAGGTCACATATACCAGCTGTGCTTCCACAATGGAGCTGGAGAATTCCCATCACCTGATGTTTCTACTGTGCATTTCCTGTGTTTAGATACACCAATACTTACCGTGGTGTGGTGATCGCCTACAGGATTCAGTACAGTAACATCCTGGACAGATTATCAGTCAGGAGGCATAGACTACTATGTAGACCTGGGGTGTAACAGTCTCGCCATTGAGACCTGTTCAAGAGCACACTAAGATGTTCAGATAATGATGACATTACCGGACAATATATTTTTTTTCTTTCTTATTTTTATATTACTGATTTATTGTTTTGCGCTATGGGAGTTGAACCAGCAATACTTCACCACTGAGCTATATCTCAGGCCCTTCCATTTATTTATTTATTATTTTGAGGCAGGGTCTTGCTAAGTTGTTGAGGGAGAACCTCAAACTTATGATCCTCTTGCCTCAGCCTCCCCAGTTGCTGGGGTTACGGGAATGTGTCACCGTGACCACTTGACAATGCATTTCTTAGAATGTGTCCTTGTTAAGCAACACATAGCTGTGTATATGTTTACATGTAATACTTACGGTCCCCACAATTTCTTCCTATTGATCTATTTATGATAAGGTATTGGCTCATGCGATCATGAAAGCTAAGCCTCTTGTTGATGTCAGCTGGAGACCCAGGACATTTGGTGGCATAGTTCAAAGGCCAGAGAACCTGGTATGCAGAGGGCAGAAGATTGTTGCCCCAGGTCAAGTAGTCGGTTAGAGAAGGAATTCAACCTCCCCCCACCTTTGGGTTCTCTTTCGGCCTTCCATGGATTGAAGGATGCCCATGGGTTGGGAAGGGCCGTGTCACCAGGTGCAATACTCATCTCCTTCTGGAAACATCCCTACAGAGACACTGAGAAATAATGTTCCATTACGTCCCATTTTCCTACATGGAATGAAAACTTGGGACTTGATGGGCTAACTCACTACCTGGGGATCTCATGGCCCAGTCAAGTTGGCACAGAAAGTCAACCATCACAGCTTTCTTGGGCATCTCTGGGGCTGAGAACAGGCTTCTTGAGTGTCAACCCCTTCTTGAGGGTCAACTGCTGATTGTCACTGCCCAGCTGGGGGAGTTAAAAATAATAATAGTGAAAAGAGATCCAGATCTCAGCCCTCTGCACTGCTGGCTCACACCCTGGTCTGTGCCTGGGTTCATCATTCAGCCCTGGGCTGGCATCTTGGCTGGTGGTGACTGCACTAGTCCCAGCACCTCTTTGGATCCATGTCCAGCAGGTGCCCAAGGACTCTGTCTTGGAGGGTCAGTAGCTTGGCCTTGGAGCAGCCCATCTTGTTACCTCTGGGACGCTGGGAGAGGAGCTGGCAAATTTCAGGTGGAAGCCTGAAGTCAGGAATGAGGTTTCAATGTCCCTCACCCACAGATGTTAGGAGAGCCAGTCAGTGCAAGCCCACCTCCTCCAGAAGCAAATGCGGCCCATGTTCTCCTGACCACGGGCCACAAATAGTAGCTGCACTTCCTCCATCCCCCCAGCTTCAGACGCCCTTCAGCCAGGCAGCCAGCTGAGACCACAAATCCCTGGAGCTGCCTGGGGGAGGCATCAGGGAGCCCCTTTCTGGGGCTACTGACCCTAAATTGGTCATGTTCCCAGACAGGTCTCCTTTGATCCATCAGATAACCCACCTCCCCCTACAAAATAAAGCCCACTGGTACCTGGGCAGGGACAGGACTGCTTTGACCACAAACTGCTCTGGCTCCACCTCCTTGGGACCTTGTGCCGAGGGGACTTCACCCCTCCAGGCCTCCCTGTGCTCATCAGTAAAATGAAGGATAATAGGAGCCTAAGCCACATGAAACTGCCACCGATGTAGATCAGAAGCTGCCAATTAGAGGCAATTGCGTGTGGTTCCTTCTGGTGGCGTCATGGGGAGAGGAACGTGTAAAAACGTACCATGCCCTTGGGATTGAGCAGAGCACAGGGGAGAACTCGTTGTCTGATGTGTGTTCTACCCTGTCACTCTCCCGCCCAACTGGGAATGAGTCCCTAGAGGGGCTAATTTTTCTGGGGGTTTAGACAGGAGAGAGGACACAGCCACCCATCGATGCCCTGGGCTCCCTCCTACATAGCCCTCACCTAACAGACCACTATGTGCTCCTCCACGCTTTGATCATCTTGAAACGAATGCACTCCTTTATCCCTTCAGCCAGGGCCAAGTCCAGGGTAAGAGAACAAATGTGAGTGCCAAAAATCTCAGCCATGAAGCTACATGATATTTTTTTTTAACATTTTTAAAAAGGTTTAATTTTTCATGTCAACCAACAGCTAAGGAAAAACAAGTACAAGAAAAGCCATTGAATTTCTGTAATCAGCAAGGTTAAATTAGGCACTAACATTTTGCAAATTGAGTTTAGGTTGCTTTTTTTTTTTTTTTGGTACCAGGGATTGAACCTAGGGGTGATTAACAACTGAGCCACATCCCCAGCCCCTTTGTATTTTTATAAATTTTGAGACAGGGTCTAAGTTGCTTTGCTAAGGCTGCTTTGAACTTGCGATCCTCCTGCCTTAGACTCCTGAGTTACTGGGATTACAGGCATTCACTACTGTACCCAGCACATTTTTCAAATTAAGATGCAAAATAAATTCATTACTTGTAATCTTGATTTCCAAGCAAGATGGAATAAAACAGAAAATGTGCAAGTACAAGAATTTAATTGTTTTCTTTTTCCATCTTAACCAATACTAATTTAAGTTGAATAAATTAAGAAAAAATAGATAAGCAAAAGGAAAGATGTGTTCAAATCCCCATAAGGCCCACTGCCAAGGGCTAACTATCCTTAGTATGTATATGCTTACTCTTCCAGACTATTTCTTTTTTTTCTGCATTATTTAATTTTTTTATTGATTATTTAAAGCATTACATAGCTCATGATATATCATCTTTCATACATTTGACTCAAATTGGGTTTTGAACTCCCATTTTCACCCCAAATACAAATTGCAGAATCACATCTGTTACATATTCACATTTTTACATAATGCCATATTAGTGACTGTTGTATTCTGCTACCTTTCCTATTCCCTACTATCCCCCCTCCCCTCCCCTCCCCTCCCATCTTCCCTCTCTATCTCCCCTGCTGTTGTTCAATTCTCTCCCTTTTTTTCCCTCCCCCTTGCCCCTCATAACCTCTTATAATTTTATGTATCATTGAAGGTCTCCTACCATTTCCATATGCTTTCCCTTCTCTCTCCCTTTCTCTCCCCCCATTCGTCTTTGTTTACTGTAGTCTTTTCCACATGCTCTTCCTTCCTGTTCTGTTCTTAGTTGCTCTCTTTATATCAAAGCAGACATTTGGCATTTGTTTTTTAGGGCTTGGCTAGCTTCGCTTAGCATAATCTGCTCTAATGCCATACATGATATTTTTTAAAAATCAAAATTAAAGCAAAAAAAATATCTATGCAAACAGAATATTAGCATTTAAGCAAAGGCAGCATCCAATGGCGCTGGAGGGCGAGGAGGCGAATCAGGCAGGTGCAGGGGCAGTGGGTGAGCTCTGCTGGGGGAGGCAGAAGGGATGGCGGTGGGGGGGGGGAGGCTGGCAGGAGAGGGCGGCCTCCCCTGAATCCTCATTTCCTCTTGAGCCAACCCATATCGCTGCTCCTTCTTTTCCATGTGTTCCTTCAAGTTGGGGCTTTATTTTATTTTATTTTTCATGAATTTTGATGATTTATTTTTGTTTGAAAAAAACATAAACCATCTTTTGAGCTGCTGGGCGAACCCAGCGACTGCCGGCCGCGCTCCGGCCCCTCTGACGGCGCGGCTTGGAATCACATAATTACTTGTTAGACTCAACTGCGCTGATTTATGGGGGATCAATATTTCTGCTGGTCTCCGGCCCGCAGGGTCCCATGCCAGGAGCCTGTCAGAGCCGCTCCTTGGACTAAGAGCAGAGAAGACAAACCAGAAAGCACTTGCAGACGTGGAGGTCAAAGAAACCTCTTCTTCCCTCCACCTCGTGTCCCTTGAAGGACTGGAAAGCCACCCCACCAGGAGCAGGGACAGGAGGTGGCAGAATAAGCCCCGAGCTTTCCCAGGCCACCTGACACTTCCCCTTTCTTCTGGAACACGTAAAAAGATGTTAAGAACGCTGAGGCTTTCCTGAGCTGATCCTGTGCGGACCCTGGGGAGGACTTCCACAAAGAGGATTTGCAAAACTTAACTTTAGTGGGGCAGGAAGTTTCTAGAGGGGGCTGGGCAGACATCGCTGGTCTCAAGGAGGCACAGGTCGTCGGCTCCTAAGTTAGACACCTGCAGTGTCTAAGGTTCTAAGACTTTCTAGGCTGTGGCCCAGCACGGGTCCCTTACACTGGTTTAAGTTTCGGTTTCCTCATCTGTAACATGGGACTTCCTCGCTGAGCTGATGTTCAGTGAACAGAATTGATGTGCCTGAAGCAGTAGACACAGCTGCCTTGTATACAGTGAGCACTCAATAAATACTGATTGGTACCAAGAGGTCACGGGCTGCAGCAAGAGTCACACGTTTCTCTTTCCCCATCTCTACCAGGGTCAAAGGGGAAAGGGGACACATTTATTCTCTCTGCATGTAGCACCCATCTGTGGGGCATCAGAAACCAAGGTTAAGAATGGAAGTGGGGACTGGGAACCGTGGCTTCTAGTCCCAGCTCTGTGGCTTTGGATAAGTCCCTTTCCCTCTCTGGGACTTAAGTCTCTCCCCTGTGAAACGAAGGTTTGGATTAGAGGCGGCATTTCTCCAAGTCGGCTCTGGGATTCTAGAATACTAGCATGGTTGATATTTCAGCAGCGCAAAGGAGGGGGAAAGAAGGGTTCCGTGGTCACCCGTGTCGAGGAAAGCTCCATTCACGGTGCAGCATGTAGCTGGAGTTCGTGGCTCTTCTCTGCCAAGTGGTATTCCGACTTGGATCCAGATATTCCCTGGAGGGTCTCGTGTCTAGGAGAGGCTTGCCCGACAGCACCTGAGGTCATCACAAGGCCAGAGGCCTTGGCCTGGATGGGTTAGGTGCTTCTGCCATGTATAGGCTATTGCCCATGGAGTCATTTATTTTTTATTGTGGTAAAATTTATCAAACATTAAATTGGTCCTGCTTTCCCAGCCCTTGGTGATCACTGTTCTACTTTCTGGCCTTAACCGTCTACTGCTTCCTGTACCTCTTATGCCTAGACTCAGACAGCATTTGCTTTTTGTGTCTAGCTTATTTCATGGAACAGAATGTCTTTAAGGGCCATCCATCCTGTAGCGAGTGTCAGAATTTCCTCCCTTTTTAAAGGCTGACTACTATTCCATTGTATGGATGTACCACATTTTGCTCATTCATCCATTCATTAATGAACCCTCAGGTGGTTTCTACTTTGTAGGTACTGTAAGTGATGCTGTGACACAGATGTACACTCACTTTTCAAATGGAGATGAGAACCTGCCTGGTACAACTGTCATGAGGATCAGATGAAATGACTCACACAAAGTGCTTAGCAGAGGGCCCAATATATTCAAAGCGCTAAGTAAATACCCTTCAGTAACCATGTGAAGACAACAGAACCATCATGATTAATGATGATCTGGAGCCAAGCACTTGATAAGAGAAATTTCACAGGACTGCAAGCTCAAAGAGAGGGTGAAGTGATCTTCTTTTCTTTCCTTTTTGGGGGGACATGGCATTGAACCCAGGGATACTTTACCACTGACCACTGAACCACATCCCCAGCCGTTTTTTAATTTTTTAAAATTTTGAGACAAGGTCTTGCTAAGTTGCTTAGAGCCTTGCTAAATTGCTGAGGCTGGCCTCAAACTTGTGATCCTCCTGCCTCAGTCTCCTGAGCTGCTGGGATTCCAGGCATGTGCCACCATGCCCAGCTGACTGGCTTTCTTTCTTTCTTTCTTCTTGCTTTTTCTTTCTTAAATATAAACAATAATGCAGTCCTCATTTTTGAAATTTAAAAAAAAATCAAGGAAAAAAATTGCTGCCCATCATCTGGCCACTTTAAACTGAGCTTCAATTTCCTTCTAGTCCAGAGGGATTAAACAGACTGCATTTCAATAGAACAGAGGGAAATTGGAAGTACCTGGGGCTGGGCAGCTGGCTGGGGGCAGCAAAGGAGGAGCTCTGTAAAAGCCCCTTCTCCAGAGAACCCCGTGCGTGCGGGTGTTTTGCTTTGGAAGACCCCGGGGCCCGCCTGGCTCTGCCGAGGGGGGATGCATTTTTTGGCTTGGGCACTGAGAGAGAGAAAAATCAAAAAGAGGAAATATCATTTCCTTAACTAGTAGGTATTAATATCCTGTTTAATTTAATTTCGGCTTTCTGCACTGGTGAGCTCTTTCCCTTCTAACAGACAGTGTCAGCTTGGCAGGGAGTTTTGACAGTATCAAAAGAGGATTTAGCTCTGAACCCTTGCCATGAAAGTGTCTCTATCTGCGCACAGAAGAGAGCATTGTGTCCTGCAAAGACGGTAATTGAGTGAATGGGGCCTGGCACCTGGGCCTGCGGTGGAGCTCTGATAAGGACATAAAGACAGGCTTAAAGGGCCTCCTTGCCAGAGGCAGAGACACTCCTGCGGCCCTGGGAGAAGGAAAGCCCAGCCAGGCCTGCCATCCCCACAGAGAGCCGAGCTGAGCGCAGGGCCCGGTCCCTGCAGCCCTGCAGAAAGGTGGTCCTGGGCCGACGGAGGCGGGCAGATTCTGCACTTCCACTGTGGACCAGCTTGGGAGGAGATAAGCAGGAGGCGGTGGGTGGAGCCAGCTGGCTGCTGGGCCCTCTGTTCCTTTGATAAACTGCACTGTGTGCTTACTTGGCTAGACCCCATTGGGGCCGTGTGCATGAGAGCAGAGATCCAGCCTCAGTTTCTAGCCGCCTTTGTGTTTCGCCTTAAGGGATTGAGTGGCCACTGGAAAACGGAACTGAGACTTCTGTGAATCTGCACTGTCAATTTCCCTGGTGATGTGTCCAGTGTCCAGCTGCCCTCATTCAGGCTTCACAGCCCCATACAAAATTGCCCACCTCTCGAGAACTGTAGGCTGATCAGTTACTTCTCCCCAGCTTTCAGGAAAAGCACTTCCTCTGTGAATTGATGATGATTTAGCAGATGAATTACCACAGGGTCAATGTCCACCCATCCATCCACCCATCCCTCCCTCCATCCAACTTTGAAGAGACTGCTATGTCTTAGGTAGTGGTGGACAACAGCTTTTTATGAACTTTAATGGTCAACGCCGGAGATAAGAAATTGAAGCCTGAATTCCCAACTAGTTGTGTGATTCTGACTGAGTTACTGCCTTAGAATTTGCCAGAATGGGGCTTGCATTAGTCAAAAGTAGGCAAACTTTTAAAATCCTAGCTCCCCAATTTTGGCAGTTTCGCAGAATACACATTTGTCACTTATTTATGATCCCAAGTAAGTGTTCTTGATGGACGGACAGCTTTCTTCCACGGAGTGACTCGGGGATCTAAGCTCCTTCCATCTTGAAAGTTAGGCTCCTCTTGTCCAAGGAGTCCTCTCCATTCTGCTGGTACGTGGGGCAAGAGAGAAACAAGCACCAACTATGGCAGTCCTGGAAGTGGTGCATATCACATCTGCTCACATTCCATCAGCCAGAACTCAGTCACATGACCTCACAGTAATGGTGGCTGTATGCCCAGGGAGACACTGCAGAGGGCCAGTAATCTCTGTTGCTAGGCCTGCAGATGGTTTTTGGTCACAAAGAAACAGTGAAATATTAGATACTAAGAGAAAGAGATGGGCCAAAGCCTTTTGGACATTCCTTATCCCCTAGGTGTTATCTACATTACCTCTGTCTACATAGTCAAATTGGGGAGATTCTTCAACTGTGCACATAGCTTGGGGCATCACCAGAGCCCATGAACTTTCAAATGTGACCAGTAAGAACACTGTTCAAAATGGAGGTGGGAGAGGCCATGTTCTGACCTCTGTAAGTACTTGACATTCAGAAGAAATGAAAGGCCTGTGGTGTCATCAAATTATCATCTTCTTTGATATTGTGGAGGATTCTAATTGACAAGTTTATACCTAGTCTTTTATAGAAGCACATGTAAGTGTATATTTCAAAATCATCATCACCACCACCACCACCACCATTAATGTTTATGGAGAGCTTACCGTATGAGGTACACCAGTCTTTTTATTTAATTATTGAATTTAACACCACCTTATATGGCAAGTGTGATTATTCTCTTCATTTTACAGAAATCTGTAACAGAAAGGTGTTAACCCAAGGTCACACAGTTATTAGTGATAAGCATGATCTTGGTGACCTTGCTTGAACCCAATAGAATCATAATGTTGTTGGAGCTTCAGATTCAGTGCAGGAGATTTTCCTCGGGATTCTTTTTAAGGCCACCGTGTGTCAGGTTTTTCATCCCTAAAATGGGCACTCCCATCACTAGGCTCTCCTGAAGGGAATATTTGAGAGAATGGGCTTGGAAGTGTTTGTCCAAGGAGACGATGTGCAGGATCATTGCTTTGGGAGTAAATAGCGTTTGTTTTTTAGGCCTTTTCCTGCCCTTGATCTCAGAATTGCAGAAAAAGCATCCAGTGAGTTATTCAGCAAAGTAAGGGCTCATGACAGCACAGGGTGTTCAAATGAAGTCCCAGCCTTTGGAACATTGACCTCGGGAGGCTCAGGGGAGCTGGGAAGTTGGCAGTCTGCTTGGCTCTGTGTTTTCCTAGCTCCAGAAAAGAGGAGCCTCATCTCCACACACCAGATGTTTCCAGGCCAGCAGAGCCGTCACCGTCTGCAGCGGGCCGTCGGGGACTGACTCTGGGGGCCACCTTCTCCCGAGGGCTCCCTTTACCCTGCTTAGTTTCACTGTGAGGGGGATCTTGAAGACACACAAGTGTTTTTGTTTTCTCTCTTAAAACAACACAGAGACCGTAATCTGTTTTACATCTGGGTCTGACTGCAGACAAGCCGAGTGGGCGGGACTGGGCAATGGGCAAGTCACCCGAGGAAGGGGCACGTACCGCTCTGCAGACCAGGCGCCTGCGCAGGTGCACAGAGTCACCAAACCCCTCCAATTGCGGGTGGGGGAAGGGGTGGTTTCTGTTTTTCAGGGATGCCTGAATCTTTTCTCTGGAAGCCTGTCTGGTTCTGCCTGGGTTCTCTGGAAGCGGTTAGAAGAAACAGCTGGACGTTTGAGTCAAAATGTCTAAAGTGCTTAACATCTTTATAAAGCCGGTTCACCTTTAGAGAAATGATTTATCAGAATTGATCCCCTCCAAACCAGCTCAATTCCCCCTATGCCATGGGCTTTCCTGAAAATTCCAAATGTTTATAGGGTGGATTAAACAACCTTGAGGTCATAAAACGCAGCTGCTATTTAAATACAAGTGTCTAGGGCCCAGGCATCTGATTATTGATAGGTGTTGAGTGCCACTTGCAAAGTACGCAGAGGGCCTGCCTTAAATAACTCTAACTAGGCCCAAACAGTCCTGAGGAGGTTTCTAGGATTAGGTCACAGCCTGGCAAAAGCCGAGAAAGTCTGGAAAAATCCTATGAGGATTTTTACATCTTTTTTCCCCCTTTTGTTTCAAATCCACCAGATCAAGAAAACTGATGCAAGCTTTGGACCAAATTAAACATTTCAATAACTCATATTTTAAAATCACAGTCAACTGGAGGAATTCTGATTTGTGACTGGCCCGGAAGAGCCTTCTCGAGGCTCTTTTTGAAAGTCTCACAAAGAGCGGGGCTGGTGAAGCGAATTACTGTCATTGTTCCCGGAGGAAAGAAGGATTCGTTTTATTCCTAGCTGCAAGGTATTCAGCAGGTTAACAGGCAGACGCAAAAGAGTCTAAGCAAGTTACCTCTTGGGATCATCAAAGCATTTAATAAACCCAGGCACAAATGCCTTCCCCAAAATTATGTCTGTGAGATACGCTTCAGCATTAAGAAGCACAAAGGGTTGAAGTGTCCTATTCATACATGCAGGCACAACGCTGTCACCCCGAAGTGCTGCTCCATGGCCTTATTCCACCTCAGTCTCCTGATGCTAGGAGTCGACAAGGTTTTTTTTTTTTTTTTTTGTAGAGAGTTCTGGAACAAAATAAAATGCCTGCGGACCAGCACTGTTGCAGGATTCTCCCTCAACCTTTATTCCGTGAAAGAGAGGTTTTGTCCTCTGGAGCAGTGCTGGAAATGAACTTGGCTGCCCAGGTAGACTCTTAAGAGGCTGGGGAATGCCAGGTGATTCTCTCAGCTTGTGAAATCTCAGCCTTTTACTTGGTCATATTTTCCAAAGAGAAGACAGCTAATGGGAGTAAGTTCCTTACATTAAAAATATACTTACAGTTAACAGCACCAAACCACTTAAGTTGGCAGCAGACCAATTATTAATGAGATGAATGGCCTTTTATGAAGCCCTCTGCAGCCTCAGGACAACTGATGGCTTTATGGTCCATGCATTAGGGAACACGGTTCCTTGGTGCTTATAATTATCCACAGTTGCTGGCGATTTGGGTTCTTTCGCACGAAAAACAGCTGCCTCCTGGACACGCTGTGCTGTGCAACCATGGAGATAAGGAGCCAAAAGTGAAAATAGCGGAGGATGGTCATTCAATTGCCTTTCTTAGCTGTTTGATCTTGGAAAGTCCCTAGAGTGTCCTCCTTTTTTCCTCATGAAATGTGGATTTGGTATCTCTGTTTTTTTTTTTAACCTGCCCAGAATCCATTTGCCCATTCTTTTGATAGCTTGTTTCCATTCTCAACTCTCAGCCCATTTGGTTTGAGGGAACTGGCTCTACTCAGCCCTAAGGATGGATATATGACCCAGCCCTAGCCACTCAGAATGTCCTCTTTTTCTAGCCCCAGCCATCAGCTCAGGTCAAATCAGAAGCAAAGAAACTCTGTTCCCTGGTGCCATATAAACGACCATTGTTTGAGGGAGCAGATCTGACAGCTTTTCCTCTGGTGTTCACCTTTGTTCATGTCCGTGAATGTTTGTAAGTTGGAAATTTTGATAAGATAAAAAAAAAAAAAAAAAAAAAAAAAAAAAAAAGACCATGGCTTTTATAAGACAAGTTACGGGAAGTGGAACTCTTGGCTGGTGGGAGTAAGAAACACCAATTTAATCAAGAGCCTCCTAGATCTGTATTAGTCCAGGTTACAACTATTGTAAAATACTGTTGACACTGAGCAGTGGCCCAACACACACCTGAAACCTAGTTATCAGGTCATTGGCCTCTTGACAGTGGGTAGGAGGGGGCCTCTGCCTCCCTCAGTCACTCAGTGTCCAGGCTGTTTCCACGTAGTTCCTCCACTATCCCTGTACCTGCTAAGCTCCCTCTGGGTCTTTGGGCTTTAAGATCAAGTGGCAGGAAGAGAAAGCACGGAGTATTGGGCTGAGGTGTGGTGGGAAGGCTGGTGGTAGTGCAGATCCATTTTGCTCATATGCCATTGGCCAGAACTCAGTCACATGGCTGGCCCACTGCAAAGGAGGCTGGGAAATGTAGTCCACTGGGTACCCAAGAGAAAAAGTAGAAAAATGTGAGTGGACAGCAACTAGCCAGCTCCTGGCATACTCCAGTAACACAATTACAAGTTTTTGGTTACATTGAAATCACACTTTAGTCTTGTGAATGTGGATATCACAAGTGTGCTTTCTTTGGGGGACTGAAGATACAAAAGAAAATAAGAAAAGCTCAACCGGCTATTTCTCAGGCTTTCTGACTCTATGGGATTGAAATTCTTTTGGTGTCTTGGTTATCATTTAATGGTACCTTTGTCTTAGTGATTTACTTGACACCGAGTAACAGAATTGAAGGGTTCCATGCTGCGCTAGTCAGAACTGGTTTCCCTTTAACTGGGCATAAATCTGACGCATATACTGTCTGTTGGTTTGTTTATGACTGTCTCAAAATTCAGTCCCCAAGAAAGCTGGAGTTTCAAATATGTCAAATCATCTTAAGGCCCCACTCTAGTTCTGTGGGTGACATTATGTGTGTTCATGAGAAAATCATTTCAGGGGCTACAAATTAGTCCTTTAGTAATACCCAGGAGTCATAATGTCTGTGACATAATGAACCTTCCTAAATTACAACCTACACTAATTAGATCACTTATTGCTACATTCCAGGCCCTGAAACAATTTGCTTAAAGTGATAGTTACCTCTAATGAAAAGATACATAACGGGAAATGTCAGCAACCTTTTAAATCCTCCGCGACTTATCATGAGGACCATCTAGTGCCAAGTGCTCAAGGAGCAACTTCTTCTGTCACCATTTGCTCCTAAATCAGGTGGGTATTTTATGATTGCTGGGACAGAGAATTCCCCAGGGTAAGAAGAAGATTAGGTAAGGGTTGGCTGCGTCCTTCAGTCCTTTTCCTCTTTGCCCTTCCCCCAGTACTCACTGTGGCTGAGTCTCTCCCAGCATCTCAACTAGAAAGATCGATGGTGGCCATTTACCCAGTCACCGAGCGGAGCGGGCTTTCTTTGCACCGCCCCGGGGTCTCTGAGTACCTGCAGAGCCAGGTTCCTGTCTCCCGCCCGCCCTCCAGAGTACAGCACATTTCCCACCCACCTTCCTGCCAAGGTTGGAAGGCCTCTCCAGTCCTGGGCTGATGAAGACGATCTGGAGGGGGCCGGCCTGGTTGACACCAGCTCAGCAGTCCAGCCCTCAGCAGGTGACAGGATCACTAGAGGAGGCCCGTTTACACATGCAGGAAAGCCCAAGGAGTGACAGAGGGCCTGTTACCACCTCTAGGCCCAAAGGGACAAGGGGAAGGAATGGTGGTGAGCCTCTAGAAGAAGGGTGAAGAGAAGGGCCCATGACCTTGACACTCTAACCTTGAGCCACCTGCTCCTAGTGCTGCCCAGGGAGGGAGCCCGAGACAAACTCCCCACTCTCTCCTCTTCCCTCTCCGCCTGCCCCTGCTCTCCTGCCTGGTGCCCCAAGTCTTCTGTTACCTGTGTGTGTTTGGGTGGGTCTGAGGGTGGGTGGGAGAGGCCACAGGAACTCTTTGATTCTGACCTTTGGGATCAGATGAGTCCACCTTCCTGATTGGAGGTGGGGAGTGGGGAGCAGGCTCGGGAGGGGCACATGGCTGTCCTGCCATCAGGTTCTCTCTGGACTCCTTTTGAGGGGGAACCATCTTCCCACCTGCCACAGTTCTGCACGGTCCTTTAACCTAGAAGCCAGCAGCTCACTGACTCGAGGACCTTCAGCTTGGACTGTACTGTCACCCGCGGCTTTGGCTGCCTTCCTGTATCGATGGGATGTCGGGGGCATCTGGTGGACACTGACTGGTGACCTCTGCCCAGGAAGCAGCCAGAACTTTGAATCTGCCCTCTCTTTAAAGGTACATCTCTGTGAGAAAAAAAAAAAAATCTTTTTTTTTAATCAGAAAAAAAAATAAGTGAAAACCACATCAATTTAAAAAATGAGGTCTTTTTAACACTTTCCTAGTTCTTGGGGAAAAAAAATAGTAAGAACCAAAAAGGGAATTATTTATTGCTTGGGCTTTCTGGATTCTAAAAATTGTATTACAAAGCACCCGGGATGCTGTCTGGCACAGAATAGGTGCTGAGAAATTATCTGGGAAACTGAATCTCTGGGTTTCAGTTTCTAAATTCCAAGAGTTTTGGAAAAATCTTCCTTGATGCCAACCACCCCCTGGAAAAGAAGAGAATCCATTTTATAACTAAAAATCCTTTTGTCTTCAGGCTTGTGTGTCAATAATAATTGTGATAATAGCAGTGACCTCTTTTCATACATTGGGTAGTTATTTATATTTTCCCATTTTGATTCTTGGAACAGCTCCATGAAGTAGAGACGAGGAAACGAGCACAGAGAGCTTAAAGCATGTGCCCGTGGCCAGGCGGCCAGGCTCCCCAGAGCAGCCTCCTGGGCCTGCTCTTCTTGACAGACACTGGCGTGGAAGGGCCAAGTCCAAGGACATTGCTTTGTAGGCCCCGCTGGGGGAAAGAAAAAAAAAAGAGAGGAATTTAAGAATGTTGAATGTTTCCTGGCTTCCAAGGAGTTAATGGCCTCGTTGAGAAAGCAAGGCAAACTCCTAGGGAAGAGACATGGGTGCTGTAAGGTTTAGATGCTAGTGTGTGTGTGTGTGTGTGTGTGTGCGCGCGCGCGCGCACATGCGTGTGTGTTGGTGAGAGTAGGCTGCCCCACAGGGGAGCATCTTGCATCTCCTGCTGCTCTTTCTCCATCTGGAGTCCTCTCAAGAGTCAGAGTCCCAGGGAAGAGTCTGATCGGTTGAGCCATCGGGTGACATACACACCCATTGGATAGGAGATGGGTGGGGGCTTCTTGTCTGACAGTCCCACCAAGACTACACACAACATGGGAGAGAGAATCCACCCAAAGGAAATTCAGTTGCTGTTATTAAAAGAAAATGGAGTTTATTAGAAGAGGTTGAAAAATCAATAAACGTCCTCTATGCAAGACAGGTGTGTTTTCAGAACTTAAGCCCACCCTCTACATCCTCACTAAATGTGTAGAGCAGGTGGCATGGCCTTTATGACAGGAGGGGAGGTGGAAGCCCAGAGGAGGAAGTGACTTGTGCAGGTAACACACAGCATCAAACTTACTGCCACGCCACCACCTGCCTCGCCCTTGATGTCCTTCAGGCCACACAGCCTGTGTGTGCCTGTTCAGGCCGTCCAAGTCCTGCCTGGCAAGGGAGGGGCTGGGATGAGCCCAGGACAATGAGTGACATGCCTCACCTGCCCAGGCTGGAGGCAGAGTGGGTCATGGGTCAGGGCGGGGAGAAGTTTCCTTTTCTGAAAAGCTTCCTGGCAGGACACAGCTTCCACCCAGAAAACATTGACTCCACCCAGCCGTGGTACCAGCTGACTCTTCTTTGCTGGAAGAGGGCTCTGGAACATGAAGACAGGAGGTGACAGTGGGCTGGGGGCTCCAGCTGAGCAGTGCATATTGGGAAGTTCTGGTTCCAGAAGCCAGGAAAAAAAGCAAAGCAGACCTTCCTCTGACCAGCAAAGTTGTGAGCAGCCCTGAGACATGGGCTTTGTAAAACCTGGAGAGCAAACCCTTCAAAGTCTCTGTCCATCTAAAGCAAATAGCCCAGAGTAGGAACTTATTCTTTCTCCTGGATCCCAGGGTGGGTCAGAAGCCAAGAGAGAGTTCCTCCAGTCCTAGTGCTGACACTCACTCACTGTAAACTTGCACAGATCTCTCTGGATCTCATTTGTGCAAATGGAAGATTGAATTCAAAAATTGATATTAATAAACATTAATACTAACAAGTAATCCTGTACTAAGTGCTTGTGGCAGATGACAGCTATCTGACCCCTGAAAATTTGAGCTCTTCCTGCAGTGGGGTTCTCCCTGGGAGGCAGTGGCTCAGCCATGGACTACATTTCCCAGCATCCTTTGCATATAAGTGGTTCTGCATTCCAATAAAACTTTATTTGTGAAAACAACCAGTGGGGCTGGGGCTGTAGCTCAGTGATAGAGCGTTTGCCTCACACATGCGAGGCTCTGGGTTTGATCATCAGCACCACAAAAAATAAATAAATAAAAATATTGTGTAAAAAAGAAAAGACTGATGTTATTTTAAAAAACAACAACAAAAAACCCCCCAAAAACAAAAACAAAAACCAAACAAACAAACAAAATAACCAATGGGCTGAATTTACTCCTCCTGAGCAGTAGTTAACCTCTGGTATGGAGAATGCCTGTCTGTCCTTTTTCCAGATTTGCTATTAGTAGCATTTACTACTCACTTGTTTAGCAGCATTTACTAATCTGCACCTGCCACATGTGGGAATGGATTTTACTGAATTCTTCCGGCTGATATTTATTGAATCTCTTTATAGGTTGAATTCTACTTCTGGAAAAGATCTTGGGGCTCTGCTCACAAATCTTGCATTGTAGTAGATGTGACTGTTGTAGTGTATAGGAAGCCATCTAACTCAGGTTGCTAAGGAAGGCTTCCCTAGGGGTGCTACACAGGAGCATGGGTCACTGCCTTACCCGATCTTCCCAGATCTTCAGTCTGTGACATCTTCCTTGTCCCTGCATCCCAAAGACCTCACACTCTGCCCCTTTCTCCTTCCTGAGGCTAGAAACTGAGAACACCAAAACCCTAGGAAATGATGGCGAAATCCTGACCCCCCTTTCCACATTATTCCGGCTGCCTGCCGACCAGGAGCGGTTCCGCTACTGAAACTGCAGCATGATTTGTTATAGCGTCTAGCATGACCCTGACTAATACTTCATGCACACCATCTCAATTTATGATTCTCAAAAATCTTTTGAAGTGGGGATTCAAATCACCCCAATTATACTGATGAGGAAACGGAGTCTCAAGAAGTTAAGTGACTTTCCCAGAGTCACACAATACATAGACCAAGCAGCCTGAACTCTAAGAGAAGTCTTATCTCCAAAATCCATACTTTTGACCACTGTCTCTGTTCGCTAAGGGTTTAATTGGCTCTGATTCTGATGGATGCATAAGCAGCCCCATGGCAGTCCATGTGGTAGAGCCCAGGAACAAGCAGGAGACAGTCCTGCCTTGGGACTGCCATTAATGGGATGAGACAGCATTTCCCCAGGGTGGGGACTGGAAGGCCATAGGCCAGCAGAAAAAGGGCAGTCTTCCTGCTTTGGACAGAGTCAGCTTTGGTAGACGTCTGGGGATCGCTGCCTGCTCAGAGTCACATGCCCCAAACCCCAAATCCTTCCTAGGCCATGGGTGAGAGGTGGGAGGAATCTCTGAAGGAAACCTCTCTGCATTCCTTCTCAGTTCCTGCTCTCTTGAACATTTTTTTTTCTTGCAGGCCAGTGAGGTACCTCTCTCTTTGTAGCCAACATGTCCAAGGTTGACAGGCTAAAACTGTTCGTTGGCTTTTAAGTGTCGGGAGATGTAAATAGTTTTAGTCTTCAGTGGTTTCTGATTGAATATCCTTTTGAAGTAATGATAGCTATAATTTAAAGCAACAGTTACCATATTTTCCTTGCTGGCTGGCTTTCTTTGAAGCACTAAGTATAAATCTGCTTAAAATCTTAAAATAGCTGTAGTTCTGTCTCGATATTCTACCAGGAGCCAGGGAGATTCAGCCTCTAATTGCCATCATCTGTAACTAATATGAGCAGCACCGTGGGCTCGTGACAAGGTGGCTAGGAGAATTGCTCTGACATGGACAGGAAGGTGGAGGCAAAGACATGGTCTCCCTTTGGGGATCTTGGCTTTGCTTGGACTTCGGAAGAAACCCTTGGTGAAATTAGGACCAAATGGGCTCTGAGCTGTTGGAGATTTTCAGGATCCCCCTTTTTATTCCCTCCATCCCCCTTCCAGAAGCCTGGGATGGAAATGAGGGGCCTTCCTGCAAAATGAACTCAGGAAACTACAGAGTGGGTGGGGTCCTGTGCTTGCGGGTGGAATTCCCAGGGACTGCCTCGGTGCCTGGGACGGGGCTTTGAAGAAGAATGGCTGCAGCAGGCGGTCCAAGGGGGGTGATCACCAGCGGGAGTGGTGGGCCACCATTTCTGCCGCCTACCAGCAGACACATTTTAAAAGGGTATAAATTTTAAACTGGCGACATTTTCATTCATTCCCAAGAATCCATTCCTTCAACAAGTCCTTACTGCAGCCCTACTGTGTGCAGGGTCATGAACAAAGCTGCAATCTCAGCATTCCCAGGATCCCCCCACACCTGGCTCTGGATTAAACACTTTTAATGGTTAAAATGGTAAGTTTTGTAATACGTATTGTCATATGTCATGGTAGGAACAATAGAGAGAAGGCAGATGGTGATAAATGCCCCAGACTAAAGCAGAGCAGGAAAGGAACAGGGAGTGCTGAGGTGCAATTTTAAATAGACTTGTCATGGAGAAGGTGGCATTCAGGTGTGGCCTTAAATGACATTGCTGCAACCCCATTTTTGTAGAGACTTTTAAATGAAAAGTGTCCTGATAGGTACATATTTAGGCATACTAAAAAAATCCCAGCGGGAAAATTCAGAAAAGAGGACTATTTTATCTTTAAGTGCCAGAACCTATAGGTGATTTTAACTTTCTTTTGTGAGCAGGCATTTTCTAGATGCTTCATGATAAGGAGGCAGGCATTTTGGAAAAACCAATAATTAGATTTGGCAGTTCCTCCATCAATTAAACACAGAATGACAAGCATTCTACTTCTGGGTATATACTCCAAAGAATTGAAAATAGTGTGCAAATAAAAGCTTATGCGCACATGTGTAATGTTATTCATAGTAGCCAAAAGGTAGAAACAATGCAGTTGTTCATCAGTGGGTGAATGCAGACATGACATGGCGTAGCCATGCAACAGAATATTATTTAGCCATAAAAAGGATACATGTGATGTCACAGATGAATCTCCCTCTGTGCTAAGGGGAAGTCACACTCAGAAGGTCACATATTATATGAGTCCACTTACATAAAATGTTCAGAATAGGCAAATCCATAGACACAGAAAGCAGATCAGCAGTTGTCTTAGGCAGGGAAAAGGGCATGGGGAGCTTAATGGGTATGGGGTTTTCCTTTTGTGGTGATATCCTGGAACCAGGTATAAATGATGGTTGGACAACATTGTAAATGTAGTTTATGTCGCTGGATTGAACACTTTTTTTTTTTTTTTTGTAACCAGGTATTGAACACAGACGCACTCAACCACTGAACCACATCTCCAGCACTTTTTTTGTATTTTATTCAGAGACAGGGTCTCACTGTGTAGCTTAGGGCCTTGCTAAGTTCCTGAGGCTGGCTTTGAACTTGTGATCTCCCTACCTCAGCCTTCCGAGCTTCTGGGATTACAAGCCTGTGCCCACACACCTGGCTCTGGATTAAACACTTTTAATGGTTAAAATGGTGAGTTTTGTTCTATGTATTTTAATACAATAAAGAAGTGGCAGCTGGAGGCATTATTGAAAAACTAAGTGGCTGTATATGCCTGGTGAGGGTTACCTGAGAGGTCTTCGCTAGGTGACCAAAGTGACAGGTATAGGGGCACTTAGCAGAGACCCATTAGAAAGATTTGTTACTTCACTGAACCAGGACTTAGGGAACACCCCCCTAGATGCTGGGCAGAGGCCGCAGGAGTGAGTGACCACAGCCTGCTCTGTTGGGGCTACCAGGCAGGAGCTGGCCAGGCAGGGAGAGGAGGTGCAGAGGGTGAGGTGGGGGTGAAGCTGAACCTGTGGGGCTGAGCTGAGGACCCTGTGGCTTCTAGGCTGAGGACACAGATGTCAAGAGAGACCAGAGACCCGATAGATGCTCCGGGAGGCCACGCCCAGTGAGTGATGGGAGTTGGGTGGGAAACGAACTGGGTGCCTCTGCAGCCCCCAAGGGATCAGCAATTTCCACAGATGATCCGCAGAAAGGGCCATCTGGACACAGATAATTGAGAAGGAGCCCGTCTCCCTCCGGTTGGGCATTCCAGTCTCTGTCCTAGGGGTTCCCGTGCCTTTCAAAATGGCAGAACTCAGTGCTCTTCTGTCTACATGATCCATGCCCTGGCCACACCCGGCTCCTGGGACAGCCACGGTCCCTTCCCACCTCCAGGTTTTGTACTTCTTGTTCTTTCCTTCTGGCTCACCCTCCCTGAAAGTGCCACCTGTTGAAACCCTAGCTGTCCTTCATGTCTCATCTCAAAGGCCACCTCCCGCTCCCTGAGCCCCTCCTGCTCCCTGCATGCTCTCACCCCTGCGCATGTCCCTCGGATGACAGATGCTGTCACACACCACTGCCTGCGGGCCTCCTTTGCCCTGTTCTCAGGCTGTGAGCAAACCCAACAGTGCCCTGTGGTGGAGAGCTCGGCCTCTGAGTTGGACAACCTGGGGCTCCAGTCCAGATTCCGCTTGGGCACTCGGCTTTCCTGAGGCTTCCGTGCCTCAGTCTCCTCATCTGTAAAATGGAGATGATCGTGATCGCAGAGCCTACAGTACGGGCTACTCCTGGGGACCAGATAAGAGGATGGAGACTAAGCTTGCACTCCACGGGGCATGCATGGGATGTGAGCATGCAGGGAACCTTCTGGAATTTTGTCCCCGAGACACCTTGTGGGATGCATGTGAGTAGAGGTTTCATGATGATGCTGGGGAGCGCGGGAGGTGGGGTGTGGTTTCCTTCTCCCAGCACAACTGAGGCAGACGGGGGTGGAGACCTTGCGGAAGATCCCCATGTGGCACCCCTGTCACTCAGGTGGAGTCTGGAAAGGGAGGCGGAGCCACGAAGGGCCTAGCGCTCAGCTTCACGGACCTCCATGCCCGGTTCTCAAATCATGGTGTCAAAGCTTCATAAATATGTGGCCCTGGGCAAATCCCTTCACCTCTCTGTGCTTCAATTTCTTTATCTTCAAAATGGGATACAGAACAAAGCAAGGGCCGGGAGGGGGCGGGCGAGTGGCAGAAGCACATCTGGGCATTGGGAAGTCCCTCCAGTTGCAGGAGGTGGATGATTGACGGGAAACCGAGGCCCGGGTGTGCCTAGAGGGCAAGAGGGCAGCAGGTTCGTGGTGGTGGGAAGGAGCAGGGCTGGGGACAGTGAAAAGACACAACAGGTACGAATCCAACGACCCCGTGGCGAGCGGTTAGATGGAAGGGTCCCAGCAGCCCAGGGGCAGGTGTTGGGGGAGGGAGAGGGGATTCCTCTGTGAATCAGTGAAGAAAATTTCCTGGGACCTGAAAGGGCTGGGTGTCCTGACAGGAGAGCGGTGTTCTGTCATGAAATTGGGCTGGGCGTGCTGAGTTTGAAGGACCGTGGGAATCGAGATTGAATTCTTGGAAACAGGAGGGTGTGGCTCTAGTTAAAGGTGATTGATGTGAGCATTCTGTCACCTTTAGAATAGGTTCCTGATTTATACATCCTGAGGTCTTGGAACTGGTTATTAGAATGTGACATCTCATGGGCATCATGGTTGAATTTTCTTACAGATAGTGTAAGGAACTGTGGGTCCCTTTCTTTCAAGTAAGGGCCATGTTCCCCCAAAAGATGGTCTATAATTGGGTATTCTAGGAAAAGAATATTTTGTAATTAAGGAAGTTTGAGAGGCATCCAGTTAAATGAAAATAAGTGTTTCTTTGATGTGGGACTTATCAGGACCTTTAATGGGCTCATGTGTTTTGTGTTGTCTGGGGAGGAACATGGCATGACAAGTTTCTCCAAATTAACTTCCTGCAGAGCTACTGTTTTACTCATTTGTTAAGGTATCCAGTCCTGGAAGCTTAACTTAATTTGAACCTAGAATGGAGAGTCAGGGAAGTTTCCAGATATTCTGCATCTTGGAGCAGGATCATAAACTTTGGAGAGCATATGTCAATGTGCAACCCAAGGCCTGTATTTCTAGCCAGATCCCAGGTGATGCTGGTGATGCTGGGGATGGCCTTTTGAGAAGGATGGTCTTAGAAGATCACCTTCCTCAATTGGCCAGTCACTTGGAGGGATGCCATGAGGCTTTGGGCTAGAACTGGGCAGTGATGTCATGCTTATGGCGGCCACCTCCTCCCTCTTATCCCACCCCCAAAGCCTGGATAGCAATTGCTCAAGGGTTGCAGTGGCCTTCCTATATGGAGCGTGGAAGGAGCTGGGGAGCTGTGGAAATCCTCAAAGGCTCCCACAAGAGGAAGAGGAAGGGCCAGGCAACTCACAAACCATGTCTAAGTGAGCAGCCCCTGCACGGAGGTGCCCACCATCCACAGGTGGAGTGGTGAGTATGGGCAGGTGCTGACATGGCACCAGGATGGTATCAGAGGTCAGGGCTGGTGAGGGTATGAAGGGTCTGCCTAGTGGGAGAGGCATGTACACAGAAATCCTTCTTTCCAAACTGCAAAACCATCGTAATTAGATTCAACAGTCCTCTGGTCCCTTATTTAGAATGGAATGTGGAGCCCAAGCTCTGCTTTCCTTTATGGGGAAGGGGGAATGAAAATAAACTTTGGTTTGACTGTGGCTGAGAAGCTGTTAGCTCTGTGTCACTGTGACCAAAAGACTTGACAAGAACAACTTAGAGGAAGAAAAGTTTATTCTGACTCTCAGTTTTGGAGACTTGGTCCACGGTGGGCTGACTCCATTGCTCTGGACCTAAGGTGAGGCAGAACATCATGGTGAAAGAGGGTGGCCGAGGGAAGCTGCTCTGGACATGGTGGCCAGGAAGCCAAAAGAGGGGTCACAGGGAGAGGTTTCCTCCCAGGACAGGCTCCCAATGACCCATTTCCTCCAACTACACCCCACCAGCTTAGTTACCGCCCTGTCAGTCCATTCAAAGTAGGATGGACTGATTAGGTTGTAGCTCTCACAGTCCAATCATTTCACCTCTGAATATTCCTGCATTAACAAGGAGCTTTTAGGGACACCTCATACCCCAACCATAAGGGAAGCCATGGACATCCAGAAGGTGATGCTGAGCACCAGAGCTTTCACTGGACTTTAACAGCCCCTCTTCTGTAGAAGCAGGGATCTGGGGGACACGTGGGAAGGACACCTGCTCCTCCCTCCCCTCCAAACCCCACTCTTGAGCCTTCACAGGGTGTCTCTGCCAAATAGTCTAAGGCCATACCCCACCTGCCTACAGGTAACACCCCATAGTCCATTCAAGTTATTAATCCACCAAATGGATTAATCCACTGATGAGGTTATAGCTCCCATAAACCAATCTTTTCACTTCTGAACACTGTGGCACTGCCTGACACATGAACTTTGAGGGGCAGGCATTAAAGTTACAACCATAACAAAAGGTGAGCTGAGATAACACCAAAAAACAAACAAAATAACAACAACAACAACAAAACCTGATCAATAAATGGGCCAAGGAACTGAACAGACACTTCTCAGAAGAGAATATACAATCAACCAACAAATATATGGAAAAATGTTCAACATCTCTAGCAATTAGAGAAGTGCATTTACCTCACTCCAGTCAGAATGGCAGCTATCAAGAATACAAACAAAAACAAGCGTTGGTGAGGATGTGGGGAAAAAGGCACACTCATACATTGCTGGTAGGACTGCAAATTGGTGCAGCCAATCTGGAAAGCAGTATGGAGATTCCTTGGAAAACTTGGAACCACCATTTGACCCAGCTATCCCTCTCCTCAGTCTATACCCAAAGGACTTAAAAACAGCATACTACAAGGACACAGCCGCACTGATGTTTATAGCAGCACAATTCACAATAGCTAAATTGTGTAACCAATCTAAATGCCCTTCAGTAGATGAATGGATAAAGAAAATGTGGTATATATACACAATGGAACATTACTCATCATTAAAAGAGAATAAAATCATGGCATTTGCAGGTAAATGGATGGAATTGGAGAATATAATGTAAGTGAAGTAAGCCAGTCCCCCAAAACCAAAGGCCAAATGTTTTCTTTGATCTGAGGAAGCTGACTCATAATGGTGATGGAGCCGAGCATGGGAGGAATGGAGGAACTTTAGGTAGGGCAAGGGGAAGGAAGGGAAGAGAGGGGGCAAGGGGTAGGAAAGATGGTGGAATGAGTTAGACATCATTACCCTAAGTACATGTATGAAGGCAAGAATGGTGTGAAAATACTTTATGTACAACCAGTGACTTGAAAAATTGTGTTCTATATGTGTAATATGCAATGAATTGCATTCTGCCATCATGTATAACAAATTAGAATAAATAAATAATTTAATAAATAAAAAAAGAGGTGAGCTGAGAGAATGCATATTTTCCATTACACAAATGGTAGCACCAACCACCACTGCAGATCAAGAGATAGATGGAAATAACACACTAGGAGTGAAAAAATACATAAACTGAAGTAGCCCATGTCCCCGAGACTGTGGAACCTCAGAGACAAGTGGGACTTCTTTATTCTGGATATACATATTTTTTATGTGGATGGCAGTAGATGATTTTATATTTCTCTTATTTGGGGTTTTATACTACATGCAGTTGGATCTAATTCTTCCTTTTTCATCACACCTAAAAGTGGGTGGCATTTCAAGAATGTGAAAATATGTGGGCACATTGCTAATTGTGATTAGGGGATGCTGGAAACAACCTAAGTACATGCACATATGACAGTGTATAATTCTTGTATTTTTTTTTCTGGAAATCTGAAAAATTATGCTGAGACTTGACCCGAGTCCTTTGGGCCCCACTCACTGGCCTCTTTCTTGTCCCATGGCCTTCTCCTCCTGGCTCGGTGTGGATTTTCTGAGGAATTTTTGGTTGAGGTAAGCTCTGTGCATTTCCTGAACCCTTCTTGTTCAGCTAGGGGCAGGGCTACTGAGTGAGGGCAGGGAGAAGACATAGAGGAGGAGGGCGCCCTCCATAACAATGGCAGCCACACCCCAGGGTCTCCTTGTTGCTGTTGGAGTAGAGGAGAGGCACTTGCTGCTGGGTCCTGGTATTGAGGCAGGTGGGGGGGCCGGGCCAAGTCTTTGAGGAGCATTCCTGGGCTCTCCCCTTCCCTACTCACCCATTGCCCCTCGTGTCTTCCCCAACATGCACAGGGAGAAGAATCATGGTGACATCCTCCCCAGGCTATCTTGTCCCTGTATCTTGGGTGGGGATATTTTTCTCATATGTGGTCCTGTGCTTGGAAATGTTGCTTCCCAGAGTTTTGACCGTGTTCAATGCAATGCCAAAGGGAAGGAGGAATGAGCTGCTTCCCTCCTCCACTGTTCCTCTTCTCTTCATCTGCAAGTTTGTGTTCAGAGCTCCTATTTGGAAGCTAAGTGATTAAGAGTTAGCAATGGTGTTGCACAGAACTGGACTCAAAACTTCCTCTGGGCCAGGTGCAGAGGTGCATGCCAGGCAGCTCAGGAGGCTGACGCAGAAGGATTGAGTTGAGCCCAGCCTGGGTAACTTAGCAAGACCCTGTATCCGAAAATAAAAATTCTCATCTGTCCCCTTGGACTTCGGTCCCCATCTGCAATGTGGCCATGATATCATTGACCCAATGAGTGGTTTTGAGGAGGAGAAGAGCTAAGCACTTAACACAGTGCTCAGCAGATGTGAGAGCAATTGCCACACACCAGAGTGGAGTGATAACCATGCTGTAGTGCAAAAGATGAGGCCATCAGAAGGCCATGTGGCTTTCCTGACCCCACACTCTTGTTTCCTGGGATTGCATCTGAGCAATGAATGCACGGGAACCATTTGGCAGACCTCCTAAGAGAAACCACGGGCTTTATCTGCCCGGCACCTCGGTTTACCCAAGTCTCTCCACACAGCGTACCATCAGGAATCCTGCCCTGGCCTGGGTGTTAGTCACGGAGCCTCCATCTTTCAGGACACAGGAGCTGCATCATTGCACTGGAACCTTCCAGAAAGTCTCTCCTTTCTTCGTGTTAGGTAGAAGCTGTTTGCTGCGTAGAGGGAAGGTCACTTGTTCTTTGCAGGGGTGGGAAAAGGCACGGTGCAGGTTGCCCTTCAAATATTACCATTTGGAGTCCTATTACTCCAATAATGAACCCATGAGCCCAATCTCAGGAGTTTTGCAAATAAGAAAGTTCCAGAACCTAATTATTTGAGGATACAAAAGCTGCTGCTGCTTGGTGGAAAGTAAAATTATACGTAAGTATTTTCAGCAGGATCTTTTATGCCCAAACTAAGCATTATCAGCCTTGGGAAAAAAATATTCACAATTATTTATGTTGACCTAGTTCTCTCAGTGTCTTTATCTTGCTTGTGTCTGTTGGGTGTGTGTGTTTGTGTATGCTTGTGGGTATGTATGTGTGCGCGCACGTGTGTACATTCATATTTGAATCTTTAAGTGGTGTATTTTGTGTGTTGGCCAGTGGAACACATCCAGGAGCCTGTTTGAGATATAATTGTACAATCTGCCCATTTAAAGTGTACAATTCAACGCCATTTACATATTCACAGAGCTGAGCAATCATCAGCACAACCAATTTTAGAATGCTTTCATCACTCCAAAAAGAAACCCCGGGGCCCATTAGCAATTGCTGCCCACTTCCTGCAGGACCCTAGTCAACCATTAATTTACTTTCTGTTTCCACCGATTCTCCTATTCTGGACATCTCACATAAGCAGAATCATACAATATGTGAGCCTCCGTGGCTGGCATCTCTCACTTGGTGTGGTTTCATGGTCTGTTCGTGCTGTTCATGTATTAGTGCTTCATTGGTTATTATGGCTAAACAGTATTCCATTCCACGGCTACACCACGTATTGCGTATCCATTTCTCTGTTGATGAACACTCGGGTTATTTCCACTTTTTGGCCTCTATCAATAATGTTGGGATGAATATACCTATGTGCAATTTTTGATGTTGATGTGTTTTCATTTCTCTTGAGGACATACCTAGGAGTAGAGTTTTGGGGTTATATAAGAGACTGTAGTTAATTTCTTTTTTGGAGGGGCAGTTACTGGGGATTGAACTCAGAGGCACTCAACCACCGAGCCACATCCCCAGTCCTTTTTTTTTTTTGTATTTTATTTAGAGATAGGGTCTCACTGAATTGCTTAGCGCCTCAGTATTGCTAAGGCTGGCTTTGAACTTGCAATCCTCCTGCCTCAGCCTCCTGAGCCGTTGGGATTATAGGCATGTGCCACTATGCCTGGCCTATGGTTAATTTTTTGCATAAACATCAAATTGTTTTTCAAAGGGGCTGTACTGTTTTACATCCACATCAACATGGTATGAGCTACAGTTCCTAGGCATCTTTACCAACACTTGTTACTTTCTTTTTGATTATAGCCATGTTAATGGCTTTAAAGTAGTATCTTATTGTGTGGTCTTAATTCACATTTCTCTAATTTGTCTAATGATGTTGAGCAACCTTTCACATGCTGAGTGGCCCTTGGTCTAACCTCTGTGGGGAAATATCTATTTAGATCCTTTGTCCATTTTTAAATTGGGTTGTAATAGTTTACTCATTTACTAGTTGCAATTGTTCTTTGTATATGCAGTGTATACAATTCTCTTTTCAGATATATACTTTGCAAATATTCTCTTCTGTTTATTGGTTATCTTTTTACTTTCTTGATGATATCCTTCATAGTATGTAAGTTTTACATTTTGATGTTCCTCTTTTCTTTTTTTTTTGTGTGTGTGTTTTTTAAAAATTAATTAATTAATTTGTTCTAATTTGTTATGTGTGACTGCAGAATGCATTTCAGTTTGTAGTACACATATGGAGCACAATTTTTCATTTCTCTGGTTGTACACAAAGTAGAGTCACACCATTCGTGTCTTCATACATGTACCTAGGGAAATGATGTCCATCTTATTCCACCAAGCCCCCTCCCTTTCCCTCCCTCCCCTTTGCCCTATCCAAAGGGTGTGTGTTTTTCATACCATGACTAAGGCTTTACTTGGCCTAAGACTACAAAGATTTATATCTGTATTCTAAGATTTTTATAATTTTAGTTCTGTTAGTTAAGCCAATAAAGACTTTAATTTTCTGTATATGGTGTGAGGAAGGGGTCTGGTTTCATTCCTTGGTTCGTAGACATCTAGCTGTTTCTGTTTCTAGAATATAGAAACAGTTCCATGCCCACTGGTAAATTGTGCTGCCCTGAAATCAAGCGTCCTCTCCTCTCTGGCCCTTCCCTGGGACCTCCTGGATATTTCCACATCTCAAATTGACCTTCAGTGCCTGATATAGCAAGAGACCTAAGAACCCGGCCAGTTCTGAGGCTAAGGAGGTCGAGGTTGTCCAATATTTCAAATGCTGCACCAACACAACATCGGTGTGTGTTATGCCCATTCTCAGGGTTAGAGGTACTGATATCAATTCAGAGATGTCCCAAACTTGTCACTAATGACCATGTCTTGTACCTCCAGGGCATTTCTAGAGCAAGGAGAAACGGCAGGTTTTCTCTAATAACTGACCCAGAGAGGGGACTGGAAATTAGATGGTGACCCAAAATGGGCTTAGCAGTTGCACAAAAGCCCAGAGCCAACGATCTCAGAGGCTGCAAGAAGAATATCCAACATGGTTCCCCACAGGCCAGTTCTCACCCATCTTTTGCTCCTATTGTCAATGTCCTCTGTGAGGACCAAGGAGATTAAGAGGTTTGACACACAGAGTGTCAAGAGAAGACTGGGTGGGTGCCTCCTCTGCAGAATGAGTTTGGCCGCCCACAGTTTTGCAGGGGCCTCTCTTTCCCAGGAAGGCTGAACAGTCAAGACAACTCCCCTGGAAGCCTCTGGTTTGCAGACAGTCTGTGCTGGTGCCCGGCACCTCCTATTCCCCATTGGCAGCTGACCAGGCCATCGAGAGAGGCTTTGGCCCTCCATCAGAAACTGGCTCTACCACTGCCAGCCCTTCTGTCCCCTCTGTCCCTCACCCTCTCTGCTCAGGTCCTCTCTCCTGCAGTGTCTTGGTTCCACATTTCTGGATGATTGTATTTTTTTGGCACGGGCTCTTCTGCGTGCTGTGGAGCAAGTGGCAGAGTCTGTGGCCTCTTCCCAGGTTCTATTTCCAGCTGGGCCATATCATCCTGTTCTTCTGCTGTATTCCAGGACACAAAGGTCAGGGCCCCTGCTGGGAGGACGGATCCTGCCGTGGAGACCTCCTGGTCTGACTGCTACGTGGACCACATCTTAGGAAAATCAGCATGAGCCTGTGACACAACCCCCTAGCTCCAACCTCACCCGCTGACCTCGTGAACCGTTCCCAGCATGCTTCAGTATTGGGGTGGGAGTCCGGAGGAGCTGAGGGTATACTCAGGTGTGGAGGGGGAGATCACAAGACAACTAGAAATAGAGCAGCGGCTGCCTTCACACCATGCTCTGCTGCTGACCTCAGACAATGAAAACGTGAAGACACATCCCTGTCACTTGGCAAAACTGAGCACAGGGCAACTCACTTATAATTACTCCATTTGATCATTTTATGTAAACAGTTGTGGCATTTGGTAATTATCAACATCTTTTTATAAAGTTATATTTCTAGTGTTTAATGGTTCTTATTTTATAAAACTATTTTATAAGACCTAGAAGATACTTTAGGAAAACTCTGATCTTACTGAATTCCAAAACAACAATGCATTTGGTGAATATCTATGGAGTGCTTGCCAATACTTGGCCCTGAGATGCACCCAGTGTCAAGAGAGTCCCCAGCCCCAGGGTCCATCTGCCACCTCAGGTTCAAGTGTAAAAGGGGAAGTGAGATGGAGGGACAATGAGAAGGGGAAATGTCAAACTCTAAAGTTCTGGTGACTTTAAGCAAAGAACGGGTCCCTCAGGAGTCTCCCCCACTCTAACACTTGGGCTCTCTGCCACCTCCTTTGGGGACCAAGGTCTGCCAACCGCATGTGACCATGGGGTCTGTGCACCAAGAGCTCTGTGGAAAACAGTGTCCTAGCAGGTCTCAAGGTCACAGGATAAATAGGGCCATGAGTTACTCATCTTCTCTGAAGATCTTTACAGGGAAAAACTACCTTTATAACAAGGCAAGTAGGAAAACATGGAGGGAAGTACAAATTCCTATATATTTAAGATAAAAAGTGAGGCACAGGAGAACTTTCCCTCCCGTGGAGGGCGACTTCAGGTCTGACCTCAGATTCTTCTGGTTATGAAGTTCTTTGGCCCACCTCTTTCCTTGGAATAGGCAGGTGGGAAAGCTGGAGAAGTAGTGCCATGTCCCATACCCACCCCAATGTGTGACCCGATAGAGACTAAAGGGCCCTGTGGGAGGCTGAGGAAGGGCAGAGAGGTTGAGAGCCTTTGATTTCAGTCTTTGCTTAGTCACTAGCCCTGCAAGACTGGCCTCTGGTGAAATGACTGAACATGCTCATGTGTGTGTGTGTGTGTGTGTGTGTGTTGTTGTTGTTGTTGCTGCTGCTGGGGATCAAACCCAGGACCTTGGACATGCTAGGCCAGAGCTCTACCAATGAGCTACACCCCAGTCCATGATTACTCTCTGTTCTCACCTGCCTCCAAATCTCTCCACAGATCTTCCTTCACCCCTCCTGTACATGCATGTTCCTCCATGTTTTCCTCTTGTACCTGTCTAGTAGACATTCATGCATCTATCACAGCCCATCATGGATTTAGGGGCTCAGCACCCTTACTTCCTCCAAGGAAATGCCTCCGGCTGCCACACACCCTGGCCACAGTGATGGGCCCAGCAGTGAACACATGACCCAAGCTGAACCAATCAGAGGACTTCCCAGGGAGTTAACACCTGAAGCTCTGAAAGAGAAATCATTTCTTCCTCTTCTGATGACCATCTCTAAGTCATCAAAGTTCATGGCAACTGTTTTGAGAGGAGGAGCCCAGCACTGAAGCAGAAGTCGGAATGAGTGAGAAAGCACTGACACTTTCAAATCCCTGGGTTGCTTTCTGCTTTATTTTCAGTACCTACCTTATAAGATCTCAGTGAGGATTAAGTGGGTTAAAACAAGGTTTCTGTCCTGTGCATCCAGGTACCCAGACTCTCAGGACTTCAGGAGCATGTTTTCTTAGAGAGGAAACACAGGGGCTTTAAGTCTCACAGATGTGCCAGTGGTCATAGCAGCCAGCCTCCAAGGTGGCCCCCAACCCCTCCTCCTTAGTGCCCTTGTGTAGTCTGCTCCCATGTTGAAGAGGGTTGACGTGTGTGACTGCAGTAGGATATTGCAGAAATGATGAAGTGAGACTCCAAAGGTAGGTCATAAGAGACATGTGGCTTCTCTTTTGAGTCTCTTGCTCTGGGGGCGGTGGCTGCCATGCTGTAAGGATGCTCAAGCAGCTGTGTGAAGAGGTCCATGTTGTGGGCACAGCTGTGTGAGTGAGCCGTCTTGGAAGGAGACGCTCCAGGCCCAGTGAAGCCTGTACCTTGAATTTCTGATGCACAGAAACTGTGAGACAGTAACTATTGTTTGATGCCCCTAGGTTTGGGGATAATTTGTTATGTGGCAATAGATAATTACTATGGCATCTCAATGTGTGACTCTTGTGTCAGAGCAGACCATCAGCTGATTATTGTTATATTATTTTTGATTACAACTTCTTTGTTGTCAACTCTTATCACTGAGCACTTATGTGGCCCGGGTGCTCTCATAAGGGTTTTTCCTACATTACTCCCTCTGGGAAAATTCTCCATATGCTACAGTTTAGATTTTAAATGCCCCTCAAAGGCCTTGTGTTAAAGGTTTATTCCCAAGAGTGACGCCAGTGGAAAGTGTGGAACCTTTAAGGAGGGGGCCTAGTGGGATGTCCTCAGGTCCTCTGAAGGGGACGCTGGGACTCCAGCCCCTTCTTCTTGCTCTTTCATATCCTGGTCATGAGGTGTGTGGTTTTGGTCTGCCCTGCACTTCTCGCCATGATGAGCTGTTTCTCCATAGGCCTTGAAGCAATGGAGCAGCTGACCATGGACTGAAACCTCCCAGACTCTTAGACAACATAAACCTTTTCTCTTTATAAGTTGATTCTTAATATAGGTTCTTAATGGTTCTTGTTTGTTACAGTGACGTGAAGCGGTAAGCGCATCATAGCAATCCTGGGGAGAAGGTACCACTGCCGCCTTCACGGCAGCTCTGTGATTTTGTAATAGAGGCTCTGGAGCCAGGTGACCTGTGTTAAATCCTGTCTACCCCCACTTTCTGGGGATGTGGGTTTGGGTGAGTCACATCTCTCTGAACCTCAGTTTCCCATTGGCAAAATGGTAAGCACAGCAGTATCTACCTCATAGGGCCTCAAGAAGACTGAATGGATTGATACTCGGGCTCTGCATATACAACATGCTCAATAAATCCCAGATGTCATTATTAATAGAGGAAGATACTGAGGCTCAGAGCAGCTGGGCTCTTTGCTTAAGGTGCCTTAGCTGGGCAGTTGTGCTAGATTCAGACTCCTAGCATCTCAGTCTCCTGGAGGCAGTGCTGCCCAGTAGAAATGCAGTATGAGTCACATGTGCCAAAAATTCCAAATAGCCATATTTAAAAAGTATAAAGGAACAGTTAAAATTGATTTTAATAATATATCTTATTTAACCTGATGTGCCCAAAATATTATTTCAATATGTTAATCGAAACTATCGGGATTCTTCAAGTTCTCTTTCAATACACCATGTCTTTGAATCAGAATGTATTTTGCATTTACATCACTTCTCACTTAGGACTGGTCACTCACTGGTCAGGGGCTCAGTAGCCAAGTGTGGTTAGTGGCTACCTGATTGGAAAAGGCCTGGGACCCACCTATTTCCCTCTGTGCTACAGACTGTCTCAGGAGCCAGGCACATGAATATATTATTCTATCTATACCACTGCCCCTCCCACTCCAGGCTAGGTGAGGTTCGCCTTTATCATGTATGATTATCGCATCTTGTTTGTATCATAGGCCAACAAATGTAACACATCATTATTGTTAAATCATTTGTTTAAAGTAGACTGGAACCTCCAGGAGGGAGGCTCACATTGTTTCCTTGAGTGATAAATATTGTCTGATGAATAGCGGCCTGGTGGCCCACACCTGTAATCCTAGCAACTCCGCTGAAGCAGGAAGATCGCAAGCTCAAGGCCAATCTTGGCAGTTTTGCAAGACCCTCAAAGTAAAGAATAAGAAGAACTGGGAATGTATCTTAATGGTAAAGCATCCTTGGGTTCATTCCTAGTAGGAGGAGGAGGAGAAGGAGAAGGAGAAGGAGAAGTGAATGAGATAGTCTCATTCATCTCTTTGGGGTCCAATTTTGTGTCCATCCCAAAGGGCCAGCCACTCTCTGTCCCTTCCTTCCTTTCTTCTTGCCTTCTTCTCCTTCAATCTCTTTTTTTCTTCCTCTTCATGAGATATACCTGAGTTTTGTAGGGATCACATGTGATCCCTAAAGCAGGAAAAAAAATCCGTTGCTATTAATAAAACCCTAAATTTTTCTACTTAATCTCCCCTGTTGCTATGCTGTGAAATATCTAGGAGGACATGTGGGTAGAGGCTGTGGACACCAGGAACCCAGTGTTACTCACAGACATGTTTAAAATGTGGAGAAGGAGACAGGGCACATCTTTGGTTCCGGAGTAATCTGCCTTGGTTGGTGCTTGGTACCTTCTTCCTCTTGACCTCCCTCCTTCCTCCGTCTTCCTCACCTCCCCACCCCAGCATCATCCTGGCATCCCCAGCTCCATCCTGCATCTCCTATGGAGCCCCAAGTCTCAGAGATAGCTCTGGTCCTGGGGAGGGGTGCACATGTTTTACTGGGGAACCTTTAGACCAGCTTGCCCCATACTTCAATATGCACTCATGCCACCCAGACATTTCTAGGGACATGCAGATTCTGACCCCATTGATGTGGGAAGGATCCTGGGCATCTCTTTTTAACAAGCCCCTGGGTTGATGCTGATGCTGCTTGTCCAGGGACCACACATTGAGTAGCAAAGATCTAGGAGGACAAGCATTTCTCCTGCTAATATGAATGGCCTCCTACTGCAAAAATATGATGTGTATGTACATTGGAACCCCCTTCACCAGGACTGAAGATGAGAAGGAATTAAAGCTGTGAACAGAGATCCTTATCCTGTCCTACTTAAAAACGTAATGAACCAGAAGGTTCCTCTGGTACAGCCACTCGGATGCCCTTCCACCTTGTCTTCCACAGTGGAAATGGATGGGATCTAGTGAGACTGGGTGCTGGAGCTGCACCCCATCCTGGCCCACCCAAGAGTGTCAGACCCATGAGCCTAAGGCAGGTCAGGTATGGGGTGGGGGCGTGGAACAAAGTTGAATGGCAGCCCCAGGGCTGCCTACTTCAGCACCAGAGGCACAAAACAGTGGTCCAGTCTAGTGCCAGTGAAGGCCTGGGTGTGTGTTCTGCCATCAGAAAGCCTGAGTCAGAGGCTGGCTCTACCATTTATTGGCCATGTTGAACTAGTGGCCAAGAAGGGACTTACTTATCTATAAAATGGGGGCAATAATGCTTATTGCTTAAGGTGGTTGTTCTAATTAATAAAAATAACGATTATAATTTATTAGGTTATCATTATGCACCAGGCAAATCATCATGCGTGATACATTCCTGAGAGCATGAATGAACTTGCATAATTCTCTCAATGGCCCATGAGGGAAATAATCTAATTACTCTTCCTGCATTAGGAGGGAGCAAAGCTCAGAGAGATACAGTTAGCATCCAAGGTCACACAGGGAGTAATGCAACCTGGGTTTGGACCAAGGCCATCTGATTCCAGGACCTGCTCCCTGGACCACCACACCTGACAAGCCTGGTCCTGCAGATACTGTGCTTGACGGGTATCTGTAGGTGCCCAACGAAAGCATCATTTTAACTCCTCTGTGAAAGCCAGAGAAGTTGGTGCCTGACTCTCTCTTCCCACAAATGCATTTGAAAACAAACAAACATGTTATTTAAAAACCAACAGTGTTTTTTTTTAGTTGTAGATGGATGTAATACCTTTATTTTATTTATTTTTATGTGGTGCTGAGGATCAAACCCAGCGTCTCACATGTGCCAGGCACGTGCTCTACCACTGAGCCACAACCCCAGCCCCCAAACAAGGGGTTTTTGAAGGGCTAACAATACATGATCAAAAGGAGCAAAGGATTATATACTGAAAAATATTCCTCCCACCTTGATCCCAACAAGTCACTAGGTCCTTTCCCTGACATAACCATTCTTATTGGTTTCTTGCACAAATAAATTCACATTCCCATTTTTAATCCAAATGGAGGGATGGGGTTGTAGATCAGTGGTAGAGGACTTGCCCAGTGTGGGTGAGGCCCTGGGTCTGATCCCAGCATCACACACACACACACACACACACACACTCACGTGCTGTAATGCTGTAATTCAGATGGTGGTGTACCATATAGAACGTTTTGCTTTGATTTTTTTTTATTCCTTTCTAATTGTTTTTTTTGTGTGTGTTTCTAGAAATTTCTCCACACCCTCTATTCCCTCCGCTCCCTTCCCCAGCCTTAGTTTTATCACCTGCAAAATGGAATAATATGGCTTCTTCCCAGAGGAGGCCATGCATATTGAATAAAATGGATGGGAAGGGCTTGGCATGGGGCCTGTCATGTCATAAACACTTCCTTAACTCCATTTTATTTCACTTTATGTTTTCAAGAGGGCAAGGGAGTAAGGGCTGGAACGGCCTCCCCTCTGCACGGGCGACTGAGGCTGGTGTGGGCTCCTGAGGTGACAAGACTTCCCACTGGTGTTTGTCCACGGGAATGAGCCAAACTCCTAGGACAGGAAGGAAGGAGGAAATGAAAATATGGACAAAAAAAAAAAAAACTTTAAAAAACGGAAACCGAGGCCCAGACACCAAGCAATCCAGGCTGCTGACCTCCCCTCCACGGACCTGAACAGGGCCCACGGTGACACCATCTGGCTCCAGACACTTTTTCTCAACACCCCAGCGGTCAAACAGAGCAGGGTGGGAGGAGAGAGAGAGACGTTCACATGGAGCCTCCAGATTCCATGCTACTTTGGTAAATAATGGACAAGGCCCAGGACATGGCTCTGGTGAACTGGCCTCTTCCTCCCAGGTGTGAGCTAAGGCAACAATCTGTGGCGCCACCATGGCAGGGGCCCAGGCAGCTGGGCCAGCCTGTTACCAGCCCGTCGTCCTGCCAGCCTCGGTGGGCCTCACCCAGCGTGCTGTGGTGAGGCTGGTGGGGACCCTCCATCCCCCGCAGGAGACATCTGCCTCTTGCTGTCACTAATCCATTTCTCTTCTCCTGGCCATCAGAATCCCACTTCAAAAATATTAAAAGAATATTAACATTATCCACACACACTCCTACCACCTTTAAAAAGATTTTTCCCCATTACCCCTGGAAACTCTTAAGAATTATTAAAGAGAGGGAGGGAGAGAGACACACAGAGAGAGAGGGGCCCACCAGAGGCTGGGAAGCTCTGCTTTGTCAGGGAGAAGAAAATAAAGAGAAATCAGCCTGGCTTCAAAGGGCGCATTTCCATAATTGCCCTGTAACTTTGGCAAAATAAATCTGAGTGGCTGAGAGAGGCGCAATCTGCCAGATGAGTGCTCTCCAAAGGCCCCAGGGCTGTGGGCCCACTTGTTAGCCGCCTAGCAGTGAGAGAATGTGGGGCTCCCCACCCACACAAAGCCATGACGTCACAGCCGGCCCAGCCAGGCCAGCCCCCAGTCAGCCCTAACCTGCCTTTGTCTCCCTCCTGCTGCCTGTTAGGTACCCCCCCTCTCCCCTAGGTAAAATAAGCAAGTAAATAAATAGTGCCATTTATGTGCAGAGAGGACACAGCAGCCTCTGAGGGGTGGCAGCTGTTAGGAGGAGAAAAACCACAGACTTAAGCTTTCATCTGTAAGAAGCTTCCTGTAACCTGCTTCTGACAGCAATATCCCAGGGAGAAAGGTCTCAGCTTTGCAGACAGACGGACGTCCTTCTGCGGGCTGACTCCCTCCCTTTCACTGCTGACCAGAGAAGGTTCCAGGTCCACCCGCGGATTGAGATTCACTCTTACTTTTTCCCAAGCTCCCAGTTTCCTGTTTGCTGTGCCCCCACCCCCAACCCCCCACCACTACCCCCCCCCCCCCGCCCATACCAGGGCCAAAAGTTTTTAGAGAACGAAACCATTCTACTTAGTTTTAGTGTTTCTCTCAATACAGCTGCGGTTTCTGGGGAGAATAGACTTGTCGTGCAGGCCCCAGATACCTCTCCCCCCACAACTCACTGTGCTTCCAGCACCACTGACAGTTTGGACCAGGTAATTCTGTATTTCAAGTACCAACTAGGCCTGACCTGAATGGCTTAGGAGATCAGGTAAGAATGGGTGCATCCAGGGTGCTGATTCACTGTGTTGGAGGATTGTCTTGCACCTTATAGGGCCTTTAGCAGCATCCCTGGCCTCTGCTCCTGAGATTCCACTAGCAACCCCATCCTAGTCACCTCAGACATTGTCAACTGTCCCCAGGGTGGGAGAGGAGACAAAATTGCCTGGTTAAGGAAACTGTTCTGCTCATAATGCCTCTTCCAGCTGTGTCCTGCCTCAGCAGGGATGTGTTTATGGAGATTTTCCATCCACAGTGGAGGTGGCCTATAGAAAGACTGGGGCCTCTTCAGAGAGGAGCAACAGCTACATCAAAGCCAGGCTGGTCACACAAAGGTGGACATTTTTAATGTGGTCAGGTTGGCTGGCTGAGTCAGGTGACAGTGGATAGTTAGGATCAGGAGGCAGTATCCAGTGAACATATGGGACCCCCTTGCCCCATATTTATCTTTGGATTCATTCTTCTTTTCTTTATGCCTAATTCTGGACACTGTTGGGGTTGAGTTGTCTAATCCAACCCTTCATTTTTCCAAATGTTTACAGTGGGGCCTAGAGTAGGCGATTTAGGACCCCCTTTGAAGGGTTAGCTCCAAACACAGACACAATTTTTACATAGCTGCAATCGCCCATTTTGACTGGATAGGGCTGAGCGAGTATATGCAAAAAGAAATTCTAGGACAGACAGGCTATTTCTAGAAGGATAAAAAAGCAAGGTCTTGAAAGAAACTCCCAATGAACCCAAACCAGAAGATATCTGACATCCAGTTTCTACTCAAGCATTCAATTGCTCTGGCTAACTCTGCAAACCCAGGCAGGCCTTGGAGAGTGGAGTCTCTGGGCCTGCCTGCCCTCTAGGGGCCCAGAGAAAACCATCCTAATACTCAGCGCCCTGTCCTCTTCTCCCACCTGGGATGGGTGAGTTGTCAAGACTCTAGCACCCCTTCCTTTCTTATCTCTTTTTGGTTGGACCTTGCTTTTTCCTCCCTATATTCCCCTGAAAAGAAATTCAATTGAAAACCATTAACATCTGGTCCCAGAGGTGGACGATCACTTAGGGAGATAATTTTATTCTCTGGCTTCCTGTCCTTGTGATGCAATCCTCCCCACCACCCCCACCCAGCTCCATGCAAATAATGAGGGAAGCCCTGCCACACATTCCTTCCTCTGACCTAACTGATTATCCCACACACCTTGGAGTGCTTTGCATAACCAACCCCGACAGCAGAAACCCCTTCCTGGCAGGTGATTGACATATTTTATTTCTAATTGAAGCTTAATCAGACCAGGGATGAGATACCCATATTCTCATATTCATTCTCTCTCTCTCTCTCTCTCTCTCTCTCTCTCTCTCTCTCTCCCTCCCTCCTTCCCTCCAACAATAAGGGATGGAGGCAGTTGTTCCTGGGATCCTGGGAGGAGGGAATGAGGTGGGCTGAGGGAGAGGTCTGGGGAAGGAAAGAAATGAGAGCTGGCTCCCCGGTGAAATACAAGAGCTGCAAAGGGGAGCCATCTCCTCTTCTTTGTCTTGTTGGAAACTATGATAATCTGTTCTGATTAGTTTATCTTATTGGGGTCGGTTTGTGGCCACTTGAAGGGCCCAAGTGTTCTATGGACTAAGGGAAGCACACACACACACCACAGGGACTCCTCCAGGTGTATGCCCACTCTCCCCCACACATGTGCATTTACTGCTTTTGCAGTGTGGATAAAATTGGTTTTATCCAAGGACCATTGTCCCTGCAACGTGATGATCGGACAAGTTGACCAAACTCCAGGGTCTTCACTAGAGCAAGCCCCAGGGACCTATCACCAGATCTCGTCAAGCTCTGTCCAGCCTCTCCATGCTCACCTTCCTTGGAACATACCCAGTTTTCCTTCCTTGGATATTCAAAATGGAGAAGCTGCCTGACTTCTGTCATAGCCTCTCTCCCTGCCCCGATGGGCCCCTGCCTGGGGAAGTGTCCTTTATCCCTGGGTAGAGCTGAGCTTGCCTGAAGGAAGACACTTCCGTGACCAATGGGTGGGGTGGGCAGAATATTGCAGGTGTCTGAGGAGTGGAGTCTCAGATTCTGGAAGATTCTGGAATTACCCACCTACCACCCATCAGCACTGGACACTTCCTCTCTCAGCTTCACTATTACTACCCTGCCGGGTAGCCTGACTCCCATTTTGCAGATGAGGATATAAGGGCTGAAGGAGTTCAATTATCTGCCCAGGGGTTCACAGGAGATAAACGGGGGAAGGGGGCACAGTGTGTGCCAATGAAGTGTGTCAGGTTGGAGCTGAGGATTGCAAGGTGTGGGCCTTATAAAGGCTGTCATTGTAGTAAGTAGGGGCTGCAGCCCTGGTCCTGGGGTCCCAAGCTCAGGTTCAAAGCCCTGGCAAGTTGAAGTTTGCCCATTTCCAGCTTAGCGGGTTTTATGTCTGGGGGTTCTGTGGCCAGTCTGCGCCTGTGATCTGGAAATGTGCCCAACTCCAGAAACACCTTAACGACAAGAGGGAGCACTGTGGGGGGCGTCTCCTGCCTCTGGGGAAAGGTTGAAGGAGCTAGTCCCTGCTGCAGGACATCTTTGCCAGGGTCAAAGCCCTGTGTGCGGCTGGCACTACCCTAACACTCCCTCCCCCTTGCCCCTGGGGTGCTGCTGCACCCCAAATGTCCCATCCTGGGTGCAGGTGTCCAGCTCAAACACCTGTGCCGGCATGGACCGATCCTTGCCAGACTGCCCCAGACTGCCCCAGCTCCCGCAGAGCTTCAATGGTGGATGACATTGCTCTGTGCCTTGTTCGGTGGCTTTGGGAGTACGAGGTCTTCCTAAGCTTCCTCGGGAACCCGAAAGATGGTCCCATGCCATCCTGGCTCTGTGCTCTGCGGGTCTTGCACCCCGCATCTGGCCAGCCTATTTACTAACATCGGTAGAGGGGTGTAAAAACAAGCCGTCTCTACTTCCGACCCGGAGGCGTCCCTCTCTCGAGCGTTCCCCACATCTTCAAGTCAAAAGTGATCAAGATTGGCTGGCAAACTGAAAGAGGAAAAATAGGGCGCGGAGGGGGCGCGATGCCTGGCCTGGCTGCAGAGGCGAGGCCAGGGAAGCGAGACGCAGAGCGTCCCTTTTGTCCTGTAGAGGGAGCTCCAGCCCCAAATTTCCTGGTTCCCACCCCCAACCCGCCTCCAGCCGGAATCCTGGCTGGAAAGGTGCAACAGCCCGACCCCCTAACTCCGCTCTGGGACCCCAGAAAGTTGCCCCTTCCTGGGCATTTTGGGGTAATCTCACTGGAGCGTCTAGACGCACAGACATCGCTACGGTCCTCCAACTCTCAACTGGATCGAAGTCACCCGTCACTCAGAAGGAAGGTTGGGTACCTCTGGCCCCTTGCACTCCATATCCCCCCCACACGGCCAATCCACAACTTTGCATTTATAAGGAGGCGTCTGAAGGGTGCAGGGCGGCTGGAAAGAGGCCTTGAAGCGGAGCTTGCACAACCTTTGTATGTAAGACTGAGAAAACCTCGATTGTGCCTGTCCAAGAATGGGAACAGGGGGTGACCAGAACCGCCCAGCCTAAGTCCTCCGCGTCCAGACGCTTAGTTTTTCTTCTAAGTCACCAGAGAAGGCTCCAAGGCCCCGCGGTTGCTCTGTGGACCAGTTGTTGGACCCAGTGTTCCAGCTTCTGGTAGGAATACTTGCCCAGTTTCCTACCTGTCTCCTCCGCCCTTGATCTAGGGCGCTCCAGGTACTTCTCCCACCGCTTCCCCGCCTGCGGCGCACCCCCAGTCCCGCCACTTTGGCGCCTCCTTCGCCATTGCTGTTCTCTAACCACCTCCCTTCCCCTTTCCCGCTGATTCGGGAGATTTTCCAAACAACTGGGGGGGAAATCCCCCCAAACCCGAAAGAACCACCAAACAGATCTATCCGGAGGCAGGCGGGCCGGTATAGTCAAAGTGGCAACAGCTCATTTATTTAGCCAAAAATAGATACTTTCTTGTACAATTTGGTTCACACATATGTACATTTTTCTGTATATACAAAACAGTCAGACACGCTTATTCTCACTGAAACTCCACCCCCCCTCCCCAAATCAATCGAACAAACCAACCTGACAATGGCAGTTAATGTGGGGTGGCACAGAATCGACTTGGGGAGGGATGAGGGGGACTGATTTTATTTCTTTTTCTTTTTTTGTTTAGTTTTCTTTTTAGGTATTCATACACGGACATGCTTACAAGTTGTAACTATACAGAGCGATTTGTTGTTGTTGTTGTTTTTACAATTATTACAACGATTTAAAAAGTATTTTTTTTTAAAAAAAGAAAGAAACTAGGATGAGGAGAGAGCCGATAAGACCAGAGCCGCATCCAGGTGGTTCTGGGGCCTGGAAGAGAGTTGGTGGGAGCAAAGGAGGTGAGATACAGGGACTCGGAGGTCGCCTAGGGCGGACACACCCTACCTGGGGCTGGGGCCTGGGCCGGGGAGGTGTCTTAATGCGTTATCGTGTTCAGCGGAGATGTGTGCGTGTTGGGGGTTAAACAGACAGGCCGAAGGCGCTAGACCCGAAGGTCAGGAAGGAGTGGGCCTCACAGGGAGGCCGCTAGTTCTAGGGGCCTGTTTGCCCGGTCAGTTTAGGGTTCCCAGCTCTAAATCCGCAGGCCGCACCCGGGGGCCTGGGTTGGAACTGGCAGCGGTTTCTGCGCCCGTGAGAAGTGATAGTGGAGTGCATTTTGTTCCCTTTTAAAAAACTTCTCGGCCAGGTTCCCCCTGGGGCAATAAGCTGTGCGTAAGGCTCGGCCTTCTTCCTCCTCCCGCCTGCCGGCTCCCCACCCCACCGAGCTCAGGGTTTCTTACCGCCTGGGCACGGGCTGGAAAGCTGTCTTGAGTAACTTTTTCTCCACTTCCAAGGCACTACAGCGATCTGAAGCGAAGAGAGGGAAAAAGAGGGCGTTTAGAAGGCTCGGTTCAGGCGCCAGAGCGTGGGAGCCGGACGCCGAGCGGAAAGGAAAGCTCCTGGCGCCCCCACCCCCCAGCCCTGTCCATCCCGGGATCGGGTCTCCCAGAACCCCCTCCCGCTGAGCCCAGCGCTCGGCAGTCACCTGTTCCGCCCTCGGGCTCCGTGGGTCTAGCGTAGGCGGTGGCGGCAGCCGGGTGACCAGCGGCTCCGGGAAGTCCCAGCAGGTGCTGAGGGGCCGAACCCAGCAGGGAGAGAGGGTGCGGGCGAGGGCCGGGCGGCGGGCCTGGGAACGGCCGGTTGGTCCAAGCCGGGAATTTGCCCAGTGGCGCCGAGACCAGTCTGTGAGCCGCGGCGGCGGCGGCGGCTGCTGCGGGAGAAAGCTGTAGAGCCGGGGGTGCGACCGCTGCCCCAGGAGGAGAACATCCCGTGCCAGGAGGCGAGCGGCGTGGGTTGTCCGGGCTCGTAGCCGTCTCGGCCAGGGACCAGATTTTGGGCTTCTGCAGGGCCGAGGAGGGAGCCGGTGCTGGTGCGCAGGGGTCTAGGCCGGTGGGAGGCGAGGGCGGAGATGGTGGAGTCCCGGTCACTGGCGGTGGCGCTGGGGCCAGACTCAGGACTGGCAGCGGACGCTCCTCCAAGCCCTCGGTGCTGTCTTCCGAGTCGCTATTTTTGGAGTCCGAAATGTGTCCCAGGCCTAGGTCACCGTCCCTGCGCGCTGTCCCCGTCAAGGCCAGCTCAGGCCCGGCAGCCGTGCCGTCTAAGTTCTCCAAATCGATCTCCTCGTCTTCGTCGTCGTCTGCCAGGCCCTCGCCCCCCGTGTCCTCCTCCTCCCCCACGAGCTCCTCCTCCTCTAGCTCCAGCTCGCGCTTGCCATCTTCCTCGTCCTCCTCCTCGTCTTCCTCCTCCCTCTCGCTCCCGTAAGCGTTGCCCTCTTCATCCGTGCGACTGCGGGGCGCCCAAGTCATCTTGTTCTCCTTCTTGAGACGCCGGCGCGCATTGGCGAACCAGGTGGACACCTGGGTGAGGGTCATCTTGGTGATGATGGCCAGCATGATCTTCTCGCCCTTGGTGGGGTAGGGGTTTTTGCGGTGCTCGTTGAGCCAGGCCTTGAGCGTGCTGGTGCTCTCTCGGGTGGCGTTCTTGGGACGGGACGGGTCCCCAAACTGGTACTGGCCATACGGATAGAAAGCCGGGTGCGGGTGCGGAAACGCTGCGGCCGCGGCCGGATGCTGCACCCCAGGGCTGTCCTTCAGCTCATACTGAGCGCCCTGTACGCACATGGAAAAGGAAGGGGACACGCGCGGAGGGAGCGCGGGTGAGCTCCAACAGTCGCCGCCTCCACCCTCCTGGCCCGGATCCTAGTAGTCTACTCCCGCGCGCTCACCTCGCCCGGCGCCCTAGCTCCAACCCTCTTTCCCGGGTTCCTCCAGCTCTTACCAGCTGCGGGAAGATGGGCAGCTCCGCGGCATAGGGCAGGAAGGCGCCGTAGCCCTGGGCGGCGGCGGCGGCGGCAGCGGCGGCAGCGTAGGGCGCCCCGTACACGGACGAGAGCACGTTGGATAGGGACCCAGAGGCGGTCAGTTCCGAGGCTCCCGAGCCGGGTCCTCCCCGGGCCCCCGCGCTGCCGCCGCCGCCGCCTGCAGCTCCCGGGCGCTCGGGCGGGTAGAGCGGACGGATGTACTGGTATCCGAGCTGGGGGAAGGACATGGTGGCCCGCGGGGCACGGACGGAGAGGGGGCCCGGCCCCCGGGGCCGCCCTGCTCAGCGCCGCCCGCGGGCTCCGGCGCGCATCGGGGGCTGGGCCGAGCTGGGGCCGCGCTACCTCCCGCTCTGCGCTGCGCTCCGGGTTCCCCTATTGATCTGCTCCGCGGCGGCGGCGGCGGCGGCGGCGGCGGCGGCGGCGGCGAGGAGCCAGGTCAGGTCCGAACAGATTGGCGGAGATTCCCCGGGCTCCGGGCTCTGATTGACATTTCTACGGGGCCGCAAGCCCCTCCTCTCTGCGCCGCGCTCCCTCCTCTTGGCCGCCGGAGCCGCCTCTCCCCGCGCCTCGTTCCTCACTGCCCTCCTCTCCGCGAGCTGTGTCGCGCCTCGCTTCCTTCGCCCTCCTCTAGTTTTCACTCCCCCTCCTCTCCCTTCCTCTCCCCTCCCCGCGCTGCGCCTCTTCCCCCAGGATCGCTTCCGCTCCTCCGCTGTCCTGGACGCTAGGAACTCTCTCCTTTTCCTTCTCTTTCCCTGGCTCCCTATTGCTTTCCCCCCTTTTTTGTTCCCTTCACTTTTTCTTCTCTCCCTCTTCTCTTAAACCCTTCCCCTGGCTCACGCGCACCACCTCCTCCGACCTTCCTGGCCTTTCTGCGCCCTGGTCTAAGGCGGCCTAAAGTTGCCGACACTCAGGGCGCTGCGCGGGGGTGTGTGTCCGCGTCCGTGTCTGTGTGTCCGTCCCCGCCCTTCCACCCCCTCCCTCACCCTTTCCCAAATCTCGGGTCTGACGTCTCGCCCTCTTATTCGACTTTTCCTGGCGTCTCCTCGCCGAGTCGCCAATCGCCTGGGCGCCTTACGGGCGAGGCCGCCCACCCCCGCGGATACCGCGCGCGGGGCGGGGCGGGGCGGGAGCCGGGGCCAGCGAGTCCCTTCCCGCCCCCTCCTGCCTGCGCCGGGAGGGGGAGCGAGAGGCGCTGGGACGCGGGTTAGGACTGGGTCAGCTCGCCCCTCCCCGCCTCCGGCTCCGCGGCGTTTCTCCCCCAGCCGCAGCGACAGGCCCGGGTCGGGACGGACCCTGGGCCAAGAGAGATCCCCGGGTTTTTTTTTTTTTGCCCAGGGCCCCTTTTCAGCTCGCACCCTTCGACTCCCGGCCTCGGAGCGGTCGGGAGGGAGGGAGAAGAGTGCGCGAGGGGTGAGGGAGTGTGTCCTAAAGGCGTTATTAAAGGCCATCTCACTGCCCAGGGGGTGGGGGGTCCACCCTCCACCCGGGAGGACCAAACAGTGCAATTTGCCACATTAACGCCTCCCGGGTGTCGGGGTGCGAAATCCCTGTTGGAAATGGCGGGCTGGGCTCGGTGGCCAAAGGGTGGACCCTCCGGAGGTCTTAGAGAGCCGCGAAGAATCAGTGGAGCCAGAAGGAGTGGAAGAGGGGAGGAACTGGGAGCCAGACGTCGGAGGGCCCAAGAACTTTCAGAGAGTACTTCGAGAAGTTTCTCTATTGGCATTTTTGGGGTCTGTCGAGACCCTCCTCGTTTCACTAGCCCTTTCCCCGCTCCCAGGTTCCTGCGCCAACCCGTTCTCCTTCTGCAAGGATCCTCCCACCGCCTGGGAGGGGTGGGGGGATGGGAGGCAAGACTTTGGGTTGTGTGGTGGAGAATTTCCTAAATCAAACTTGAAACATCAGTATTCAGGCGCCCACCTTCACGGATTGGGGCGTACCGTCAAGAAAGGCATTGAAATGCCCGGAACTGCTGCGGCTCTGGACTAAGTGCCTTAGGCCGCTGCGGCGACCCACTCACGGGCCTGGCCTGAGGCGGTCGTGCCTCGGGGACAACTTGGGGGGGCTGCGACTCTGCCTTGGAGTGGCCAGCCTCAGCTTGAAGGCGGAAAGCTGCCACCGGGCACTGATCGATCAAGGAATCGAATCCAAATTCCACTGGAGTGGAGGGATCCGGGGGTCTCGGTCCCCGCTGTCTCTGGTCACTGCCGCTCTGGGGACTCAGTTACATAATAAAAAGTTTCTTCTTACCCCACCCCCATTCCTGCCACTTTCTTCCGACTGGTAGATGACTTCCGTGGATTCCAACGCCAAGAATAATGAGGGAAAAGACAAAAGAAAGTTCGGGGACGACCAGGTTTAGGATTCCATGGGGGGGGGGGACTGGTGTCTTCCCTAATTGGGTCTGAACTGCTTCCCTTGCCTCTGCCTGATGCTAGGTGTTGGCTTTAGGTGAACCTTGCCGAAGGAGGCGACATCAGGGGCAGCTCCGTGGTCTTGAAATGTCTCCCCGGCGCCTGATTTCGTTTCCAGTTAAACCTTTCAGAGAATGTCATAGGGAATCTTGGGCTCACCTTCCCATGAAAAATCTTAGGGTTGCAAAATCAGGGGTAACATTCCCCAGGGTGTGTTCTAGGTGCAGACCTTGAGGTTCCACAGCCCCGAAATCCTAGAGTTTGCAGGGCGTGGTGGCACCAGACCAGGAGGGCGGTGCGAGAAAGATTCTGAGCTGGGAGAACGGGGGTTGCACTGTTAAGTGCCAGGGTGAAACGCCTGATATTTAATTCATTCTTCCTGAAGGAAAAGAAAAAAAGTAATCATGAGCCTCGGAGATGCTCCTTCTGCATTAACCAGTTAATGACCCAGCTGCGTGGGGAAAGAGGACCCGGAGAGGCCAGACTGCTAAAAGGAACCAGCCACGCCTGGGTGCCCCCCGCCCCGCCCCGGCCCAGGGGGTGAACCTTCACAACATGACCAGAACCCAAGAACCTTGCTTAATTACATCTCTCCAGGAGCCCCAGGGAGCAGAAGCCACCTCCCTGGCTACCCTGGTCTCCAGCTGGGAATGTTCTTGGCCAGGCCCTGAAATACGCACCCCACCCCCCAGTCGGGATTCAGCATCTCCAAGGAGCCCCGACGTGGTGCTGGTCCCTCAACTGGACCGTGCTAGTGGAACCCGAATCCGGACTCAACTCGTGGGTCCACGGGCAGTTGAATATTTTCCAGGGATTTTTAATCCAAGAGATTAGGTCAGAGTGGTACTCTCCTAAAGCAAAGAAAAGCAGGTGCACGGGAAGTTGATTTGGAAACGACAGCGCGCACAAACTCGCCGCACGCAGAAGCTTCTCCATCATCTCTCCTTCTTCCAGTATTCCTAACGCACAAAGCGCTGTGGAGACTCGATGCGGATGTTCTTTGAAAACAGCCCAGGGCGCAGGGGGTGTACCGAAAGGGTGTCAGTCGCACACTCGTGGCGCACACAGCAGTGTGCGCTGGACGCGTACCGGAGCCGCTGCCCGACGTGTACCCCGGGCCTGAGGCCCACCAGTTTCAGGGGCTGCTCCGCGCACTGCACACAAGCTTGGAGCCACCAAGGCCCCTTTCCTGCCCCCTCCTCGCCCAGCCCCGCGGTGCGCGCGCGTCCGGGTGGCGGGGAACCCCTGTAGCTCTGTGTTTCCCAGCCAAGGCCCATCTTCTGTCCTTTCTTCCCAAGGCCCGGAGTCCCCCGGCGGCAGTGCAGGCTGGCTATCCCTCGGCTTCCTGCAGACGCCGCCGGCGCGCGCTCCCACCGCTCCCTCCCCCCCGCGCTCGGGTTACAGGTTAATGAAATGCTCGTTTTCCTCAGTCATTTGTTTTGTTTTCCTGCAAAGTTCTGATAAGTAGCTAACCAACGAAGCTTGTAATTACAATCTTACAGAAACCGGGCCGATCTGTATATAAATCTCACCATCCAATTACAAGATGTAATAATTTTGCACTCAAGCTGGTAATGAGGTCTAATACTCGTGCATGCGATAATCCCCTCTGGATGCTGGCTTGATCAGATGTTGGCTTTGTAATTAGACGGGCAGAAAATCATTATTTCATGTTCAAATAGAAAATGAGGTTGGTGGGAAGTTAATTTCTCTCCGCTCTGTGAAGCGTAGACAAGAATTTAATGATTTAATTACAGTTGTAAGCCCTTTCCATGAGACTTAAATTGAGCTGAGAATATTTTTTCCTTCCCTCTCTCTCCCTCTCTCCCTCTCTCTCTCTTTCCCTCTCTCTCTCTTTCGCATTCTCTCTCTCCGCTATTAGCAGCCACACGGACCCAGTGCGTGGCCTGGCATCGCACCGGGAGGAATTCGTATTTGGCCAGGAATCCATCCCAGGAGGCGCGGGTCAGGGATCTCCAGAGCCACCCCGGAAAATGCTGCCGCTCCCTACCAGCCGCCAGGGCCTCGGAGGCCTTCCCGGTGCCTGGAGAAGTGACCGGGAAACTTTGGGGGAAACTTTGCCAACTTCGCTCTCTTGCACGGGAGAGGCCGCCCACCGGAATGGCCGCAGCGGCAGCGGGTCGCGAAGCACTGGTTGGGCCCCGGGCCAGGCCTACGCTCTCCCCAGCGGCCAGGCCGCCCAGGGAGAGGACGGAGGCCGGCCACCGGGTCTCCTGCGGCTCTGCTCCGCCCCGGAGCCACCCGACCCGGCCCACTCCCCTGGGTCTCGGCGAGGCCCGCGATGTGCAGCGCCCCAAACGATGGCCGATGGCCGATGGCCTAGATCGAAAACCCCGGACCCTAGCGTGAATAATTTTATTTTTCTTTCCCTCTCCAGGATCGACTTTTTTTCCACCTGCAGTTTCGCTTCCCTCCCTTCCTTTGTTTTCCTCCGTCCCTCGCACTGTCTGTATATTTGATTTCTAGGTCATTCTTTTGGTCTTTCTTCTTTGGCTCCCTAATTTGTTCGGTTTTACACTTTTTCTCAGGGCCACTTGGTTGGCTTTTCTCCATCCGGCTCCGACTCTCTCTTCTTTTGTCCCTGTTTCCCTCTCCTGGTGATGGTGTCCCCCCCCCCCCAACCTGCGTTTGTCCACCTTTCTTTACTCCTTCTTTCGTCCTAACCCTCCCCTAGTTCCTTCCTCAATTTCTTGGTCCCTGTCGGGTTCTCCTCTCGGTGTCTGTCCCTTCTTCTCTCCCTCTCCAGGATCTGTCCCCTCCTTTCTCCTCCTCTCAGCGGCTGCCTCCCTGGCGCCCCCTCCTCATCATCTCGGGAGATGAATATGTCGCCTTATTGGATGCCGAGGCCAGAGCCGGGTGACGGGGCTCGGTGAGAATCGCGCATTTTCTTCCTGCATATTGAGGGTATGGTAATGAGCACGTTTGCATTGTTGCATGGCGCTGCTTTTCCTGCCGCAGTTTGGAGTGGGCGAGGGTGATGTGGACCCCAAAGAGCCCCGCCGTGGGTACCGGCCCTAGCGGCAGCAGCTGTCCCTGGCGCTCGGGGCCCTGGGGAGGAAGTGACCTCGCCGAGCGCTGGGCCCGGCCTTCGCCGGCTTGGCCACAAAGGCGGGCCCTGCTCCCCTCATTAAAGCCTCGTTATGGGAACCCCCGCCTGGCTCCCCGTGGCTCCTGCGCGCTCTCCGCCCAGCGGCCTCTGAGCCCCTCCCCTGGCGTTTAGAGGCCTGTGATGGAGCGCCACCGGGAAATTAGCGCCTGACAACGTCGTCTATTGGCAATAAATTGTTTGCAATTCCGGGTGACACATCGCGGGATCAAACCCAGCCTCAACCTGTAGGTGCTCCACTCGTTCCTCTTCTATCTTAGAGGGCGCATTGGCGTGGCTTGACCAGGGATGGTGCTCCCAGGACCCTTCTGGGGTCGGGAGCCGGTTCCATTCTGGGCTTCTCCCAGACAGAGCCAGACTCGGTCTCCAAGAGCAGAGGTCTTTCCCCGAGGTTGGCCGAACTAGGGACCCTTGACCCAGGTGCACCTCCCAAAGTGAAGGTTTATCAGAGCCAAGGCGCAAACTGAGCTGAGACCAAGGGAACCGACGTGAGTTGCTGAGAAATCAGAAGCCAAGAGCCTGGTTCTAGACACTGTCGCGCAGAGGACCCTGGACAGGAAGCGTTTGCTCTAACCCCGTGTTCCTTCCTGCTCCCTGTCAGGGGAGTCAGAGTTCCCGGTTCCAAAGAAAAACGTAAAAGTCTGACCTTGCCTGGAATTGCCTGAGGTCAAGTTTCCCCAACTTCAATTTTTTGCTACCACCTCTACTCTTTATTGACTTAACATTTTTTCCTTAAATCAGGTCATTTTAAAAACTCAAATATGTATTTTTTGGATGAAGAGTTGATACTACTATTGGTATGACTGTAAAAAGATTAAAATAATAAAAGGAGCTGTTAGTCACCAGAAAAGGAAATTGTAGAAGATAAAGAGCTAAAAATCAAGCACTATTCATACATTTTGCCCAGGCTTGCTTGGGAAAGACTTCTAGGGGTTCAAGAGCATGTATGTATCGTTAGCAAGTGCTGAGGTGTTAAATAGTGAATCTTTCTAGGAAGAAATGAGAACATTGAAAAGAGAATACTTCTTACCCTTCAGTATTCATTTAATTCTCTCCCCTCACTATCTCAAGTCATATTGAGATTCCCAAGAGCAGCCCTGCTTTGGGATTCGCCTGTATTATTCTGTTGAAGATTATGTAAATAAATTAAGATTAAAGCATAACATACTGAGTTATTATTATTATTTACCACATAATTGTGTTAAGCATTTTAAAACAGTATCACAATGAATTCTTACACTAGGCTTGCAAAGGAGAGACTCTACAGGGTGGCTATGTATGGTTGTATAGGATGTTCAATGAACAAGGGCACCCAGCAGAGGGGCTAAGAGGGTCTAAAGTCAGCCTTTCTGGGATCACTAAATTGTGTGTCTTGGTTTAGAGCTACACTGGTGGAAAAAATACCTTTCTCTGATTTGCATAATTTTGTGCAAAGTTGGGGTATGACCTAGCCCTAGTCTTAGGGATTGGACCAGTGCAGCTGTGGGAGCTGGACAAAGCCCAGATTGGAACTCTGTCTGGTATTCTTAATCTTGATTCCTTTGGGAGGAAGATCAGGGTCTTTGGGGATTTGGGAAGAAGGATTATTGGAAGAGTGGCCCCTGGTTTGATTGAAGGAAAGGGAAGCCAGGACACCTGGATTCCCCTTCCCCTCAATCTTTACACTTAAGCAAATGTGTGAAGAGGAGCTGGGCAAAAAATATCACTGGGGTCAAGGATCTATTTTCTCTCCCAGGGAAGGGACTGGAGGAAGGGAAGAAGGTGTTTTGGTTGGCTGAGGCCTACCTGCCTCTGATCTGCTTTTTTTTTGGGGGGGGGGGTTCAGTTCATGTCATGAGCTTATGGGTTAGTGTCCTGCCTTGATCTGATCCACACTGGAAATTTCAGATTCTTCAAGACAATCAGGAATTGCATTACACAAGAGGCTGTCAATCAAGGGTTACCTCTGGGAACACCCTCTTTTTTGGCGTCCATAGTGGCTCCCCCTGCCCACCCCCCTCTGCCCACCTATTGATTGGATTGCTTGAATTCTATTTTAAAACCTATTTAAATATTTAGATCTCAGCATTCATTTGCACATAGAAGGCTCTTTTCTGAGAGCAGTCCTCTGAAGTTCATTCACCTGGACACAATCCAGTCCCCACTTGGGTCCACTCTTCTCAGTGTGGACTGGGTTTGTCAGCCCTGCTTCTCAGGCCCAGTTGCAGGAATGGGACACCCTCGTGGGTACACAGAGCTCCTCCCTCCTGTGGGAAGGACATGGTGCAGAACCTGACCAAGGTTGGACCTTCAGCTTCCTCTCCTGCCTTTCCTCTTGGTCCCCTCCTAGTTCGTTGGCGGCTCTTTTCTGGGGTGGAGCAAGGTTGAAGGTAGACTTGTAGGGGCTCCTGAGAAATGAGGAGCTCTGTCCCAACAGGGCCTCTTCTCAAGCCTCTGGAGAGAGAATAGAAAGGGTGGCCTTGCAGCTGCTATGAGCTCAAAGGTCCTACCTACTCTCTGGATTCCTTGTCCTTAGCCCCAGCCCCTTCTCAGTTCCTCTGCACCATCTTACACATGTCAAAGCAGAAAGTCTGTTTCTTCTCTTCTCTTTCTTTCTCTTTGCAAGAAATTTTTATGGGAGGACACCCTCGTGCCTCAAGCTGTGCGAGGGGCTGGCGTTGAATGGTGAGCTAGATGGAGCTTTGCTCTAATACAGCTGACTTTTAGTGGAGTGATCAGGTTCTAAACAGGAAATGAAACAGGGCTATCTTAATAGGGTTAGGTTCTATGAACCTACACAACCAGTAAGTCCGAGTATGCAGGCTTGGGCAGTGTTTCAGATCCAGAACCTCCCCAGAACCTGGGAATCAGCCTTTGGCAATTGGGCCACTGCAGATGTGACTGGCTGAGGTCAGACTTTTGCTGGAGTTTCACTTCATACTTGAGTAGGATCTTCATCCAATATGACTCGTGTCCTTATGAGAAAAAGCCGGGGACATGGGCAGGACAGCCAGCTGAAGACAGGGAGAGACTGGGGAAGTGCAGCTGTAAGCCAAGGGCTGCCGAGGGTGTTGGCAGCCACCAGGAGCTAGCAAGGGCAGGAAGATGTCTCCCCTGTCACCTTCAGGGACAGCGTGGCCTTGTGGATACCTTGATTTCAGATTCTAGTGCCAGAACCACGAGAGAATATATTTCTGTTGGGTTAAGCCACCCACTATGAGTTCACTTGTGACAGCAGCCCTGGCAACCTGACACACAAGGTGAGGTGACAGGAGATGGAATTTTTGCGTTTCAAAGACAGAGGTCACAAAACATCATCCTGGGGCCGATGCCCCCACGTTTTGACCATCTGGCGTGATTTCAACCTTCTTTTCAGGTTCAGTTATTGAATCAACCCATCAGGCGTGGCCACAGCAGCAAACCACCCTCACATCTTCATGGCCGAGGGTCACCTCCCACTTCACAGGTTGCTGGCTGTGTCTCGGATACACGTTCTCTTTGTCCTGGGATCCAGGTTGAAAAGGTCACTCCCTTGGGGACTGTTGTGGCAGCCACAGGAGGGCATGCTGAAGCCCTCATCAGCTCTCAAGGCTCTGCTTGAGGGGACCATGGCTACTTCTGCTCACCCTTCCTTAGTCAAAGCCATCATGGGGCCATGCTTGAAGTCCAAGGGCAGGGCTGGGTGGCTTCCCATGGGGAGGAGCACTCTGGGGACACCTCTCTGTGCCACTTCAGACCTTTCAGCTCCACCTCCTGTGCAGCCCCTGGTCCAGCAGGTGTGGACAGGACCTCGCCAGCAGCCACCATGGCACACTCTTGTCTCTCTGGAACGTCAGCAGGGATCTCACGCATGTGACCCCTTCCAGCACATGACACCCTTGGCCAAGGAGAGGGACCAAATGGCTCAATGCTTCCTGCTCCATTCCAGGCCCTTCTGAAACGTGTGCCCCAAGCTCCTTAGAAGGTCCTGGCAGAGTCTAGTGCCTGTCCCAGGGCCAACCCAATGGCACATCCTGGGGTAGCTTCCCCTTCCATCCCTGGGATGATTTCTGTGATTTCAACCACAGGGTGAGCTCGGGAACAGATTCTGTAGTCCCACCTCAGTCTTCTGGTGACTGTGGCCCTTGTTGACCACTGGGTGACAACCCCTGAGAGACCACTGAGCCAGAGGCCCCCAACTGAGCTACACGTAGAGTCCTGACCCAAAGAACATTGTTCAAAGGCAGGGTTAGCAAACTTCCAAGCACGGGGTTTTGTAAATAAAGTTTTATTGGAACCCAGTATTACCCATTCATGTACATATTAGCTATGGCGGCTTTTGTCTTATCGCAGCAGTAACTCAGTAGGATTTGGAGCCAGATCCCCTGGGTCAAAGTCCAGCCCAACTTCTTAGCAACTGCATGACCTTCAGTAGAGGACTTAGCTCTCTGTGCCTCAGTTGCCTCCTATGAGACAATAATAGTCTCTACCTCATAGCATCTTAATGCAGAGGAGTTAACATGTCAAGAATAATGCCTTGTACCTAGTGACTGTTCCATTAATGTTGGAAAACACAGTCACAGTCCAGGAACCAAAAGCCTCTTTTCAGAGGGGATCATGATAATGGCAAGATGGACATTTGGTATATGCTGATCAAGCACTAACCAGGTTCCAGACTCTAGAGTAGATCTTATGCATGCAGACAGGGTTGGCTTCAGGGACATGTGACCGGCCTACAGTATCTCATGCTTGGGAAGGTCCTGAGCAGAATGCTCAGCGGTGGCCTTCCTGAATTTGTTTTTTTTGCGGGGGCCGGGGTGGGGTGCCAGTGATTGAACTTAGAGGCACTTAACCACTGAGCCACAACCCCAGCTCTATTTTGCATTTTATTTAGAGACAGGGTCTTGCTGAGTTTCTTAGTGCCTCACTTTTGCTGAGGCTGGCTTTGAACTCGTGAGCCTCCTGTCTCAGCCTCCCGAGCTGCTGGGATTACAGGTGTGCACCACCGCACCTGGCCATCCTGAAATTTTTAAGTTTTGCAAAAGGACAACCCATTTTCATTTTGCACTGGCCCCAGCAGATGATGCACCTGGTCCTGCACACAGAGGTGGATACAGCAATCCCCAGGAGCCCTGCATGCCTGCTACATGATCGATGGACCCACCGTAATTACCTCACAGATCTCTGTGCATTCTGTGGAGCATGGGCCTAGGCACACACTCCCTGTGCTTCTTGGTTGGGTAGAGGCAGCCAAGATAACCTACTTAAGGCAGCAAAGAAAACCATCACAAAGACCAAGCCTGTCTTCCACTATCAACACCCAGAAAAGAAAACCAGTAGGGAAAGAGGGTCCCATGATGCCTTTGGTTAAGGCAGTGCTGCCTGGATTTATTTTCTGCAAGAGGAATAAGGTCTTGAATTCTGAAATATTTTTGAAACCTTTGGAAAATCCCACTTTAATCACTGATGACAGTTTGACATTTCTCCAGCTGTTTAGAAGCAGTAGACAAGTCAAGTTGCTCTGCAGGGCACAGGTTGGCATGCTGGGAAATGTGGGGGTTCTCACCTCCCTCCCTTTCCTTGGTTCCTTGTGGCTTTGAGGAAAGAAGAAGAAGAAACAAAACAAAACAAAACAAAAGAAACAACCAACAAAACCAGGCTGTTGCAATTTTCACGCCACCCCAAGCCATCTGCATTTGCTAAATTTCTCATGAAAATGGAATCTCAATTGGGTGACCTTCCCTTTTGTCTTCCCACATCCATGGGCTCACCTACTTCTCACCACTATAGGAAACCTTGTGCCTTTCTGTCATTAGACCCAACTCTCAGTTGAGAGGGTGGCTTTGGGGGCTCACCAGGGCAGTGAGCATCTTTAGATTTCTCACCTGCATGCTTCATGTTGCATTAAAGACATGGGTGTGGGCTGCAGGGATCTCATGTAACCAGCCTGTTGATTAAGAGGATGAGCTCAAATCCCAGCTCTGCTTCTTCTTCTCCAGTAGCCTTCAGGAAGTGACTTGGCTTCTCTGTGCCTCTGTTTCCCCACTTTAAAAATGCCATAGGAGAACTCGATGACTTGATATGTGTCAAGTGCCAAAGTCAGGAATGGTGAAGCATGCACACAATGCCAGTGACTTGGGAGGCTGAGGCAGGAGGATGGCAAGTTCAAGGTCAGCCCAGGCAACTTAGGGAGACCCTGTTTCAAAATAAAAACCAAAGAAGGCTGGGGATGTTGCTCAGTAGTGGAGTACCCTTGGGCTCAGTTTCCAGTACCCAAAACAAACAAACAAACAATAAAAGTAAAGTGCAGACAACATAATTCAGTGGGTAGGCACACAAGTACACATTTAGCACATCTTAAAGACATTTTCCCATTATTCTTAAGAATAGATGTACCATTTCCTCTAATATCATATTCCCACCCATAAAAGCTAATAGATACAGGATGGTTACTAGGTATCAGGTGTGGTTTGAAGCCCTTTACAAGTATTACCTCATTTAAACCTCAAAACAACCTTATGAGATGAGCACTGTTGTCCCCTCCTTTAGAGATGAAGAAAACTGAGGCACAGAGAGGTTGAGTAACTTCCCTGCAGTCACACTGCTATCAAGGGGCAGCGTCAAGACTGATACCCAGGAATCCAGCCTAGACTCCTCCTCCTCTGAATCACTGTGCTCAGCTGATGTATATAACTCATGCCGTGCTGGGCATTCAGGGTTCTTCCTTCTTCAGTAAGGATTTCTGACTTCTCCTTGAAGATCACTACCCATAATAAGATGCGAGCATTCAGAGTGTAGGTTACACATCTTTTTACCAAGGGAGGATAACCATTGTGCAGACCAGGTCCCTCAGAAGTCTCTGGGTGTCCTTCTAGTCTCTCCATCACCCCCAAGGATAGCCACCTTGCATAGATAACCCAAGGATGGCTCACCTTCCGCCAATGTAGACAAGCCTTGTGTGTGTGTGTGTGTGTGTGTGTATGCAATATATATTTTGCAATAGACATATATACTTTAGTTTTTGTTTTGTTTTTTGTTTTGCTTAGTGTAGATGGAGCCGGGCAGCGTACATCTTTTCTTTCTGGTGTCTTTTGCTCAACATGATATTTGTGTGATCCATCTGTATTGATGCACGCGGTTGTAGATTCTCTCATCATCACCACACGGCCGTCCCTGCACAGTGCACTTGTCTCTTCAACTGCTGATGGGCATCTGGGCAGTTTGCATGAGCAGTGCTTCTGGGTGCCTCCTGGGTGTGCCCTTTAGTTCACCTCTGCGTGTCCTGTTGGGTGAGCCCTGTTGGGACTGCTGGGTCACCGGGATGCCTGTGCTCTGCATTGGTAGATACTGCCCAATAGTTTGCCTTTTTTTTTTTTTCTCTTGGACATCGAGTAGTGATTTTGGAGAATAAAATGAAAAGTCTGGGCAATTTGCGGGTGGCTTCTTTTTCTTTTTCTGGTCATTGACTGGAAATAACGTACCAGGGATGGCGTGGGCAGGCACGGGCCTCTCAGAGGCCTCTGGATCTGCCACGTGTGATCAAGTGGCTCGTTCACCCGTCCACTCACTCACCAAACCCTGATGGAGCCCGCTGTGGGTGGTCAGTCACAGCTGGGTGCTGGGGACACAGTGACAAGCAAGGTACCTGCCGCAGTCTGAGCACATGCTCACTTGGGGGGACAGAGATACCCACAAGGACACTAACTAAGGTCTAAAATTATTTTCAGAGCATGATAATGAAGGAGAGAGACTGAAACAGCGTGATGAGAAAATGAGCCCTGGGGAAGGAAGGTGGCACTGGGGACAGACAGGGGACGCAAGCTTGAGGTCCTCATCCGTTGGCTTAGGCATACCCATGGCACAGGGCTGGCCTTGTGACCTGTGTGCTTGCTTTAATGCTCTCATGTTAATGCAGACAGAGTTGTCCTGATTTTTGAACCAAGGGGCCCGTGTGCCCTTTGGATCCTGCCATTGGTCCTGTGGGTTGTTGAGGTTCCTGGAGAATATGGAGAAACCCCCTGTCCCTTCCGGGGTGGGGGATGAAGAACAGCCCCCAAACAGCCCCAGGGGGCTCCACAAGGCCGGTGTCCTCTGTTGCTCTCCAGCCCTCCCCTGCCCCTCCGCTGCCCTCTGTTTTCTGGGTCCTGAACCCGGATCTGAGGCGTTGCCGAGTAAATCAGGATACGGAGGGAGCAGTGGCTTTTGATGGGGGCTTTCCGTGGTTTAGAAAGCCCACCGTCCCCATCCCCGGAGCCTCCTGGGTGATTAATGATGACAGGGCTTTCTCCCCTGTGCAGGCCAGAAGGAAGGAGAGGGTGTCCAAGAGCTAGGCCCTTGTCCCTCGAGGCCCCAGAGGAGAGGAGTTTAGTGTCCGGCCCAGGGCCTGGCTGGAGTAGCTTTGGGGACCCGGATGGGCTGGTGGCCTAGGTCGGGTCGTCAGGCTATGACCTCAGGTCATCCCTGTTGTGCGTTGATGATCAGCAGGGCGGTCCCGTGGAGGCCCAGAGAGGTTCTTCTGGGGACCTGAGACTCCACAAAATCCACGTCCTGGGCTCATCCACCAGGATGGTCCCAGCACCCTAGAGTTCCCGATGGCCCAGGAACATCCCCGGGACCCCAGGGTCACTGCAAACAGGGAGTCTTGGAGCCTGAGGAGGATCCCACTTCTGGTCTCATGAGCTCTCCAGTGTGTGAAGAAATGCCAGAATAAAGGTCTATAAGATTGTGTTCATTTTAAGCATTTATTGTCAATAAATGAGGAGTCCAGCAAGCACACAGAGAATATTATGAGATGCATTTATGTCAGACAGAATGTCCATATTCCCATTCATGTTTATATTTATAATTAGTTTGCTAGTCAGTGGACAACAGGACTGTTTGGATACACACCCCAGCTCTCCCCTCTCTCTGGGGGATGGTCCTCTGCTGAGTTCTGCCTGGTTCCTCTGAGGGCCAGGCGGGAAGGAGCCAGCCCCAGTGGCTCTATGGATGACATGCTCCTTGATTGCCCTCTGGCTTTGCTCCCTTCTCTGACTCAGTTTCTCCACTGCTTCCCTTATATTTCCAGAGATCACTTCTCCCCCTGCAATAAATCCCTGCACCATGTACCATGTGTATGTGTGTGTGAGTATGTGTGTACACTCCCAGATCTATAGTTTTCCCTTGGAAGTTTTCAACTCTACGATGGTGTGCAAAGGTACACGTGCAACCATTCCGTTTTTTACATTCATTACAAGAGTCCATAAATTATCTGAGATATGCAACACTTTATTTTACAATGGGCTTTGTGTTTGGTGACTTCGCCTAACTCCAGGCGGACGTGTGTTCTGAGCCTGTGTGAGGTGACCAAGGCTAAGCTGGGTGCCTGGCAGGTTCTGTGTTTTGGACTAAGATAACTTTTCACTTAGGATGGATTTTTTTGGATGGATCCCCAATGTCAGCCAAGGAGTATCTGTGTCTGTCTTGAGCACGAACGCGCGTGTACACACACACACTCACATATATGCCCCCCTCAGGGTTTTGCAAATGAGGTCATTGATGTAAAGTTGTTGTTGGAGGGAGGGAGGGGTCACTGTGGGTCCTCCAGGAGCACCTGCTTGTCCTTGGGAGACTCAGGGGGTGGGGACCTGGCAGTATTCAGGACAGGCTGGACATGGCGCCCAGCCACCAGAATGCTTCTGAGGAAGGGTGTGTTCCTGGGGCCTGTAAAAAGTCATTTGATTGTGACCTGAGGTGGCCGGGAGGCCACTCCATGGTGTGTGCTTGGCAAGTTTTCTAGATTCCTGCCAAAGGAGAAAGCAGAGCCCACGGCAGCCTGTGTTTGAACGTCCTCAGTGTCTTTCCCCTGGACTCGCTCTCTGCCTCCCGCGGAAGCCAAGGCTGGTGGAGGCTCACGTGCGTCTTCCTTCACGTTGGCAGGAGGCCTGGGAGAGGCCGTGTTCTGTGGGCTGAGGCTGAGGGAGAGTCCTTCACACCTCTCTGGTAAATGGTCACCCAGAGTGGGCGTTGGTTCCCATGGGCAGAGGGACCAGTCCCATGGACCCGGCTGCTGTCCTGCTGGACAGCTCTCCCTGGTGGCAGTGCCAGTCTGACTTGCTGTACCTGCTCCAGGTGTGCAGTGGCTAGATCCCTGCAGGGACAGGGAAAGGCTGAGAGGGTGGAGATGTTCAGAGGAAGGGCTTTGGAGCTGGGCACACCTGGCTCCTAGCTCCACCCTTCCTACCTGGGCCTGTGGGCTGTGGTGTCTGCACCTGTACCCTGGGGGACTTGTGCCTTGTTTGCTCCCAAGATGGTAGCAAATGCTGACGATCCCTGGGAGAGCCTGTGGGTGTTCATTTTCGTTGTCCTTTTCTATACTTCCCAATTTTTATGTCATGTATAAGTAAATCTTTTTAATTTGGAAGAAAACAACATGTGCTCTTAGGAAATTTAAAGACAGTTAGGAAAGACTGGAGCACACCCGCAAAGGGGAGGAGGGAGATGGTGGAATTTGGAGGCAACCAGCAGCCGTTTGGTGGCTCTGCAGCCCAGGAGGGACCAGCAACATCAGCGTTTTCTGTGGGCAGTCGCCTGGGGGCCCAGAAGTCTCACCTGGGCCAGGGAAGGCTGGATGGCGGGCAGAGAACCTCTTCAGCCCCCTGAGGGACAAGGGACTGATGCTACCCTCTGGGTTGGGACTGGGGCAGCAGAGCGGGAGCATGCTGGGGACTCTCGGGCAGGGCCCAGAGCCAGAGAGGCCAGGCCACTGGGAGCCAAGACCAGCAGACAAGAGGCCCAGAGAACAGACCCCAGTATACAAGGAAGGCTTGGATCTGCCTGGGTTTTTCCTCATGTGGTTCTTGAAAGGAGAAATAGAAAGAAATGGTAATACTCTCAGGTACTGAAGCATCTCCATTCCTATTCCCTGACTTCAGCCAGCTCCTTGGTCTTGGAGGGGGTTGCCCCAAGAGGAGGGACACCTGTGTCCCAGCTATTGCCATAAACCTACTGCCTGGAACACAGGAAGTACACCCCCCAAGTCTTACTCTTCAACTGGCTTAACCCAAATATAAGCAGAGGGCCTGATAGGGCCCAGTCTTATCTCAATGTTGTGCAGAAAGTCCCAAATAAAAACTTTATAATTTTAAAAGAAATCTCGTCTTGATTCGTGACTCTCAAAACTTCTCATGTACATCGGATTTGAACGCTAGAGAGATATTTCCCCAGACCCCCGGTTCTTCTTCCTTCTCCCACATCCTGCAGCCACCCTGGAGGCTCAGGATCTCATGCCCCCAGATCTGTTCCTCATCTCCAGCCCGCGTGGCGTTTCCTCTTCCTCTTCCCTACATGTCACACTTTATGGCCTCTCTGCCAGATGTCCTTGGAATTTCTGCTCTGGCCAAAGAACACACTGGTGGGACGGGAGAACATGAAAGCCCTTTGCCTACAAGTCCTTCCTCATTCTTCACAGAGGGATTCATGCAGAGATCGATGATTCGATGAGCAGACAAAGGAGGCACTTGGCTGACAGAAGGAGCCTGGGTCCCCCTTTTACCGTGTAACTTCAAACACATTGTGGAGATATTTGGAAATTCAGTTTCTGTAGGAGTCAAAAAGGGAAAAATAATTGAAACCAGCCGTTTAGGATTTGTTTCCTCCTCTTCTTTCTTATTTATTTTTAGCATCATGGTCATGATCGTTATTATCACACAGGCTTTGGAACGAGGCTGTCTGCCTTCAACTCTGAGCTTTATCACTTACTTGAATCCAGGTAAACTGTTCCACTTCCTCTGTGCAATAAGGTTAATGATAGTGAGTAGACTTGCTTTGAGGATTAAATAAGCTAATGCTACTGTAGAAGGGCTGAGAAAACTCTTTCAGCTATGGCAAGGGCCAACAAACATTAAATTAGTTTCTTCTACATAGAGTAAGATCGGGGTTTGCAATCAGTCCTGTGTGGCTGCAGAACCTGCCCGTAACTGCCATCCTGACTCCTCCCACCAGGCTTGCTGTGGGGCTATTTGATGTTACCAGAATGTTCCCACCTTTTGTGTCCCCTCCAAATTGAGAGCAGAGTCTTGAACACAAAGTCACACACCTGTATTCCTAGGAGCCTAATTCGCAAGAGCCAAACAGTGGAAGCCATCAAGAGATGAATGAATAAATAAATAAGGGGTATATTCATGCCAGGGGATACCATTCAGCCTTGAAAGACAGAAGGACATTCCGACACATGTTACCATACAGATGAACCTTAAGGACATTGTGCCTGGTGGCATAAGCCAGGCACAAAAGGGCACAGACTATAGGATTTCACTTGTAGGAGGTGTTTAGAGTGACCCAAGTTATAGAGGTACAGAAAGTTGGGGGTGGTGGCCGGGGAGTTGGGGGAGGGGAGGGGAATAGAGACTTGTTCCCTGGAGGACTGGAGAATATGCAATGTGGAGACAGCGATGGCAATTTGAACTTGAGCTACAGTGTTTCAGTTTTGCAAGATGCTGAGTTCTGGAGATGGTTGGGGGCACCGTGCTATGAATACTTAAAGCTGAACTGTACACTTTAAAAACGCCCACGATGGGGACATTTGATGGGCTGTGTATTTTACCATCAATAAAATATACTGAAAAAATAGCCTTCTCCTTCTGCCCCGGGGAAAGAGAGGTGAGAGAACCCCACTTCTCTTGTGTCCCTTTGTTGCTCTTCTGGGGACTCTGGTGGCCCCGGTCAGCAGCTCCATCTCTGCATGAGGCCCTGATGGTGTGCTGGTCATGCAGCGACCCACAGCCTTGAGCCTGGCCCTCCTGCTGGGGGTGGGGTGCCTGGCTAAGACCTGTCCTTGCTCACCCTGGAGGACAATGACAAGGAGAAGGGAACCATCCGGAGCAGGAGGCTCAGGCAGTTTGGGCACCTTTCAAAAGAATTGATTCTGAAAAGTGTGGAAAAGCCTGATTTTGTTACCATCTGTGTGTTGGTAGGAAAAGGGAAACTCTGCGTGATTTCTGCTGCCCGGTTGGTACACGTTGGGGACTGGGGAGACCTGACTTGGTCCTCCTTTGTCCCACACCTCCAGGTAAATGTCCTGGCCTTGTTCGCATTAGGGTCTCCAAGGCGAATGGGACCCTTAAGCCAGTGGCAGAGACTCTGCAGCGACTTGTGGATAGAATTTTTTTCCTTCTAGCCAATTCGCTGATGTCTATCAGGAGTGTTTTGGGGAAAGTCTTGAGATCCTCGCCTCTGTGTGCCGCGCTGTGGAGATGCTGCACTGGCAGAAATCGCTTCCTCAGGAGCGGCCTTGATTGGAGAAAGTGAAGGCAATTTGAACTTGACCGAGAAGTGAGCAGGGAGCTAACGGGAAAATTGAGCTTTTTTTTTTTTTTCCTTCCCCTCTCTCCTTCTCTCTTTACTTCATTTTTCTCCCTGTCTTTCCGGGGCTCCCGGTCCCATTTCTCTCTGCCAACCTATTTCTGTTTCTTACTTTAAAAACCCAGTTCAAACTTGTAGGCCCTTGGGAACTGATTATTTTGGATTAAAGCCTTAGTCTCCCCCCAAAGCAGATAGGAAGGCAAAGGTGGACATGCAGGCAGTTTATTTGGGGGAATCCTGGGGAGCAGGTGGACAGGATGGAACTGGGGTGTGGGGATGGGCAGGTGAGACCAAGGGAGAAGCAGCTGTGGGTGGAGGCCAGCACGTACCTCAGCTGTCCCCATAGCTTCCCCCTCTGCAGGTGAAGGCTGGCCCCACAGGCCATAGCCCTCTCACCTTTGTGGGGTGCCCATGCCTGGTGAGTGGGTTCCTGTAGGCTACAGAAGCTCCGCAGTGTCAGGAAAACCAGGATAGGAAGCCAGACGGATATAGTGGGGTCACCATACACAGCTGTAAGAAGCTGGTCACAGTCCACGTGGAACCGACACCTGTGGCTGTGGCTGGAGTAGGAGAGGGGACAACAGGTGCCCCATGTGGACTTCTAGAGGCACGAAGCTCTAAAAGGAGAGGAGCTTCAGGGGTGCGATTCCACACACAACCAGCACTTAACCCACGAGAGAATTCGAATAGGGCCTGAGAGTCCCCAGATGCCTCCTTTGATGACCTTGAAATTCACGTGTCCAGACCTTGATTTTGCCCTCTAATTTTGGGTGCTCCTGCTCTGCCCAGACCCCATGCACACACTCACCCACCTGCTGGATAAAACCCACAGGCAAGGCCACAGCGAAGGCCACAGCCAGCCTATTGTCTTGTTATAGCCTTTGTTTTTGAATGATATTGAGAATTGAGAGAAAGAATTTTTAAAATCCCTCCCTTATTTGAGGGAGAGGAGGCAAGTTCCTAGTGTAGAGGAGGTGTCTATGACAGCCGACCCTCTGTGTCCCTGAGCTTAACATCCAGCGATTCCCAATATTTGGGAAAAAAAAATGTGTCTGTACTTTCTATGTGTGGATTTGTTTTACTTATGATTTGTTTACTTATGATTCCCAAAACAACACAGTGCAATAACTATTTACATAGCATTTACGTTGCATTAGGTTTTATAAATCATGTAGAGAGGATCTGAAGATCGAGAAGGTGGGCAGAGGTTCTGAAGAAGCATTCTACATGAGGGACTTGAGCCTTGGTGCATGTTGGCATCTGTGGGGGTCCTGGAACTAATCTCCCAGGGACAGGGATGACTCTGTGTGTTTATGTGTGATGTGTGTGAGTATGTGTGTGTGTGTGTGTGTGTGTGAGTGTGTGTGTGTACTGGGTTGCATTCATCTTATGTTTTCTAAGCCCCTAGCACAGACTCAGTCCTGAGTGGGACAGTAAAATTCAGGAGAAGCATGTTAGGCTATTGGTGTCCCAATGTCCCAGTGTCTACTCCAGAGTCACCTATAGCTTCCTTGGACAGTTCTGTGGGCAGTGGCTTCCATCTTCAGCACCCACATGAGGACTTCTTCTGGAGGGAGGAGTGTACCCCATCTCTGGGCCTTGCAGGCACAGTGCTGCTCACACCCCCAGGAGCCACTGCTGACCACCATGAACTAGGGGTGGTAAAGAAACTCATCCACTGTCCCCTACCTTGGCCTGGCCACTGGAATGGGGCTTTTAAGCTCTCTTGAGGTCCCAGTGAGATGGGCCCCAAGTTGCCCACCGTGGCAACAAACCCATTCTTCACCTTTTCTGGGCCCCCTACTCTCTGTCCACCACTCCAGTCCTTCACTGTGCTTCTTGGGATCCTGGTATCTTTCCAGGAGACTTTAAAAATATCCTTTTAAAGATTTATTTTGTGTGTAGAAGTAATTTGTGCTGATTGTAAGTAACTCTCACATCACAGACACTCAGAGTTGGAAATGATGACTGCTGACTGAAAGCAGACGGGAAGATGGGATCGGATACTAGCTAAACTACAGTTTAGCTGAGGGAGGAAGCGAGAGAGCGCAGGGAGACAGCCTGTAGGCCAGGACCTCCACAGGAGCCAAGCAGGAGAAGGGAGCCCTGGGGAGGAATCTCAGATTGTGTCACACTTCCCAGAAAGTGCCTGCTAGGCCACGAGGAAGTCTCGGAGCCAGCACAGCCCATTAGAAGTCCTTGGTCCTTGCCAAAGTGGGCCTTGCTTAATGCGTCCGCCATGTTTGGTCATTCCTGTTGGGTCACTCCTGGTCCAGGAGAAGCATGGCCTCCCTCCATGTAAGTGTGAGGTTAAATCCAGAGGTAGAACATCTGGGGTTGCCAGCAAATGGGGCTCCCCACAGGAGAGGATCTGAGAGGGGCATTTGCATGACTGCCACACCATGTGGCTGAGAGCTGGCCAATGGAAGGGGGACAGGAATAATGTGGCCCCAACAATCCCCCTTGGGCCACCCTACTGCCCATTTCCCTTTGTTAGCTTGGTGGGAATCAATCCAAAGGACCAGAGGTGGAAGACGTTCAACCCATCTCCTGCAGAAGAGCTACCTCCCCTGTAGATGTCACTTGAGTGGGGTGTCTTACCAGTGGGGTGAGCCACTGAGATCCAGGGCTTTTCCACTATTCAGCTCTCACCTAACTCAATCTCCTCTGTGTGAAGAAGTTTTCCGGTGAAGAAAGTGAACCCAGAGAGATAGATGACTCCTTAGAAATCATGCTCTCTGTGACACTTTTCCCTCCTAATGGGCCCCAAACATATAAACCCTGTGACTTCTAGACATGGTAGCCCTCGGTTCCCCTCTCTCCAGGAAGGAGAATGAGCTTCTGCCGGGGCTTCAGCAGGGTAGGAGCCTGCAATCTTAATGGTAAGGATAGGTGGCAGACACCTATTTTGGTGGCGGAGGCTGTCCCCACTCACTCCTCTCTCTGGTTCATGACAGTCCTACAACCATCCCAGCCTCCTACTCTACAGCCAGTGACAGAAAACATCATGGGCACAAATTGGCACAATTATTTTGGAGCACACTGGAATGTCTATTAGTATTCTAAGTGTGGGTTCTCCTTGAGCCCAGGATTCCATTTCTGAGACCTTATCCCACAGGCATGCCAACCCCCAGGTGTATAGAATGTCTGTAACAAACTCACCACATGCTGTTTCTAGGGCTTTTGTTACATTTAGTTTTCTATATTTTCTTATTGATGCACAGGGCATTGACTAAAATGGGTAGAGTAGAGCTATCTGCATCTTTTTTTTTTTTGGGGGGGGGAGGAAGTAACAGAATATTATTATAGCATGATTCTGTTTTTATGATAAAAATTGTTATCTTTGTTAAAGCATGAAAAAATGCTCACCAAACTGTCCGTCAACTGCACTTACCTGCAAAGGAGTCTGGGAAATGTAGTTTAGCTGCATGTCCAGGAGGAAAAGAACATGGGTCTGGTGAACCATGAGCCAGTCTCTGGCGCACACATTACAAGGATTAATATGTAAACTACTTCGCTCTGGGCCGACACTTAGCAATGCTGTAAGTGGTTTGTCACTATTGCCATTTGTACTAAGATATCGAGTCTCTGCAGGTGGTGAGACCATGCAGTGGGGTTCCTCCAAATCAGAGCAGGGAAAGTCAGCAGGTGCCCCACTGTTCCAAGGAGGGGTTGTTAGCGGAGAGGGGCTGCCTCTTGGATCATCTTGCTGGCAACAGCTCCAAATCACCACCTGAGTCACCACGCTTGGCTCTCTCCCTGGAAGAGCACAGGGTACCACGGCGTGTTGTGACCCGCTTTGCCAGATGCTGGTCCTTGGGAAAAGGCCACACAACCCACAAGGACCATCTCCACTCATCCCCTGCGTTTCCCTCCATGCCTGCTTCCAAGGGCCACCACTGCTTTAAGAGTTCCATAAATGCTGATAATTGCTGCATTAAACTTCAGTTTATTATTTTCTCTGGGTGCAGGTATGCGGATGATATGAGGCCTCGCTGCATTTACATACAAATTGAAGATTTTTATTAATCAGTCCAGTACCAGGAATCCAACGTTAACAGTCCATCAGGCCCTTAAATACATTTGGTGACATTTTTACCATGCATTAGCATGATAGGGCAAGGCGAATATAATGTACCAATGATTGCTTTTCCATTGAAATCACAAACGGTTTCATTTTTCCTGTCATCTCAAATAAGTGTTAAAGAGGGTCTGGAGGCTGTTGTGTCCGCGCCGTATGCTCGGGACTTACAAACACTGATGAGCGCATTAAATAACCATTAGCGTCTGGGCCTGGACCGCAGCACCGACCCTCCTCTTCAGAATTTATTCTTTGATTTAAAGTGAAGGCAATCTGTGGTTGCTTTCATAAAATCCTGCAGCTCTTCCATTCTCCCTCCAACAAAATGCATTACAACAGTAATTTTATGACTGTTAAAATAACTGTCGTTAACAAGCACTTAATTAAAATGTACAATAAATAGGCGACTGCAGTCTTATCTGCTCTCTGGAGTGGCCTCGGCCCGAGACTGCAATGCCCAGGCCTGCTGTTGCCCAGCTTGTTTGCAGATTAATTGCTTTTTGAGTTGGCAGGAGTTACCTCTTCGGCAGCCAGATCGTAAATGACCAGATAGGGACTTTATCAATCAGGCGAGTGCGTCTGTGACCGCTGGTGGACCGGAAGGAGGGCTGGAGGAGCGGTCGGAGGACAATCCTTGGATGGGTGGCATTGCTGAATGGGGGAGGAGGGTGCCCAGAGTGAGCATCAATACAGGTGGCAGGATGTGGGTGCTGGAGGAAACCTGTACGGCCCAGTCCCCTGTGGGAGGGCCTGCTCCAGGCCTCATTTTGGATATCTCTGGCTTAATAATAGTTTTGATGACAATAATAATTAGAGACTACTTATCTTGTACCAGGTACTTTGTTTATTTATTTTTTAATCACCTTGTTAAATTTCCACAGCAACTCTAGCAGGTCATTATTATTTTAGATTCTTGTTTGCAGATGAGGAAACTGGGGTTCTGAGAGGTAAAGTGATTTGCCCAGGGTCACACAGTTGCTAAGTCATCAGGCTGGAATTCCGACCCGGGCAGGATTGCTCCACAGGAGGGACACTCTTAACCACTGGACTTTGTGTTCCTCTTAGCAGATGTGAATTTATCCTGGGCCTGTCAAGAGCCTGGAGTTGTGCTAAACTCTTTCTGTAAGTATTCATCCTTTAATAAATGCATCTATATTAAGTGCCTCTTCTGGATTAGGCCTGTGCCTAGTTCATGACAGTCCTACAACCAGCCCCTGTGCTAGATGCTAGGGGTATAATGGTGAGCCTGGGAGATCTAGAAAGGCTCTACCTTTCTACAGCTCACAGACCAGTGGGGAGGCAGCGGTCAAACAGGTAAAGGGACTTCAATGTGTGTGTGTGTGTGTGTGTGTGTGTGTGTGTGAGAGAGAGAGAGAGAGAGAGACAGAGAGAGAGAGAGAGAGAGAGAGAGAGAGAGAGAGAGAGGTGTCTGGCAGAGCTTCTTGGAGGAAGCAATTTATCAGCCAGGGCTTCGATGGAGCAGGATCTAGCCAGGGGAGGGGCAGGGCAGTGCGTGTTCCAGGCAGGGGAGGGCATCTGTGAGGCATGGGAAGATATCACATCAGTCTGAGCAGCCAAAGGACATTCAGGAAGACTGGGGCTCAGAGTGGCGGCCGTGAAGGGCCAAATCTGGGGCTCAGAAGGTCAGCAGGTGCTAAATACTGGGGGCTGTGAACCCAGAGGTTAAGTATGGCACCTGGTTTGTGTGGTAGTTGTCCAACCGACTCCGGAGTCAGGTCAACAACTTGGTTTATTAGATGCCATGATCCCCATTTTCACAACTGAAGGAACAGAGTGGGGTATGTGGCTTGCCACGGTCTTTGGATCAGAGGCCTGAGGGGCAGACAGGGGTGGGCAGGTGGCCAGCTTCCCTCACAGAAGCCCAGCAGTTTCTCATCTGCTCAGGTATCCACTTGTGACTCTTGTCACAGCCCAGGCTGGGGTTTCCACTGGGTGTGGGGCTGTTACCCTGGAGCCACTGCATGACTGAGTCATGAAAAGAATTACGTGAAAAAATGTGGATTGACTTCTTTTGGAATTCCATTTTGCTATGGTTCTTTTGGCTGCACTAGGCTGAAGGGACAGAGGCTGGGAATGTCACTGCCGACAGAGAGTAGAATAAAGTTTCAGTCCGGCCAAGAGGCTGCAGCGATACAGGAAATCCATCAGATCCATCATGGGGAGTCTGAAGAAGACCACCGTGGCTCTGGTGAGGAGCTTGACCCTGTCTTCGAGGATTCCTTCAGTGTCCTCTTCTGTCCTTCTGGGCACTCTGGCCTTTCATTCTCAGACTGCTGCAAAATGGTCACCAAATGGCTGCCCTGCTCTAGGTAGAGGAGACGGCTGAGGGGGAGGGAGCTTCAGCACCTTCTCTCCTTGCCCGAGTTAGATTGGTCAAATCAAAGTCAAGTGGCCAAGTCTGACTGCAAAGGAGGCTGGGACAGCAACTCCTCAGCAGCTGGCACCAACTTGCTGTGAAGGGCTGGGCACTGGGCACAGGGACATCCTGAACAAAATCAGAGAGCTCTTGGCAAGGCAGGGAGGGTGGGACAGGTAGTGAGGAGGCTTCCAGCAGAGGCTACCATGGCGCCTGGTGATTGATGAGTGTCGGGATCCTGCTGAGGACGTGCATGGAGTCTCTTCTAATTTTCACACTTCTACAAGGTAACTGAGGAAAGTCAAATCTCTCAGACTTTAGAATCCTTGCTCTTGCCGGGCACCGTGGTGCAGGCCTGTAATCCTAGTGGCTGAAGAGGCTGAAGCAGGAGGATTGTGAGTTCAAAGCCAGCCTCAGCAAAAGGGAGTCATTAAGCAACTCAGTGAGATCCTGTCTCTAAATAAAATACAAAATAGGGCTGGGGATGTGGCTCAGTGGTCTAGTGTCCCCAAGTTCAATCCCCAGTACAAAAAAAAAAAAAAATCAGATTCCTTTTTGGAGGTGGATTTTGACCTTGTACATACCTGGATTCTGCATTTGTGGATTCAACTAACCAAGGATCAAAACTATTTTAAAGGAGGTTGAGGCAGGAGGATCACAAGTTCAAAGCCAGCCTTAGCTACTTAGTGAGGCTCTAAGCAGCTTAACAAGACCCTGCCTCAAAATAAAAAATAAAAAGGGCTGGGGTTGTGGCTCAGTGGTTAAGCACCTCTCAGCTCAATTTCTCGGTACTCCCCTCCCAATATATATAATACATATAATATATATATATATATACATATATATATATGTGTGTGTATATATATGTTTGTGTGTATATGTGTATGAAATTTACATCCATAAAGTAGCAAGGAAAGGCTTTTCTTGTCATTATTCCCTACACAATACTGGGTAAAACTATTTTCAAAGCATTTACATTGTCTTAGGTGTTTATTAGTAATCTAGAGATGATTCAATGGATACAGGAGGATCAACATAGGTTATATGCAAACACCATACCATTTTATATAAGAGGTTTGTGCATTCATAGATTTTGGCATCCATGGGGGTTCTGGAACCAAGCCTGAGGCTACCCAGAGAGGACTGTATTAGCAGTGTGCTGTTTCTGAGGCCAGTGCAGGCAATCTGTCTCATGCTGGGGAGGGCTTTGGTAATAAAGCAAATGCAGGCAGCTGAAGGGTCAGGCCAGGTACCTGGCTGCATCCCTTAGCCTGGAAATGCATGAGGCTCCTACTAATGTGCAAGCTTTATGCATATGGATCCATCCCAGCCTCACAAATAAATGGAGACCAGCCAGAGAACTGATCTGGAAGGCACTGCAAACACAGCATCATCTGTCGGGTGGAGGAGTAGAGTGGAGGGAAACGCTTCCCATCTTGGCGTCTCGGGGAAGATATTTAACTAAGGTCTCTACCTGGCTGTTATTTAAATAAACACAAAAGATGAAGGTAAGCAGTCCAGGGAGGATGCTGGAAACCCATCAGCAAACAGGAGAGCTCAGCTGGGAGGGTGATGCTCTGTGTATGTGTCAAATCCATTTGCATCAGAATCCTGCAGGGGCAGAAATGCCCAAATGCAGAGGGAGTATGCACAGCCATTTGCCGGTGTGAAGGCCTGGGAAAGAGCAGGGTGGGCCCCCAGGGATGCGCAGAGGGGCACATCCTCAGCAGCCAGCATCTCGTGTGCATTCATTAAAAAGCCAGCCTGGTGGTCCCATGGCCAGAGAGTCACAGTGCCATTTATGCACCAGGAGGAGTGTTACCTAGGCATGCGCCATGTTGATTTATTTTGATTAACTTGTTAGGAGTCTGCTTGCTGAGTGCAGGCGGTACTCACAGAGCCACCAAGCAGCCTCTTTGCTCGTGGTTCCTGTCACTCCTCACATTCTCTGGCTTTTCGTCTCCTGGAACCTTTTTTAGGGAAGGAAGTCAGTGTGGTGGGGTGGAGAGAAAAAGGGTTTGTGGTTGGATCCACAAGCCCTGGTGTGGGCTCATTGTGTCACTTTGGGTAAATGTCTGTTTTGCTGAGCTAAACTGTTTCCTCTTGGGTCAAATGGGAATCATTTGTGTCTCAGCATTGTTGGGAGCATTGATGGAATCCTGGGCACAGTGGGGGTCTCGAGATTTGGATTTTATCATGTGCTTGCTGCAAATCTGCAACTTAGAAGAGAAGCCTGGGCGTCACTTGGGCAGCGTTTGCAACCTGTGGGACAAATACCGAGACTTTGGGCCATGCATGGGGGGAGGTATTGAGTCACATCACCATGTTGAATCCCAAGGAGTGAACTGAATTACCTTTTCACCCGCTTTTGATCAGAACCAAATCAAAATGAAAGTCTCAGTGTGGTGCTAATTTGCTCTTAACACCTCTCCAACTCTTTTTAACCTCCTTTGGAGACAAACAAATCGTAGGCACAGAAATTGGGAGAAAGATGGAATGGGGAGTTATTATTTCAGGGGTATGGGATTTCATTTTGGAAAAACAAAGTTCTAGCTGGGCATGGTGGCAAACATCTGTAATCCCAGTGCCTCAGGAGGCTGAGGCAGGAGGATCACCAGTTGAAAGCCAGCCTCAGCAAAAGTGAGGTGCTAAGCAACTCAGTGAGACCCTGTCTCTAAGTAAAATACAAAATAGAGCTGGGGATGTGGCTCGGTGGTCGAGTGCCCCTGAGTTCAATTCCCAATACTCAAAACAACAACAACAACAAAAAGTAAAGAAAGTTCTAGAGATGGAGGGTGGTGATAATTTTCCAGCATCATGATTGCCACCAAATGGAACACTTAAAGATGGTTAAAATGGTCCATTTTATGCCATATATAGTCTACCACAATAAAAACAAAAACAAAAGACAGAACAGGCTTCCCACCGAAGCTTTGAGAGACATCTAACTGCACTTCAATAACATTATCTTAAAAATCATATTTGACTTTTTTTTCAGTGCTAGATTTTGAACCCAGGACCTTATGCATGTTAGGCAAATGCTCTACCACTAAGCTACCCTCCCAGTCCCTCAAATCTACTCTTAAGATACCTTCTATTTAGGACAAAGGACACTGGCTTTCCATTTTCAAATAGCAACTACAGGAAGCTTCCTTCTGAAGAAAGTGAACTAAGCAAGGAGAAGTAGAGAAATCATCGTGCATGGATACAGCAGAATCATGATGTTGAATCTGGAAGGCCTGCAGGTGGGGGCGTGGGTGCCTGGGCCCCGGATGGAGGCTGGCAGCTAAAGCCTGGAGGCTGGCCGGCTCCCTCAGCACCGGGCTCCTCTGCTTCCCTCCTGCTTCTGCCATCAAAGCTTTGCCTGACCCCTCCCTCTGCCCCCGCCAGGAATTCCTTGTCATGGCCCATGAGAAGGCTGAGGAAAGTTCTCTGGGGTTCATTCAGCCTGAAGCTTCTGAGGTGGTCACCTTGTTCTGAGGTCACCCCATGACTGCTCTGAGCTCCGGGGCAGAGCTCAAGCATCACGGTAGCCGAAGGCCAGGCTTCCTAAGGGACTATTGGACACTAGCTTCCAAGGTTCTGATGACAATTCAGAATCTACTGGAGCAGGGTTCCCAAACCTGGCCTGTACTCCAATCATTCGGACTCCGCCTCCAGGCCAATTAAACCAGAGGCCCCGGAGGGCCAGGTGTGGGTATCTCAAGTTCTCACATCTTCCCCAGGTGAGTCTAAATGTGTGACCGAGAACTGCAGATCAAAGCAAAAATACTGCTGCTATCAATACCTTGTGCCCTCCGGGTGGTCTTCAGGCTCAGCTGAGGAGTTGCGCCTTGTAATTTTCCAAGGCCTCCATGATCTTCCAGGCCATTAGGCTTCAGGAAGTTAGTTGCCCGGTGTCCAGTAAGTGGTATTGGAGCATTGCTTTAATTAACTAGTTAACAGTAGCTCCGAACACCTATTAGGTACTAGGCCTCAAGGTACAGCCAAAAATCGGTCACAGGACAGCTTGGGGCTTGGGTGGAGATGTTGGGGTCAGCAGGGTGTGACCACTGTAAGCTGGGCTATGACTACTCTTTGTGATGATTGACTGATCTGCCAACTTCTTACACTTTATGGAACGAAAACTCCTAACCATAGCAAGGAGGTGCCCTTTCCCTCTCATTCCTTGGGGAGTGACACCCAAGTAGGACCTGAGCCTGAATGTTTCCAACATCTGGGGTACTGTGCCTGCAAAGCCGCCTGGCTCATAATAGAAGCAAAAGCAGTGGCTATTAGCTGGACGACCCTGGACAAGTTGTACCTCAGTTTCCTAATCTGTAAAATGAGGATTGCGGGGCTGGGGATGTGGCTCAAGCGGTAGCGCGCTCGCCTGGCATGCGTGTGGCCCGGGTTGGATCCTCAGCACCACATACCAACAAAGATGTTGTGTCCGCCAAGAACTAAAAAATAATAAATATTAAAAAATTAAAAAAAAAATGAGGATTGCAGCACCCATGTTGCAAGGAGGTCACAATAATTCAGTGGTGCAATGAAAGCATGATGCGTAGCTTTGGCCTGACAAAGAATAAGTGCTTGGTGTGGTGACTATGATAACTCATTATTTGTGACAACCGATGTGGGGCACTGGGTTATGAGGCCTGATAATTAAATAGGGGCTGTTTTTAGCAGGGCCTTATAATCACTGGGGGAGTTTCAACTGTACGGCGGACAGCGGGCACCACTGAAGGATATAATCAGCGTGACAGCCTTGGGGTCTACCTGTTGGGAAGATCCCTTTGTTTCCATTATGGAGAGCAGCTTAATGGATGTAAGATGGCTGCAGAAAACCACCCCCAAAATATCCTGGATCAGAATGATACTTGTTAGGCAGCAGATGAAAAAGGGAGAAAATGATTCATAATATATCTAGCAGAAAGCACATTAATGACAAATGCTTATGCAGCCTTAACTCTGTGGCCTGTGCCACCTTAGCGTCTTGTACTACTTACTCATTAATCATCACAAGGACTTCTTATAGGTTCTTCTACCATCGACTGCTATTTTTAGATAAGGAAATGCAGATGAAGTCTTGAGGCACCAGGAGGTTAAAGAACTTGTCCAATGTCAAGTAGCTGGATGGGAGAGGAAGTAGGTTTGAAACCAGGAGGTCTGGCTCCAATGTTGGCCTCTTAACAAATGTGTTTCGATTTAGTGACTGATTGCACATGGAGGGATAGAGCAGTTGAACACAATGCATCGCGACCAAGGAAACCTCAGTGTCATATATATATATATATATATATATATATATATATATATATATATATATATGAATATCCTTTATCTGAAATGCTTGAGGCCAGAAGTGCTTCAGATTTCAAGTTTGTTTTTTTTTAAGATTTCAGAATATTTTTCATATACATGTAATGTGACATCTTGGGGATGAAACCCATGTTCAAACATGAAATTCATTAATATTTCAAATATATCATATACAAATAGCCTGGAGGTAATTCTATACAATATTTGTAGTGCACCTGCATTTTGACTGTGACTTAGCATAGGAGATCAGATGTGGAATTTTATTTTTGCTTGTGGTGTCATGTTGGTGCTTGGAAAATTTCAGATATAAGAGCATTTGCTTTTTTTGCATGGGGTTATTCAACCTGTGAGAATGAACATTTATTTGTGCTCCTAATTTTGTTTTGGCTGGGTGGTTTGTGGCTCTGAGCGCCTCCCTCTCCTCCAAGGCCAGCAGGTAGCTTTGTGCGTGCATCTTGGATGGGCTTTCTCACCAGTGCCAGGGGGCAGGAGGACTCAGCACTGCTCCACATGCCTCATCCTCCAGCAGGCTAGCCCAGGCACGCTCTCACGGAAATTCAGAGGTGCAAGGGAGCCAGGCAAACACAACACATACAAAGAAAGGAGCACTGTCACTATTGACCAAAGCAAGTCCCACAGCCAACTCAGATTCTAGGTGTGGGGAAATGAACTCCACCTCTTGATGAGTGCAGGAAAGGTTAGAAATCTGGGCCATTTGGGCCATCAATCTACCATATGGAGTGAATCTTGTATAACTCCTTGAATTTTTTTTAAATTTATTTTTCAGTTTTCGGTGGACACAACATCTTTATTTTATTTCATGTGGTGCTGAGGATCGAACCCAGCGCCCCTTGCATACCAGGCGAGCACGTCATCGCTTGAGCCACATCCCCAGCCCCACTCCTTGAATGTTTTGCTTGGGCACTTTACTGTCACAAGTCACTGAGGAGGTAAAGCTGAAGCTGAAGTTCAGAGAGGCCAGGTGTCAGCCTTAGATTGCACAACTGGTACCATCAGACTGCAGCCTGCTGATGCTCCTACCTGAACATGACCCTGTGAACAGATAGGCGAGATTGCGTGGCTGTAAACGACCTTGCTGTGTGTGAGTAATTACTTGGAAGTACTGCATATGATCAGTTCTGCCTTCAGCATCCAGGTTTTCTGCCACCTGTGTTCAGGGAAGACTGCTTTCCTTTGGTGTTCTCAGAGTTCTTTCCAATAATATCCCGGAAGTGGTTTCCTTCTTCACGCTGTAGGAATTTGACAGCTGGGTTTCCCCTCCGGGGAGTCTGGTGTTTTTCTGCAGGTGCTGGCCCCTGGGGACTGGAGCAGAGTGCTTTGCTAGGACTCCAGGATGCCAGCATGGACAGCCCCCTGTGGCTTGGGGCTGAGCCTCAGCACTTGGGGTGACCCTCTTCTGTTGTAACTGCTGAATGACAGCCCCTCCCAGGAGAGGGCTTGAGTGGGCATGTCCAGATCTAAGCCATCCACGATGCTGTTTCTTCTTCTTTTTTTTTTTTAGATCCCCAGCACCTGAATCCCCAGGGCCCATTCTTGACACCAGGCCGCGTAATTAACTCTCCCAGTCCCAGGGAAACAGCTCCCTTTCTCAAACTGTGCTGATGCCCTGCAAACCTCATTTCCTCCACCTTTCAGGATTCTCAGCCTCCGTGGGCTTTAGCCTGACTCCCCATCACTACAGCACGTTGGCAATGGCCTCTCAGGGCTCTGACTTTCCCCTCATTTTGCCCTTCTTGGGGGAAGACTGAGTGTTTTTTCCTTTGAACAAATGTTTCTCCTGTCATTGGTGCGCAGGCTACGAGAGACCCAGGCAACAGTGGACTCAGATTTTCCTTTTTATGGGAAATCATCGGGAGTAGTCTGAATTCTAACTGATAAATAGCATCAGCTCATTTCAATGAGCACTTACTACATCCAATGGGCTTGTTTCTTCTGCTCTTTCTCCTTTCCTCTCCGCAGAGGGAGGCTCTGAGCTGAATAAGGAGGGACTCTGGAGTCACCCAGGCTAAAATCTGAAGTAAGTGATTACTTAACCCACTTGGAGCCTCATTTCCCTTTCTGTCAAACGAGGCTAACATGAATCCCTTGTAGGATAGTCAAAGGCTGGTGTGTTAAGGGCCTGGTGCAGAGTAGGCGCCTGTGACTGGGCTCATTTTTGTGGTTGTTCACCAGACAGGGGGCCTAGTAGTTGCCTGGAGGCCTGGTTTCTTTCCCTCTTAGCCTGATTTCTTCCCTCCAGTGTCCCTGGGGGATCTACCTACTTGCTGAAATGGGGGAAGAGGCCCGTGTCTGGAGGCTGACTCTGCCATTGCTGGGAGGGCTGGGAGGCTCATCGGTGGGGCTTCCCCTCCCTCTGTGGAAATGGTTTAATCAGCTGGCAAAGGCTGAGCGTGGCCTGAGATGGAACCCTGTAGCTGAGGAGCAGCTGTGCATGCCCAGCAGGGCTGGCTGGGTGATCGGCTGGCTCCTGGCACTGCTGGGTCCTCTGCTGGAGAGTAACTGGTGCTGGGTCAGGTGTCTTTCCTCCTTTACTGTCCCCTCCTGGTTCTTTCTCTCTTGCCTACAGGGGTAACTGGTTGGTCTGCTGTTTCTTCATATCCTTCCCCTACCCCCAAAGTTTCTCTCCAGATAGCTGCATTTCCATTAAAATGAGGTCCTAAGGTGACACCCAATTCTGCAAAGAGCATGTAGCCACATGCCTTTTGCTGCAGCTTATTATCAGTCCCGGCCTCCCTGGGGTGTGGGAGGGTGAGGTCTGGCTCTGAGGACCAGAGAAACCGTAGGACTCCTGCCTCCCAACTCCCCTGCCCGAGTCCCTCTGCCTTGGGAAGATTTGGCTGCTAATTGATGCTGGGATGTTCAGGCTTCAGGGCTGCGTGGCCCTGTCTTTCAACTCTAAACAGATGCGAGAGTATGGGGGGAAAGTTAACAAACACCGAGTCCTACCAGGAGTCCCTGGAATACAGCGAATTCGGTATGCAGCCTCGCACCCGCAGTGTTGGCTTGCAGGAAGTCCCTTTCAGACATTGTCTTGGGGCAAGAAGAATCAGAAGTGAGGCTTATGCCACACAGGTTCCTCTGTGTGACCCTGGGGGAAGTGACTTACTGCCACAGTTTCCTCATATGTAAAATGGAGATAAATATTGGTGCCTCTGAACACCCCTTGCTCGGGATCGTTTTGCAGATGACATAAGATAATACATGTTGAGCATTTGGAGTAATGTCTGACACACGGTGTGCCTCATAAATTTCAACTAGGATGGTTATAGCTGAAAGGTTATGAATAGAGTCTGAGTAGTTCTGGCACCTTAAAGGAGTCACCCAAACTTAGCATGCTTCCCAGTTGTACCTCCCTCCCCCACAGGGATGGTTATGATTATGAAGTGGGATACCATTTATGAAATGAGTAACCCAGTAGTTTATGATCATCAGGTTCTGCCTTTCACCTAGGCAGAACCCAAATAATCATAAAGTTAAAACATCGTTGTTTCTTTAAGGAAAAAAAATGCACTTATGCTTTAAAAATTTTTATCTTTAAATTGATAAATGGAAGTTGTATCTGTTTATGGTATATGGCAAGATGTTTCAATTGTGGAATGACTACATCAAGCTAACTAGTATCTCCATTACCTCAGATACTTCTCTTTTCATGCACAGTGGGGTGAGAACACAAAACACTCTAAGAAATTTTCAAGTATGTAATGCATTGTTACCAACTGTAGTTACATGTTGCACCTGGGACAGGGGCTCTCTCGAACTTGTTCCTCCTAACTGGAATTTTGTATCCATTGACCCCCGCCTCCATTTTAATAGTAGCATGACTCATTTAAAGTATTCATCTCTTAAGGGTAAACAAAATCAATGAATTTAGCAAACACATCTATGACCCAGATACAGAGAGAAGATGTTTCTGACATTCCGGAAAGTTCTACTGGGTCCCTACAGCTAACTATTATCCTGATTCCTGACACCATAGATGGTTTTTACCATTCCTGAGCTTCATACAAATGGGATGATGGTGTGTATTCTCTGTTGGGTCTGGCTTCTTTCATTCACCATCGTGTCTGAGATCCCTCCACATTATTGTCCATGTCCATCGGCGCTGTTTCAAGCAACTTATGGATAAAGCTGTTTGACCATCCTCAGGCATGTCTTTTCATGGATATGTGATGTTAGTTTTGCTGGATTCATTCAATTCCAGGAGTGGAATTGCTGAGCCATGACTTGAGTGGATCTAACCACGCATACAACTTCCCAAGTGGTTATTCTCAGATTACACTGGATTGTTAAAAAAGGAGAAGGAATTTTATTTGGGGGAGATTTAATGTTGAATTCATCTGATTGTATTTTTATTGCTTTCTATTTTTTTGTTATATATCACCACTTACAATTGAACGAGAATTGATCATCTTCTGTAGAAACAGTCATGATTGTACTAAATACATGCTACAAAACATTCACTATTTATAATGAGAAAATGAGAATAATTTAATAGATCATTAGAGTAAAATGTCCATCAAAACAGAATGGTAAGAAAATGACATCATACACACACACACACACACACACACACACACTCACATATGATATGTATTCATGATATATGTCATATGTATGTGTGTGTGTATATATATGTATACACACATGCAAAAATAGTACTAGCCTGGTATCTACAAACTATAGTAAGTTAAAATAAAGCATATTGAAACATATAATATAGAATATGGACTACATATATTTATTATATATCTAAAATTGTTGATAATATTTTATAAATTATTTTAAGAACAATTTCTACTTCTATCTCTGTCTAGTCTATTGAAATTAGAGCAAGAATAAGCAAATTACACAACAGAAAACCAGAAAGGCCAGTAAATATAATAAGGTGCTCATCTCATTAACTATGGGAACACAATTAAAACCACCACGAAATATCAGTTCACACCTAATAGATCAGCACAAATTTAAATGTCTGACAACACCATGTTAACAAGGATGTGCAGCAACAGGAACTCTCATGCACTTATAGATATTGCCAAATTGTTCTCTGAAGTGGTTGCACTAATTTATGTTTGATGGTAGGGACACAAATAGCCATTTTGGAGAGCAATTTGTCAATGTTTAGTATAGTTGGAGACTCACACCAGGACAGATGTTCCATCTCCAGTTCTATGCTCCAGAGAAACTCGTGTGTGTGTGTGTGTGTGTGTGTGTGTGTGTGTGTGTGTGTGTGTATAAAATTCCCTATTGAGTCAGGAATCTGACCTTTTCCCTTAAAGAATATCTATATCTCTCTCTCTCTCTCTATATATATATATATATATATATATATATATCTCCCCATGGAGATGGGTTCAAGAATATTCCCTGCAGCAGTGTTTGTGAACAATTCAAAACCACAACAATATTGTCCAACAAGAGAATGGATAAATACATTGTGGCATAGACAATAAAATATGATACCGTGTTAAAGTGAATAAAATAGTGCTAGAATGTTAACAACATGGCAAATCTGGAAACAGAGTAGAAGAGGAAATAAAGCCAGTCCCAGAAAAATCACATAGGGTGGGGGGTTGTTTCTATAAAGGGTAACATTATGTGACACAATGTTGCATGTTGTTTATAGATACAGTAACCACCTCTCATCCCCCGAAGGAAGATGGACAGTGGCCGCTTGAAACCATGGGTGGTGCTGAACCCTATATATACTCTTTCCCCACTGAGTCAGGAATCTGAACTTTTCCCTTAAAGGAAGCATTTTTTAAACACCTTTATTTATTTATTTTTATGTGGTGCTGAGGATCAAACCCTTACACATGCGAGGCAATTGCTTTACCACTGAACCACACCCCAGCCCCTTAAAGGAAGCATTTTACAATTTCTCCTTGGCATCTACAAATTCCTAGTGTCTCCACTTGTGCAATTTGGGGTCATTATTAAGTAAAGTGAGGGTTATTTGAACACAAGTACTAATACTGTGATTGTTGATCTGATAACCAAGACATCTACTAAGTGACTGAAGGGCGGGTAACATATACAGGGTGGATTCATTGGACAAAGGGATGATTAATGTCCTAGAGAGGATGAGGTTGAGTGGCCCATTCTGCTACAGAGAGAGGCACAACTTACAACTTAAGAATGATTTCTGGACTTTTCCATATAATATATTTTTTGGGCCAGGATTAACTGAGGATAACTGAAATTATGATAAGCAAAATAGGGTAAGGAGGAATCACTGCACAGATATAGTAGAAGTACAACGAGGATGTAGAAATGAGAACTTCTGAGCAAAGGTGACTTGGGGGACGGGAGGACACAAGGAGGAAATACAGAAAACACAGGAATCAATGGACCTGTGATGTTTTATTTTTTTAAGCTGCATAGTATGTGCTTGAATATTAATTATAAGAACCTCTTAAACCCTTAAAATAAAAAGTAAGATTTGTCCATCCATCCATCCATCCATCCATCCATCCATCCATCCATCCATATGGAAGGCTATATATCAAAATGTTAATGGAGGTTATTTTTGAGGAGTAAGATTATGAGAGTGCAATTTATTTCCTTTTTTATATATTTTTGTATTATGGGAAGTTTAATAAAAGTAGATCCAGTTATAGGAAACTGATCATCCACGCATGCTAGATATGATAATCCTCAGCCAAAGAAAACACCCTCATTCTTTGAGCATTTTGGGTCAAACGCCAAACAAGGCTTGAAGGAGGGTGGTGTCCTTGTTGAGTGGGCGGTGGGCAGGCAGGAAGTGTCTGGGCCATGATGGGCAGGGGACGTCTTCCTGGCCTTAGGATGCCCCCTCCCCAGCTCAGCAGGACAAAAGGGTGGGGCAGGGTGGCTGCTGGGGCTTGCACACTGTCATCCTCAACATTCACCATTATCTCAAAGCCCTGGTCCCCAGTGGACCATTTTAGGGCCAAGACACTCCTTTAATGAAAACTCTTAAAAAGCAGACAGACCGATAAAATCCTTCTGGGTTATGGTCCATTCACTCGCAGCCAAACGGTTTGCTCGTTAATACCCTTCCCCTGCCTTATGACCAATTAGCAGCTATTAAGACCCAACTCATCCCCACAGGAAGCTTTTCCCTGCAGCAGCTGCCACCACCATAGGGGCTTTGGGGACATGGACATTCTCTAAGCAGAGCGGGTCTCCTTTTCACCCTCGTGTACCAGAGGTTCCTCCTGGGCTAAGTCGGGGAAGGTGCTGCTTTGTGGGCACCAGGGTTGCCTAAGCCATCAGAGGTCTCAGCAGAGCTGGGGTCTACTCAGACCTCCCTGTCTTCTTCTTCCCAGTGACAGAGGATATGTTCACAGTAACATCTAGGCACAGAGACTGTAGCTAAAATACGGCTGCTCCCTCCCTCCCTCCCACTCTCTCTCCTACACTCTGATACAGCAAATGAACAAAGGCAGTTTCTTTAGTCAGTGTTTGCTGCATGCCCAACACCGTGCTGAATGCCAGTGTATTTTCTCACTTATTCTTCACAAGAATACTCTGGAAGCCATTATCCCCATTTGACGGTCAGGGCAACTGAGGCCACTGGGAGCCAGGTTAAATGACTCGCTCAAGATCACTTTTTTTTTTTTTTTTTTTTTTTTTAGAGAGAGAGAGAGAGAGAGAGAGAGAGAGAGAGAGAGAGAGAATTTTATTTATTTTTTAGTTTTTTTCGGCGGACACAACATCTTTGTTGGTATGTGGTGCTGAGGATCGAACCCGGGCCGCACGCATGCCAGTCGAACGCGCTACGGCTTGAGCCACATCCCCAGCCCAAGAGAGAGAATTTTTTTAATATTTATTTTTTAGTTATCTGCAGACACAACATCGTTGTTTGTATATGGTGCTGAGGATCGAACCCGGGCCGCAGGCACGCCAGACGAGCGCGCTACCGCTTGAGCCACATCTCCAGCCCTCAAGATCACTTTTTGAGAAGCTGGCAGAGCTTTTCAAAGGCACAAGCACCAAGTCTGCACCTTTTGCTGCGAACCTGAGTCTAGCATACTGAACAACTTCAAGGTCCTCGGAGTGTTGAGATAGGATCGTTCAATTGCCACTCCCCTCAGATGGTGTCATTTCTCAAGCATCAGCTAAGAGCACCCCTTGGCCTGGAGATGGAGTTGTGTCCCTTGAGCAAATGTGTATTGAGCACCTGCTGTATGCCATGGTGCTGGGTGCTGGGGGATTTGACAGTGAGTCACACTGATGTGTCCCCCACTCATTCTAGATTAATGATGGAAAATAATAAAAGAAACAGTTCAAAAACAAGAATTGCCCTGGCAGCAAGTGTCACGTGTAAAGCCACAAAATCAGGTGATCTGACAGAGTCTGAGAGCAGATGCGCCTCTCAGGGCATTCTAGGCGTTGAGAGGAAGCCCATGGCAAGACCTCGATCGAAGTTGTCCCCACTAAGGACCAGCTGTGACGAAGGCGACTGGGATGGGAAAGGGGGCCAGTGGGTAAATCATGGAGGGCTGCCTGGAATAGGGGGGCTGGGTGGGCCTAGAACTTGGAAACCTGGGCTCTTGAGGGACCAGAGTTGGCGGGGGTGTGGAGATGTCTAGACTGAGCCTTTTGGGCCAGATGGACACCAAATCCAGCTGAGAAATGTGGGGAAATAGCTGCTGTGTTCACGGGGCATCCCCCTTCCCTCAGCTCTATCCCAGATCCTCGGTGTCGATTATTTCTAGTTCCTTCTTATGGAGCATTTGGATTTTTTAATCCCCACGGTGCCAGGCACTTTGTTTGCGGTGACAACAGTTCCACAGAGTGGGGACTGACTGACAGGGTGCCGGGTGGGATTGTAGGGCCAGTCTCTGGGCTCAGACCCCAGTCTCACCCCAGCTGTGGGATCTTAGGCCGGTTACTAAACCTCTCTGGACCCCAAAAGGTCTTACTTGCAGGATCTAGCTGTGTCAGTTAGGATCATTTTGGCCACAAGTAATAGCATATACCAGGACCAAGGACAAGGTGGCTTCCTGTAATGGGAAGGTGCGAGCCTGGTGTGGTTGGTGGCTTGGGTGTCCTTCTGTCTCGACTCTCCCACCTCACACTGTAGGAGGAGGCTGGCCACAGCCTCCAGCATCACATCCAGATACAACAACAGCCAGGGGAGAGGAGGGCCATTCTTGTTCTTCCTGGACCTCTTTTTTCAGTGCCAGGGTTTCTCAGAAGTCCCAACAGATGTCCCTTGGTGGTTGGAAGGAAGTTCCACGCTAATGCATGATCCTGTAGATATCAAGGAGGATGGGACTCCCAAGCCCGGGTTAGATTGAACACAGGGTGGAGGGCGAGGAGAGTGGGTTTGGTGATGTCAAGGCTATCACCATGACACCATCCTCTACCCAAGGGTTCTTGTAGTTCAAGTGCTTGGGACAGTGCGTGGTGCATAGTAAATGCTCAGTAAATCTAAGTTATGAAGGAGAAAGAGAAGATCCGTCTTTTACAGACTGGAAACTCAGTGACCATCTCATGAAAGCCCAGTGCTGCTTTTATTTCCTTCTGGGGCCTTTGTTCTGAGTCTAGTTTCCACGAAGAAGTAAAGTTAGAATTGATTTGAAGGATCAAAGATCATCTGCTGCCTCAGATGCTTAGTCCCCAGCTGCTCAGCCCCGGCACCTTGCAATTCACAGATGGGCTCAACATGAGACATCTCTGCCCGAGGTCCTTGCAATCATTCTCCGAATTCCAACAACTCAAAACTGCATGGAATTACCCAGGCCCCTTGTTCCCTCAGCTCCCAGCACATCCTCAGCACCCGGCTGGGTCATCTTACTCAACTCTGAAGAATTTCTGGGAAATTCTGAGACAGCCTCCGTGGAGTGAGGGAATTCTCTGCTCTGCCTCAAGCCCCGCCTGAGCTATGAGGCCTTGGGCACATTATATCACCTCTCTGATTCTCAGTTTTCTTATCAGTAAAATGGGGTAATAAATCTCTGCCTCCCGGCCCTGTTCTAGAGATGAAATCATGAGATAATGTGGGCGAAACACATGGCAGAGCAAGACGACATTTCTTGGCTCTGATCCATCTCTTTTTTTATGGAGGGGAAATTTACATAAAGTTAACCACTCGGTACTTTACAATCCTGGGTCATTTAGTATATTCACAAGGTTGTGTAACCACCAACTCTGTCTAGTTCCAAAACATTTTTATTACTCCCAAAGAAAACCCAATACTCACTGAGCAGTCAGTTCCTAGCCCCACCTGGTCATCTCTCTTCTGTTTCTGTGGATTTACCTATTCTGGATATTTCACATAAGTGCATGTATATGACACGTATCCTTTTGTGCCTGACTTCTTTCATTTAACATGGTGTTTTCAAGACTCACTCATGTCGCAAGGTACAGGAGAAATTCACCTTTTGGTGGTGAATGATATCCTATCATATGGATGTACTTCGTAAATCTTTCCACTTAGTGATGGCCCTCTGGGGTGTTCCCACCCTGGGTCTTTTCTGAACAGAGGTGGGGTGGACCTGCGTAGACATGAACTTGTTTGAGTATGTGTCTTCAGTTCTTGGAGACATGGCCCTAGGAGTCCGATGGCTGGGTCCTGTGGTGATTCTGTTTCCCAGGCTGAAGAACGGCCAAGCTGTTTTCCAAAGTGCCTCGCCATTTGGCCTGTGTCCTAGCGGTGTGCGAGGGATCCAGCGTCTCTCCTTCCTTGCCAACCCTTGTTATTTTCCAGTTTTTGATGAGCATCGTCCTAGTTAGCAGGATGTGGTTCATTTTTCATCTGTAGCATGGAGGGAGATGGTTTTGTGGGTCTGATGGTGGACATTCCTGAGAAATAGCCCTGTTATGCTGACCTGTGACCAGAGCTGTCTGTCCTCAGGTGTGGCTTCAGAGTCCTCGCCACCCCACCCCACCCCAAGCCCCGGGAGGCAGGAGGGCTCCTTCCCATCTGCCTGGCTCCCTCATGCCACCAAAGCTGGAGACCTGGAGGGTGGAGGGACCCCCACGCTGTGTCTGCCTTACCTCCTTCCAGAGTGGAGGAAAAGCAGGCTTCCTGGATCTTTCTGGAAGGGGCCGCCATTGCCTTCTTTGGCCACTCTCTGTTCCCTCCACCATGTAGGTGTCCCTAAGATGGTCGTGGGTGGACAGTGCCCTTGGATCTCCTGCGGCTGCTGAAAACTTCCTGTTTGGGGAGGTGAAGAGGTCCAGGCCAGGGGTGGGGTGGCCGAAAGCCTAGACAGGACTGTGCTCCTCCTCCTTTCTTGGCCTTCTTCATCGAGTGCCGGGCAGGAGCGCCACCTTCTCAGGGCTCTCCCAGTCCTCCGGGTTCCTCCGCCTGAGGAGGATCAAGCCATCTGCCACCACAACACAGATCGGGCTGATCCCTGGCTTCTGTTCCCCTGTTCCTGTGCGGGAGGGGCCTGCTCCTGCCATGGCACCCACCCTGCTCTAGGTGGAGACGGGTTTGGGATGTCATGGCCCCTGGTGCTTCCCCTGCCCCTGGCCACTGCCACACACCCCTTCTGTGACCTAGAAGATGGAGTCTGATTAAAGAGGCCTGGCAGAGCCCCAAGCACCTGCCTGACTCTGGGTGAGGTGGATTGAGACATGGCGGCCTGTGCCAGGAGACTTTGTGCACTTTCCCAAGGGGGCCAGACCCGTGGAGCCAGGAGACCATGACACCAACCTCACGGGTCTCTTAGACAAGGCAAGGGCCGGCAGTATCTGAGTCTTCTAGAACATTCCCACCTATGCTGGTTCCCAGTAGTTCCCTTTCACTGGGACATAGCCCAGTACCCCTCACCCTAAGCCTCAGGATCATGATTCAGCACTGCCTGCCCCCCCCCATCCGTGGCCTCCTCCACTTTTTTAGTAATAGCTCTTCCCCTCCCAGCCCCTCCTTACCCCACTCAGGACTCCTGATTCCTAAATTCTGGTGAAAGGTGAGATGGGTGAGCACAGGGAGGGGAGGAGCCAGGCCAGGAGGACTCCTTTTGCAATATCTGGAACCATCCATCTCTCCCTGCTTTCCCCAGGCCCCCAGTTTCTGATGTGGATCGATAGGAGCTGCCCTTTTGCCCAGCTGCCCCTGGGTGGTAGAATGAACTCCTCGCCCATCTGCTGAGGTCACCTGGCTGCCTCACCTCTGATTCACCACTTCCTTCCTACTACCCCGAGCCATTTTGTAAGTTGAAAAAAAGATTTTTTTTTTTTGTTATTGCATTAATGGTACCTTCTAGAAATAGACAAAACAAAACAAAACAAAAAAGTAGAGGAAAATACCTAGAATTCTACAAATCAGAGCTGGCACAATGATTACATTAACAAAAATTACCACTTAACTTTTATGTTATGTCAGATAAATTTTACAGGAATTTAAATAATAATTATGTGGATAATTTTATTTAGTCTTTGCGACAGCTCTATAAAGCAGTTTTTTTTTTTTTTTTTTTTTTGGTGGATAAGGAAACCGAAGCGTGGAACAAGGTTACATAACTCACCGCAAATCACATAACTCCTAAGATTCAACCTCAGACTCATCTGCCCGCCTGCAGAGCACACTCTCTCCCAAGCACTGTTTAAGTAAATAAATTCATACAAATTATTTTTAATGAAATTAACTGTAAACTACTGCTTCTTATCCTCCTTTTCTTCCCTCACTTAAAAATAGGTGATTAACATTTTTTCCCATGGCAAGTTCTAGCCTCCCACATACTATTATTTTAAATGGCTTCTTAGAATCTCATCATCCAGAGCAGGTTCCAAGGTTTGTTTAACTAATCCCTGTTGGTTGCGCAGGTGGGTTGTTTCTAAAGTTTTTATTATTATAAACAACACTACTTTGAACAGACCTATGCTAATTTTTTCCCCCTATATTCTCTATAATTTCCTCCAGGGCAAATTCCCAGAAGGAGCAGTGGAGGAGGGTGCAGGGTGCAGCCTACCCTTTGTTTTTCAAATGTCTGTAACATCTTTGGATCAATTACATATAATTTGTGCATACAAGTTATGTCATTCAAAGAGGGAAGGTTGACACCTTTCCTAACTTGTTAGGCTTTGCACAACCTAGAATTACACTCGTTGTAAACAAGGCTTCTAATAGCCCGGGATTATCTGTAGCTATTGTCAGGTCATGTCGAGGAGGTGGTAATTTATTAAGCAGATTTTTGAAATGTGCCTGAATACACCTGGGTGGAATTGTGAGTGGGAGGAGTTCCTGGAAGAGAGATGGGGTGTAGTGGTTTGGGGGCAGCTGGGCAGCTGGTGGTCCTTGGTCCTGGTGTCCTGGGGTTGGATGGGGACTGGCTCAGAGCCTCTGTGGCCCCCCACCCTGCTGGAGTCCAGATGCAGGTACTGCCCGGGGGCGAGTTGCCCCAGGGTGGCTGGGGAGGAGATAAGGGGAAGTGGAGGCGGAGCCTTGCAGGCCCCAGGAGGTGACAAGTCATGCCCTGTTCCTACAAGGCCATGGTGCCATTTCAACATGATTATTATCTTGCTTCAGCTGCCAACAAATACCAGCTGGCGGTGGTGAAATACCCTGGAAGAATTTCTTCAGGGAAGTTACTTACCAGCCCAACAGCCTCCCATTCCAGGAACGTGGAACGTGGTGGGGAAGCAGCATTTTCTCCGTGTGTGAGGGATGCCTGCCTCCTGCCATCCCCGAGGCGTCCCTTGCTGATCTGGTCACATTCTTTGGACTTCACTTGCTGGACCACATTACATGGCTTCCAGGCCACCTGCTCTCAGAATGGACTGGAGAGGCTGTGGGGTGGGACCTAATGGCACATGCAAAGACAGCCGGGACAGAACCTGCCTGGACTTAAATCCACTTTTCTCCCACGGCACCCTGTAGATTTGTGTGTGAGGGAGAACTGGACCCGTGTGGTGGGGACCAGGAAGGAGGCTTCTTAAACAAGTCACAATTCGCTGAGTCACCACTTTCTTCCTCCCCGCCCCGTGGTGAATATGTTGTACTCATTTTGCAAGGAACAGTATTAGCATCATTTCTCAGGAGCCATTAACTGAGCACTTACTGTGGATCAGGCCCCGTCTTAAAAACTCATTGGTACACATTCCTTATTAATTCTCCCACTCAGCCTGGAAGGGAGACACTTATTTTCTCTATAGCACAGATGAAACCCAGGCCAGGGGACATTGGCATTTGCTCCAAATCACCCAACCAGACAAGTTGGTCTGCAATCCTGAGCTTGTGTGACTCAAAACTTCAGTTCCCTTTACAACGCAGGGCTCATGCGTCTCTCAGAAGCCCCTCCTCACCGGTGTCCCCTGGCATGTGTTTGTATCCTCCCTAATCCCCAAACACAATCCCAGGGCCTCCTCCACTGTCTATAATTGTTCTCTCTCTGTTTTTTTTTTTTTTTTTTTTTGTGGGGGGGATGTTTGTTTCTTTGTCCTGCTGGAAGGGGAGTTCCCTGTGTGTGTGTAACTCATTTGTAGCCCAACATCTGCTTCAGGACTGGCATATGGCAGGTGCTTACTAAATGTTTGAGGAAAGAACGACTTAAAATCACCATCACTCATCTGGATGACTGGGTATCTGTTTGCCTTATCTTCTGGAAGTTTGTTCTGAAGCATCCAGAAAATAAAGTAAATCCAAGGGATGGCCCCACTCTCAAGGAACTGAGTTTACACCATGGATTTTCTTATCTTGGAGAAACTGTTTGACAAATGACTTTTCCCTCCTTGATATTCTTCTGTTTGATTTCTGTGCCGTTCTGGAGTAGCAACTCGCTTCTCATTTGTGATATTTCTTGATCTTCACCCCTACCCCATGAGGGGAGTGTGTCAGGATTATAAGGAGCCTGTCTTACAGATGAGGCCATTTGATAATGAGAGATTCATTTCCCAGTCCTACAGGAGCTCATGGTGGAGTAAGGACTCTGGACCCCTGGTCCTTCCACCTGACCCTTTGCTGTGGACACTGAAGATCCCAGCAGTGGTTGGCCATCTTTCTGGATTGGATGTTCCATGGTAGCCTGGGAGCATGGCCAAGTCCAAGGGCGATCTCTTGCTTTACATGGAGCTGGAGACCTTCTCTCATATGGTGTACCTTTCCTCCTGCTTGACTGAGTCCCATATGCAACAGCTGCCTTGAGCTTGAGGGCCTCCATGGATCCCTGTTGGGCCTTCTTAACCATACCCATATCCTAAGTTCAGAACCAACTCAGACCAATATGGTGGCCACTGCCTCAAGCCGAGGCCCGATTAGACTCTAGAATCCCATTGTCCCCAGGGAAACTAGACAATCAGGATTACTCTCCCTACCTTAACCCTCCTCTGTGACACTGAGTGTTCACAGCCTTGGGAGTGTAGGGAGATCTCCTGCAAGCTTGAGGGACCAGGGAGGTGTGAGAAAGAATCAGTAGAAGTATCTTCAGGGAGTATAGAGCCTTTAGCCTTGGGCAAGTAGGAACTGAGTCTTTTTATTTTTATTTTTTTAGCTTCCACAAGATCTGAAGAATAAAAAATAAAGATCTTGCATCGAAGATGATGGGAGAATATGCTACTTAAAAATGTTAGTGGGGCTGGGGTACAGCTGAGGGGTGGGGAGGGTGCTTAGCCTGCTCGAGGCGCTGGGTTCAATAAATATTACATAGACAAAATTTAAAGTGTTTGTTTTGTTTTTAAGGATAGAGATGACTTCCGAAGAGGAGAGGTCTTTGTCAAGTGACTTCCTAGAGAGAGGACCAGGCTGAGGATTCCCTGGCAAATCTATCTCAGCCTTTCTGCAGAAAAGAAAATCCCGCCTGGTTGCTTCTTTAACTACAGTGACGATTCACTAGCATGATTTTTAGTAAAGGAACTAAGATAACCCCTGATGACTCTTCCACGCAGGTGTGATGGCTCTGATGGGGGCGAGGGTCACGACAAAAGTCACCTCGGCTGGCACTGGTGCGTGTGCAGGGCTCTTCTCTCTCCCCGGGGATCACACAGTCGGGCAGAGCTGGCCAGTGACAGGATGCCGCCGAAGCCTCTGCTCTAGTGTCCTTCTCAAGGACATGCCTAGCGTCCAACATGTCTCCCTTGTCAGGCAGTGAACCCAGGGCAGGGTTGAGTGAGGGGAAGACACTGGCTGCTGTAGCTGCCTTGGAAGGGGGGCTCCTCCCGCCTTAGCTGTCAGGGTGGCGGGCATGTCGCAGGCAGCTCCCGGGGGCCCACGGAGTTGGGAGTCAGGGCTGGTGCCGGAAGCCAGGAAGCAGATGCGGCAGCTCCATGTTCACTTTTTTTTAATGGCACTTAGGACCAGGGAGGGTTTTAAATTTTGTTTGTTTGTTTGTTTTTGAGATCTCCTTCACGTGACATAAGATCCACCCCTTTAAATGAAACATGTTTTAGTGGATTTACAAGACTACATGACCCTCATCACTGTCTGATTCCATTCTTCCCCAAAGAATTTTCATGACCCCCCCCAAAGAAATCCCATGTCCATCAGCAGCTGCTCTGTCTCCCGTCTCTCAGCCCCGCCAGCCCACTAAGCTACTTTCTGGCTCAAAGGAGGGACCCACTGTGGTCCTTTCATGTAAGGGGGATCATATAATATATGGCTTCTTTCACTTAGCATAGTATTTTCAAAGTTTATCTCCACTGCAGCAGGACTCAGGGCTCCATTCCTTCCTGTGGATGAATGATACTCTGTGTATGGACAGAACCTGTTTTATTTTCCCATCACTGGGTAGACATTTGGATAGTTTCCACTCTTTGACTATTACCAACAATGTTGCTATTAGCATTCGTGTAAACGTTTCTGTGATGACATGTGTTTTCAGTTTTCCCGGGTCTTTCCCTAGGAGTAGAATTGCTGGGTCATGTAGTAAAATTCAGTTTTTCACTTTTTGAGGCTCTTTAAGATTTCAAAGAAGTTGCACCCATTTCCTTTCTGGTCTTAAATGCACAAGGTTCTCATTTTCCCATGTCTTTGACAACATATGTTACTGTCCGTCTTTTTTTTTTTTTTTTTTTTTTTTTGTAGGGCTGAGGTGGCGGCTGGAGATGGGCAGAAGGTGATGTGTGAATTAGGACAATGTGAGTGGGGGCCGGGGGGGGGGGATGCTATGGTTTGGATGTGAGTTGTCCCCCAAAAGCTCACGTGTGAGACAATACACAAAGGTTCAGAGGAGAAATGATTGGGTTGTGAGAGTCTTAACCCAACCAGGGCTTTAACTGCAATAGGGATCAACTGGGCTGTAATGAGGTGGCAGGGTGTGGCTGGAGGAGGTGGGAATGGGGGCGTGGCTTTGGGTATGTATTTGTATCTGGTGAGTAGAGTCCCGCTCTGCTTCCTGATCATGACATGGACCACTTCCCTCCCACACACTCTTCCGCCATGATGTTCTGCCTCACCCCGAGCCCCCAGGAATGGAGTGGGCCCTTCTATGGACTAAGACCTGTGAAACCGTGAGCCCCCAAATAAACTTTTCCTCCTTTAAAATTGTTCTGGGCAGGTCCTTTAGTCACAGCACTGGAGGTGACTAAAACAGGGAGGAAATGGGATGTTGGCAAAGTTCCTGGGATCATCCCCAAGAGGTTTGGTGACAACCTCACATGCGAAGTTTAGGAAAGTTGTTTAGGAGCCTCATGTGGGGTTCAGTGCTGGCTGGTGCCTCCATCCCTAGCACTATCTGGACACTAGTAGGCACTGAAAACCGTTTGTTGAATGAATGATTGTCCAAGTCACTGGGAACCTGGTGCACATGGGCAGATTAGGGGGCCAGCCACCGTCCTGAATATTCCTGGATACGAGTACTCCACCCAGTGCCATGTCCTCTAACTCCTCTGTCTTTTTCTGGGTCAGGGAAGATGCTACCATCCTCTTTCTTCTAAATGAGGGGGAAGAGGCTGTTGAGCAGTAGAGACAGAAGGACCAGGGCTTGCAGGAGGGAAGCAGCCGGCTGCAAATTGTGGCTTAAACAACCCCGAAAGTGTCAGATTCACCAATGCTTTAGCAACCACAGGGCTGGCCTCCTGTTGCCCTTGATTTTCCAAGTCTGCCTTCCCTGGCAACGCTCAGTTTCAGATCTCTGCTATTGTCTTCTTGGATCTTTCTTTGCAGACACCTCTGTGATTGTTGCGTTCCTTGGTGGGGATGAGGGCAGCTATTCAATTGTGGAGCATCCTCCCAGGGGAGAATGAGCTGGCTGTTCCTGGCATATGTGGGTGCAGAGGAGTTGCTGAGCTAGAAGCCTCAGGGCTGCACACATCCTTGAAGTTCTGCACCGAGGAGAAGAAATCTGCAGGAAAAAGCCACCTTGGGTATGATTGGAAGAACATGTAGTCTGATAATAATAATGCTTGCAGTCACTGAATATTTTACCTGGGCCAGATTCTGCCCATAATACTTTATATTGTTTGGTAGCTACTGTCTCCCTGGAGGTCATCTGTCTCCAAAGTCCCATTTTTAGAGAAACAGGGGGAAAAAATAGTATGCTTGGCCTGCCTTCCCAGAATCCCTTGCAGCTAAATGTGGTCATGTGATCCAGTTCCGGCCAATGAGATTCAGGTGGAAGTGTGCTTGAAGTTCTTTTTGAAAGCAAGAGAGAGATGTGGGAATGTAAATCCTTTATGTGAAGGGTTCTGTGATGAGTGCTACTGCAGCCACCTTGCAACCATGAGGGGAAGGCCAAGTCCATGGCAGAGCCACTGATCATCCTGCAACTGTCCACCTCTGGCATCTTGTTATCCGAGAAAAATATATCCCTTGGTTTAAGTTGTGGTAAACAGGATTTTTCTGTTCCTTCCAGTCAAAAATTATAATTGACACACTTGCATTTTCTGATTACTCCTCATGATTGCCCTAATGGGAGAGATATGCTTATTTCTAGATGAGAAAATTGGTGGTCAGAAAGGATAAGATACTTGTCCCAGGTCACACAGCTGGATTAATTGGGTGAATCAGAATTTGAACTCGGTCTATCCATCTCCAAACCTCTGATACTTTCATGATTCCAAACTTCTCCCTACTCTGGCCTCTGAGGAGGGAAAGAATGTGACCTACACCAGACAGAGGTTTTGACAGAAAGGGGAAAATGCGTCTTGGCCTTTCTGAATGCACCAGCTGTTCCCTTTCCCCTGGGATCAGTGTCTGAGTCCTGTGGTGTAGATGCACAGTGACCTGGAGGGAAGGGGCATGGTGTGCTGGAATAAGGAGGCCTGGCCTTGAATCCCAGCTCTGCCACTTATTGGCCTTTTGACCTTGGCCAGGCCTCGGTGACCCTGGATTCTTGGTTTGTAAAGTGAATGGGAACTCATTTGGATGGAAGACCCATAGCAAGCCACCTTGTGTCATTGGAGTGCATTGGATTTTATTTCCTAAAAGTCCAAGAGATGGACCTTAGAGGCAGAGCCAGCGGTAGGAAGAGGGGACATCCAGGGCTCCCAAGATGCCCCCGTCCAGGCAATGATATCTCCCTTCCCTTACCACACCTCCTCTGGTCCTTTCTCCAGCCTGGTTCTCCGTGACTCGGGGGTGAGGGTGGGGCGGGGGGAGCAGTTCTCCTGTGAATGTTGGAGGCTCTGATTGGTGTGGCTTGGTCACGTGACCTACCTGGGAGCTGGAGGGGGAAGTTCATCCCACCAGAACCTTCTCTGAAAATGGGATTGGGTTGTCTCCCACTACAATTTTCCAGAAGTTGAAAATAGCTATTGAACGGGAAGACCCCAGAGATGTCCCTTCCTTCCTCTCAGGAGCACTGGGTGAGCAGAGAAGCTCCTGGGGAGCTGCCCTCCAGTTGCTGACCACGATAGACCCTCAACATAGGCAAGCGGGTCTCCACCTAGGACTTGGCAATGTCCTCTCTGTTGGTTTTGGGCTGTCCCTTTATGTCAGGGGCACAGTGGGGAGGAAGAGGCGCATCTCTGATACGCAGCCCCTGTCCATCACCCAGTCTTTGTCCCTGCACCCAATGCGTGATGGTCCCCATCCCAGTGTGGCCTGGGATGAGGCCCTCTAATCCTATTACTCATTCATCAAGCCGCAGATGAGAGCAGGCGTGGATCGAAGGCGGCCAGGGGAGCCGGGAGAAGCCTCCTCCACTGCTGTGAACCAGGCTTAGCTCAGGCACAATAGGTGTGTAATTTAAGGTTTTGTTGAGCCGAAATCCAATCACATACTTGACTGGTGGATCACAGAGACTCACAGGCTAAAAGAATGAGATAATTCCACCTCACACAAACACTGGGATTCGGCTTTGACTTAATGACAAATGTGTGACCAACCCTACAGTGTGGCATTCTCTCGCTGGCTTTTTTGTTTTAATGCATTTCTACCTCCTCTCCCTGTCTCCTCCCTCCTGCGCCCTCCTTGGCTCCCCGAGATGGAACGGGACGTAGCCAAGTCCTGGCGCCAACATGCACAGGCAGGAAGCAGAAACTTCTTCAATGGCATCATCGGGAGGGCGCGGGGGTGGGTGGACTTTCTCCCCAGTGCCCTGTGGGCTTCCTCTGTGTATGGCCGACACTGTGGCTCATTGTCGCATCTTCTTTTAGGTGTGTCCCCAGGAGAGACAGTGGCTGTTTCTCCCACCTCCCGAGAGCTGAGCTCCTAATCTATCATATATGCCCAACAAATTTGTGTCAAAGACCCCCTGCAGTGGAGAGATGGCTTCTGGGGTAGACCTATTCCAATTCTGAGTGCCTAGGTGCTTCAGGAATGGCTCCGAATCGCGCTCCTGAGCTGTTCCTTTTTATTCGTTTCTTGCTTTTTGTCCAGTAAAACATTGTTGGGGGCTGTAGGGAAGGGCTGGGAGAAGAACTGGAGAACCTAGTTTTTGACTCCTGCTAAGTGATGTCATAACCATTGACTCAACTTTGGGAGTTAGATTTATTCATTTGACACTTTCAGAATGGTGTGGGGACATGGCAGGTGCTCCGCTGGGCACTGGTGACATACTGCTGAATGGAGAACGTGAAACAAACGGCAGCAGCCAGCACGTCATTAGGAAGAGTTGGAGATGCTCTTTCAGAAGTGAGAAAGGTTCAGTGCTGCAGAGAAATGAATCCAGGTGGTTGCTAGGGAAGACTTCTCTATAAAGGAGACACTTGAGATGACACCTGAAAGAGGAGAAACAGCCACTCAGTCCAAGATTTGGAGGAAGAATTTTGGAGCCTGGCAGGAGTTCAAAACAAGGCCCCGGATGATGTGGCAGGATGAGCCAGAGGCTGGATCCAAGCTCTGGCTGACTCTCGCAGGGGCTGGATCTCAGGGTGGATCTTGTGTCCTTCCTGGTCTCTGACCTGCTCTGCCAACCGCACCAGGGCTCTGGGGGCCACTGGGATCACAGTGCATCACTTTGTATTTGCACGGAGGACGATACGTTAGTGTTTCTTCGTCACATGGCATTTGGGGTATAGGGGTGTAGGGGGCATTATTCCCAGAAGTGGGAGCAGCCTGGGATGAAGTCTGCAGAACCAGTGTGCATTCGCTTTTCTGTCTTATTATTTCTTTGTCTGTCTGTCCTTGGGTGGCAATTTCCAGATAAATGTTTGCTCGTGGCGAAGAGCTGAACTGAGCTTTAAAATGACAGTCCCAAGGCAGTGGCCCTGAGACATCATCTGAGATGAACCTGCTTCTGCTCTGGTCCAACGGGGGGTTAGGTTTGTAGCTAACGCTAGTTGAGCAGGAACTGAGCGCCAGATACTGTATCAGATATTTTACTTACATGATCTAATTTCATCTTTACCCGAATCCTCTTCTTAAGACAAGGAGACCAGAACTTCTTGAGGTCAAGTGACTTACTCCAGGCCCCAAGATGGTGGCAGAGCTGACATTTCAATGCTTCCTCTACTATTATTGGTTCTGAGCACTAATAATGCTTCTACTTATTAAGTGCTCTTTATGTTCTATGACTATGTATTGGTTTTGGCTATTTTTATAGTTGCTTTTCCTTATTAGGTAATATTTATTTATTTTTTCAAAGTGCTTTTAAGAGCCTATCTCTGTCTTTGGTGTTGTTCCCTAAGATCCATCTAGGGGTGACTGTTAATTTATTCAGCTTGGGATTCCTGAATCTGAGGATGACTTCTGTTGGTTCTAGAACATTCTCAACCATTTTCATTGAATACTTCCTCCCCTCTAATTTCTCATTCTCTCTTTCTGGAACTCTGATTTGGATGTATGTTAGACATTTTTTGCCTTTATCTTTCCTACTTTTTTTCAACCTCTTTGGATTTTTACACCTTTATTTTTCTCTGTGTGGCCTTCTCTAATTCTTCAGACTCATCCCCTGGGGCAGTTATTTCCTCTTCTCTGTGCCGAAGACATTTAATACCTGAACTTACTCTTTCACTCTGACGTAGAACTTACACAGAGAAGTGTAGATTTCAGGTTTGCAGCTTACTGACTTTTCCCAGAGCGAAGGTACATACAGAATATGTCCTGACCCCCAAGCCTCCCCAACCCTTCTTCTCCATAGAAACCGTCCCCTGACTTCTGACTTCATACACGGTGTAACCTGTTCTCAACTTTACATAAATGAATCAACACAACACAATCAGCCCTCTGAATCCACAGGTTCTCTGCATCCGTGGGCCCAGCCAATCACAGATTGCAAAGATGTTTAAAAATATCATCTGAACTGAACACAAAATTTCTTCTTCTCATTGTTCCCTAAACAATGCAGTGTAACAAATATTTACATAATATCTATATTGTATTAGGTATTGTAAGTAATGTAGAGATGATGGGATTGTGGATTCCAACTCAATCTCAATAAAATGTACGGTCTTCAATTACCCAGTAGTATATTTTTTTCAAGTCATACTTATTGTTCACGGTATCTTTTAAGAACTCAGTTAGGGTGTTTTTTTTTTTTTTTTTTTTTTTTTGTATTGGCGATAGACCCCAGGGGCACTGCTGAGCTATATGCCCAGTTCTTTAAAATATTTTTTAAAAATTTGAGATTGGGTCTTTCTAAGTTGCCCATGCTGGCCTCAAACTTGCAATCCTCCTGCCTCAGCCTAGACTCACTGGGATTATGGGCATGTACCTAAGTGCCCAGCTTAGTTCTTAAAATATACTACACGTGCTGGGTTTATATTTTGTGTTCTGCTCATTCCAGGATCTGCAGGTCTTATTCTCATGGTGGCTCATTTCCTTGTGATTTGGTGATATTTGGTTGCGAAGTCAAGGTCTTTGGCCCTGTATTTGTCGGGATCTGTTGGGGTCTGGTTTGCTGAGCATTACTCTAGAGAAAATTTGCATTTGCTTCTTCCAGCCTCCTGATTAGTTCCTAACATGAAACCACTATAAGTAGTAATCTTAGAGTTTTTGTGCTAAGTACAGAAGTATAGTGAGTGGATTCCGACTCCAAAATCAAGCTAGACTTGTGACTAGTTTTGCAGAGAGAAGTGGCAAAAATCCCATGGTCTCTTCTTCTCTGGAACATCATGGCTACTTGCTTTTGTTTCTTCTTTCCGTGACAGTTTTATTGAGATATGGGATTTAAAAAAAAAATCCTGATTCGAGGGGGTTGTATTTCCAGCTTTATGTAGGGGGTTCCAATCTAAATAGCCACCTTGCTTAGGTCCCAAGTCTCGTCTTTACCCCTCCACATTTCAGAGACCTTGAAAACAAAGGCTTAAGCCACCAGGTGTGAGCAGCTGTCCCCAAGTGAACACTAGTTCATTCTTTATTTTCTGCTTTTGAGCTTTCTCATTGCCTCTGGCCTCCAAGGATTTCACTTGCTTTCCTGCCAAATCACCCATGCATTATAAAAAGCCTTCTAAAATTATTTTATACAATATTTTTGTGTGTGTAGATGTGTTAAGTAGCAGGAAGGCTTTGCCTAACTTCTATTCTGCTACAAGACTGAACCAAGTAAGAAAACTCTTTAGGTACAACATCTCATTTAATTCTGGAAACAAACCCCTAAGAGCGGTGACCAGGAATAACCCCATTTTACAGATGAGGAAATCGAGACTCAGAAGCTATGTTGCCCTGCTGGTACATGGCAGAGGCAGAATTTGAGCCCCGGTCTGTGTGACCCTAGAGCCCACGTCTAGGACTGGAACTTGCTGAAGTCAGCGTGGAGGATGTCATTGCTTTTACTCCAGATCTCTGGGCCAGTGAGCAATCACGTTAATGAGAGGCCCAGGTTGGTTGCCAAGGATGATGACTGCAGTGTACAGTGACTGCCAGCCTCTGGTTCTAGCATCCAGGCTGGACACGGAGTCAGACAGTATTTTTGGCATTTGGGGGAGGTGGAAATGGCCACATGGAAAGTGGCATTTGCTGAATTGAGCATCTTCAGACACCATCCATGTGCCAGTTCAGACTTAGGAAATATCCCAGGGGACACAAACTTGGCAGATGGGGCATTCCAGGCCATTAGGCTCTTACAAAGGAAGGTCCTTTGAGTGTAGCTCCATAGGCAGCTTCCGGAATCACCCAGCGAACGTTCCCAGGGCCTGCCTCCCTTTTTCTGAGCGTCTTGTGACTGGCCCCTCTCTCCCAGCCCCCTTCTCCACCCTCGTCTGGTTCCGCGGACCCCAGCATGCAGCCCTTCCCAACCTTCCCCTGGCCTTGGATCTGAATTCTTGAGTGCCAGACCCGGTGGACGGGGTAGCACAGTAGCTGGGTGCCTTCATCTCTTTGGCATGTGTGCCAATTGCTGGGCAGGAGTGTGCCAGGCTCTCACTTCTCAGAGCTACTGCCTTTCCTCCCAGGGGTGGTAGTTTGCATATTGGTTAGAAAAGAGGTTCAAAGGGTTGGAAGCGGAGAAACCAGCTCCGTTGAGCCTCTGCTGGTGACTTGCACTTTCTCCAGAGTTTGAGGGCGCAGTTCTTTGAGAGACTTTTCCTTCTGTTGGATGCTGGCAGAGTTCACATTTATTCCACGTCTTTTCATGGCACTGTGTATGGAGACTGGTACTCAAGCCAGGCAGGGTTGCCTGATGGTCGGAGCTGGGCTCTGGAGTCAGTCATGACCAGGCTCAGCCCTCAGCTTTAATGCTCTCTACTTATGTGCTGGTGAGGCTCTGGGAGCCTCAGTTTCTCCACCTGCAAGATGGCGATACTCATAATACCTTCTCCAGAGAGCTGCTTTCTCTCTGTACCACCAGGGCCCTGACCATATCCTCTCTGCTCACCTGGGGTCAAGTGCAGTCAGCTCCCATTTTTGCCAACGGCTCTGCACCTCAGACTCTGCGTGAGAATAGAGCAATGGTCTAGAAAGTTCAAGTCCTAAGAAAGCCCCTCAACCAGTGAGCTAGGGGATGGTGGGAAATACCGTTGGTCCTTCATCTTCAGTGGGACCATGTGTGCTGGTCAACAGTCGCTCAGAGGGTCAGTGAGACTGAGCCCCAGCTGGCCACATGGGTAACCTGCCCATAAATGTCCCCTGCAAAGACCTCCTTCCCTGGCTTCCCGCCTCCTCCTGTGCTTCCTGGGGCCACCTTTCAGATACACATATGCACCCAGATTCTTGTGTCCCGTCTGCACAGACAGGAGACACCCTAGCACCGGAAGTGGAATGAGGTGCTGCTGGCTGCCTATCCACCCTCGATACCTGCTCTTCTGGCTGCTTGCATTTGCCCATTATCCTGGGGATGAGCCAAGCTCTGTTCTGAGATGCCATTTTGTGGCTCGGGGATAAGAGACTCTAGTTTTTTGGGGGAGGGGGGGATAAAGGACGTGGAATTGGGATCACACCACTTATTGTTCTTAAATAGCAGACTCCTCCCCTGTGCGTGATGAGGTTTCCAGCTGGGCGGCCCTGCGTTCTTGACCTATGGATCTTGCTCTGTGAAATGGCAAAAGGATTTTAAGGTTTTTTATTCTATTAAAGACATTAAAACCTGTACTCAGTGTGCAGTGTTCCCAGATGGCAGGTGGTGGCTAGCAGGTGTGGCGCAGAGGCCCTTTGCTTCCTGTTAGACATCTAAGCTGGGCAGTGGCTCTCTGGCTTGCCCTTGAAATACTGAAGATGGACCTGGCTCAGGGAGCCTTGGTCAGGACTTTGGCCGTGGGTCTATGGCTGGGCAGCGGGAGCCAGCTCTGCAGAGCTGAGGCTTGGTAACTGGTGGCCTTGCCGTCTTCTTTGTGATCTTCCCCAGCTACTACCTCTCATTTGCTCTCCCTGTGCTAAGCACCATCATAACAATCCGGAGAAGAGGGAGTTCTTGCTATTCCCATTTTACAGATGAGGAAGTGAGGTTCTGGGCAGGAGTGGCCTACTGCAGCGCACCCTGGTGGCGGGTTGTGAGTCTGGGTTGGTTGAAAGCCAGGGTAGTTCTGAGACCAGGGAGGAGATGAGGGTCCTGGGTGGAGCTTAAGGGATGTCACTGCAGGCTTGGGGTTCCCAGATGGCAGGACCTATCTGTCCAGCTCCCTTGGAGCAAAGGCAATCCGGCCCCCGGGAACTTGACTTTGAGGGCAGCAGCCATGGGCTTCCCAGGGAATAGCAAGGCAGGAAAGCCAACACTGGGGGGCGTAGTGCCCCCTTCCTGTGTGGCTAGCTCCCTCCAAGCTGGGAGAGGGGAAAGCAAGGTGGTCCCCAGAGAGCCTCCAAGCACGCAGGCAGGAATCTGTCCCCAGCTGTGCCAGGCTGTGCCTAGAGCTGGGGATTTACTGTACTCTAGCCATCTGGGGACTGGGTGCGGGGAAGGGCATTCCAGATCTGGGCAGCCACGGCCCACCCAAGCTCCTCGCTTGCTTAGGCTGTGGAATCAGAGAGCATTGCCTGGGACCAGATGGTACCAGAACCAGACTCTCCGGATGATGGGGTCTCCCAAGTGAGGAGAATGGGGAGGTTTTCCCCTCCAGAATAGGAAACACCTTTGCAATGTGACATTTCATTATCCTCCTCCTTCTCCTGAGCTGTTCTTACTAGGTATGTACCAGATGCTGCTGGGTGCCGATCCTGGACCAACCCGTGTTGGAACTCACAGCCTCCACAGGTGGGATCAGTAGGCTAACTGTTCAGTATCTGCTTGTGAAGGACAACGAGGTGACCCCTTCCGGAAAAGGCAGAGGGCCACATCCCTGACTGCATAACAGCTACCAGGATGCCCATTTTACAGATGTTGAAACTGAGATTAAGGAGGTGCCAGCTGCCGATCACACAGCCAGTAAGTAACTGAGTCAGGACTCTAACCAAGACCTGCCTGAGTCCGGAGTCGATGAGATTCACTGGGATAACACATTTTTTTTTTTTTTTATAACAACACCATTTTATAGGCATGCTTGGGTGTGCTGGGGGTCAGGGGGGAAGGAAGAGCAATCCATCCATAAAGATGCCCTGCGTTAAAACCTTGTAATTACCAGACTTGTGTAAAAAGCAGATAATTTGCTACAGTTTTAAAATCATCCTTGGAGGGGGGACAACAACTTGTAAATACCATCAGCTGCTCCAACTTTGTTGCATTTAGCTGGTGTTTTCGATGTCGACTTCCCTAGCTATCAGCTTTAACTATATAAATCCATTTGACGTGTCTTTATTCAGATAAAACTCTAATACTGCAAGTGTAGCAAATTAGATGCAAATGCTCCCTTTTTTTATTTTAAGTATACTTAAAGCTGCCTTTCCAATGCAAATTTTATAGGAAATCTCAACCAGCGAGGACAGACGTCTTAGCTGTCAGCAGGCAAAGTGCTTTCATTTTGGTCTCAGGCAAGGGAGCTACTTGCATTTTTTTCCTTTTTGCCCCTGCAGACTGAGATAATTAAAACTACAGAGAAATAGTTTTAAATATACATGATACACACAGTTCCTTAAATTATGGGATAATGCATAAATTCACCCATTACCATATTTGATAGCGGGTCTCACTGACCAAGGCTGGGAGTGGGGGCTGCAGGCGTTGTGATTTTCTTCAACGACTTGCTTGTCAACAATCTGGGCTCCTGCCACTTTGCCTGGTGTGTCCTAAGAAGCCCCGGTGAAGGTTCAAAAAGACTGTTGAGAACACGCTCATTAAAAACGGATTGCTATGTTTTGTATTTTTTTTTTAAAAGAAATAAAAATGTTAATGGTAACTTTTTTTTTCCCCCAGCAGTTCTCAGTCTCTTTGGAATACATATCCATTTCGGCTTTGATTTGTTGAGCTCCCGGAATGAGTTTATCCAAACAATGTGCATTTACTCAGATCTCTCTCAAATCCCACATCTCTTGTGGTTGATAAAGCTGACTTTAGCTAAGAAGGGCTGGATCAGTGTGATTTGAAATTCACATTGAAAATGATAAGGGCTTTGCTGGAAATAATAAGCACAGTCAAACGCTGTCAGGAGGAAATAGTGGAGCATGCAGGGAGAAATTCGGAAAGGCCGCGCCCCGCCCCCCTCTTTCTAGAACCGAGGTAGAGAAATGAGGGGAAAGGTGAAGGGGGCTTGGCTTCGAGGGACACTTAAGCTTTGCAGATGATGGCATTAGCTTCGTCTTTTTTTTTTTTTTTTAAATGATTAGAAATGGCAGCCATCCCTTGGCTAGTGATGGACAGTTTCCTCCCCTTTCGGGGTTTGGTGTGGCTGCCATCTTTGCTGAGCATGGTGCCTGATTCCAGTTGGAAAACCTCTTTTGCTTTCTCTCCCCTACCCCATCTTGATTCTTTTTTGAGCACTTAATATAGGTCTGGTCCTGGACTAAACACATTCTCACCTCCTCGCAACCCTGCAAAGCAGAATGATCAGCATGTCCATTTTATGGAGGTGGGAGAGGAGGCTACGTTTGGGTCTAGACACCTGTCCAAGGTTCCATTGGAATTTACCTTGTGAGGATCCAAGGAGGACACCTGGGTCAAATGACACCAAGATGAGGGTCAATATATGGGCCCCACAGAAAGCCATTTTTTTTGGAGGAGGGGACTTGGTTGTGAGTGCAGAGAGGCCACTCTGGGGACAGAATGAACTGGCTCCGGTTCTTACTCAGTGAGCAGGATCTGAGAAGACCACCTTCCTCCACCTGGGTACCAATGACATTTAGGGCCCCATGGTTCTTTGTTATGTGTGTGACGAAGGTGGTGGAGCCCAGGGGGCCTGTCCCGTGCACCATAGGAGGTGGAGCTTCCCATCCCAGGCCTCTGCTCATGTGTATCTCCTCCAGTTGTGACAACCAAACACACCCCCTGACATTGCCCTAGTGTCCCATGGGAGACAAAATGGCCCCTTGGATCCTCCAGATCCTGTATCTGACATTTTCCTGCAAAGGCAGGTTACGTGTGTGTGCCTGAGGTCGCCTCCGCCCATCTCCCTTTGTCTCAGAAGATCCCACTTTCACACGCCCTCCTAAGCAGCTAAGCATCCTTCACTGGAAATAGGTGGATCAGAGGAGCTTTGCAGCAGAGCCCTCATTTCTAATTACAGTAATTACTCCCCCTTGTCTTCACCATAAGGGCGGTGGGATAAGGCGCTGGGCTTCTCCTTGCCATAATCTACACAATTCCAACTGCAATTGATGAATGACGTTTCCAAATGCTCTGCTGCCTGTGTTGGAGGGGGGGGGGCGGGTGAGCTCGAAGGCCAGCCGGGGGCTGGGGGGTGGGTATTAATTCTTCTAAGTCCTTGTCCCTAGGATGCCTCGCAGGCCAGGGCCACTGCGTTTCCCACTGAGCCGAGCTCAGAGCTGACCTCTGTCTTCCCCTCGGCTCAGGGCCTCCTCTCTCTCCCTTCCATCCTCCACCTGGGCCACCTCTCCTGACCCCCTGACTTGGGTGTTTCCTAACCAACACACTAATAGCTACTGATCACCGAGGGGCAGTTTAAATTCTATTTAGTGTTGGAAGAAAAAAAAAAAAGCAAAAACTTCAAAAGCCGTTTCCTGCAAGCCGAGCAGAGGCAGAGTCCAGCCATTGTGGGCAGCAGCCGGATCGATAATTCAGCACCATCCCCTGGCTGGGGTTTTTGAGGAACTTTTATTATGATTGCGGTTAAGCTGTTCTAAAGTGGAGCATCATTTATAAAACAAACGGATCCCTTCCAAATAGGTTATTTTCCTGGTTAATGACCGATCGTCTGCCCTGGGGTCTGTCTGTGTTTCCATTCCAGATGGGAACAGGCACAACCAGCCCAATTATCTTTATTAAGTGTTTTTCCTCCCCCTTTCTGAAAAATGAAATGGCAGCCAGCTCCAATGTCCCCTCCGTCCCCTCGCTCTCACCCCTGTGCCATTTCCTGCACGCGCCTCATTATGGACAAGTATGTCCTTTAAGACACAGAGACTAATGAGGCGGTTTTATGAGACTAATACATTTTAAATTTTAACACTGGAGCTTGCATCTTTAATTGTACAATTATACATTCATTTAGCTCCCGAGCTCGCCGTGTTCTCTCTCTCTCTGCCTTAAAAGATAACAGACCGCAGGTGACCAAAAGCACGCGAAGAGGCACAATTTACGTCGTTCTTTAGGGTGGTAAATCCATGCAAGTTGAAGAATCGTTTTTTTTTTTTTTCTCTCCTGCCAGATTGCTTAAGCAAAATGAGTCACTGTTAGGAAAAAAAATGATTTAAAAAAATTTCTTTTTTTTTTTTTTTTTTTTTTGGAATGGAGAAGAATCAGAGAGGGTTAATGACACCTTTCTTGCAAACTTGTATCTTCAGTCCCCCTGTTTCTACTGAGTGTACTTGGAAAGCATTTTTGATATGCTGGGGCCCCAAAACTGGGGGTGGGGTGAGAGAGGAGCTACGGATCCTACCCTCAACAAAAGCCCCCTGCACTCCCCACCTGACGGACTTTATCGGGTAGTAATAAATAAGGCTGAATTATTGATGATGAGAGCTGCTAATATTATTATGACCTCAATTAAGTGCTTTTTTCAGACACATTAGTAACAAAGGGTCTTCCCTCTCCTGGTTGCTGTTTTTCCCCCCCAGGCCCCACTTTACATTAAAATCGAATTGATCAAACCTAGTTGCCATCCGCACAAGAGCGATCACCATAATGGGTCATCTATCAGCATGGCCTCCTCATCAGGCTATTAACACCTTTTGTTGTTAGCCCCAGTCCTGTACCAGCGGAGAGGATCAGACAGGCAGGGCCGCCAATCTGGGAGGAGGTGTGTGTGTGAGGTCTGACTTGTGGTACCCTTTAATTACACCCTTTAACACCCTTGCAAAACTCGTAGATGTTCTCGCTTTTGAGAAAGTCCTGCCAGGAAGCCCAGAGTGACAAGATGGCGGCCTCCTCATCTGGAACCGAGGGTGCCATGCCGTCTTCACCGCCTCCCTCCTAGGAACCTCTGTGTGGCCTGTTTCAGGGACTCCCAGTCCTGTCTCGGAGGAGTTTGGACCTTGGTGGTGCACATGAGGGTGTGGGAAGGGTGGAGGAGAACCCTTATTCTAAGTAGTGACTGGTGCTGGTCTCCAACTGGGACCAGCCCACGGATGGCCCATCATCGCCCAGAGACTTCTGCAATATTGCGTTTACATGTATTTTCCTGGGGGAGGCGTTAGAGCTTCCATCAGATTCCCAGATTTGTCTGTGACCCTAGAGATGGTTAGAATTGTCTTCTCAAGGAATTTCTCAAAGGAGGGAGGTTTCCTATTGGTCTGATGGGTCTCTGGCTTGGGATACGTGGTGAAAACAATTGAGCTCTGTTGTCTGATGTTGCAGGGGGCCGAGGGGGGGGCGCTCCCTCATTCTCTTCCCCCACTCCTGTCTTTGTTTTTTCTTTCCATTATGTCAAAAGAAAAAACTCTCTGTAACCTCCTCTTCCCAGAGTGGCAGTGCAAAAGGACTTTCTAAAGATCCCAGGTTTTGGAAGTAAGGAGAAATAAGAAGGGCCTGGTGTGGTGCTGCTGTTTGAGAGAAGATATCTCCAAATTTGACATGGTAGGAGTTCTCTTTGAGTGACCTTGAAAGCCTGGAATACTCTTCAAGGTCATCTTTGTAGCTCATGCAATCTATCTCCCTGCCACGGAAAGAGAATTATCATTATTTTTTTCCTGATTATATATATACTCATTTTTAAAAGACTTTTAAAAAAGATGGACACAATATATATATATATATAAGTTGTTGATGGACTTTTATTTATTTTTATGTGGTGCTGAGAATCGAACCCAGTGCCTCACACATTCTAGGCAAGTGCTCTTCCACTGAGCCACAGCCATAGCCCTAGCTTTTAATTGTTTTTTACTTGCCTGTTGACATACATTAGAAACATCTTCCAACTTGAGTACCTATTCAGCACCATCATGTTAAACTGGTTGACTCGTAGTTAACTGAGTTGAATTCCTGTAAGCTCTCTGCCAATCCCCTCTTGCTCCGTTTCCCAGTCGTTTCCGGTTTTGTCTATTATAAACAGTACTGAGATGAGTGTCCTTATATAAACATTATGCACTTACCTGATTATGTTCTTAAGATGGATTTGTAAAAGTAGAATTTCTAGGTTAAGAGGTTTGTGTTAATTTTTTTTTTATTTACAGTAAAGATTAAGGGATAAGATACATCATTAAGGCAACTTTTAAGGTGTTGTTAAAAAGCATTTTTTTTTTTTTTTGTCAAAGGTTTGTCCCAGGCCAGAAGCTTTGGAAGAGAGAAGAGTCGAGAGACTTATGGGCGGACCCGGTGAGTCTTCTTTCTGCAAGCCTGAGTTAGTCTCAAGGATCTAGAACAACTGGGCTCAGTTTTCCTGGCAGTGGAGGCCAGGTAAAGACCATTTTGGCATCTTTTAGAACTATTGGGTTCTTTGTTTGTTTGTTTTTGGTACCAGGGATTAGACCCAGGGGCACTTAACCACTGAGACCCATCCCCAGCCCTTTTAATATTTTATTTTGAGACAGGGTCTCCCTAAGTTGCTTAGGGCCTCACTAATTGCTGAGGCTGGCTTTGAACTTGTGAGCCTCCTGCCTCAGGCCACCACGCCTGGCTGGAACCACAGTTTAAATACACAACCATTTCAGCGGAACAGGTGACCCTCAGGACAGTTCAGAGATTTCTGGGCTGGCAAAGTCCCAGCTCACCCCTCATCTCAGAGCTCCATCCTGATACAGGCAGACCCTGTTGCAGGCACCTAGGCAGGGGTCTGTCTGCCCCAGATCCTCAGGAGGCTGGAAGGGGCCGGAAGCTGCACAGTTGGCGGACATTTAGCTAACGGCCCTGGCGCCCACTTAGCACTGCCTGGTGGCTTCTCAGCCTGTGTTGTCTTAATTCAAGTTGTCATTCATAGACCTGCAGAAAACTGAAATCAATAAATGGTGAAAATGGGCTCTCAAGGCAAACTCAAGTCACAGAGGAGGAAGGACGCCCTGTGTTGTTAAAAGAGTGGACGCCCTGGGTGGGCTGTTTTTCCTGGCTACTTACAACAGCCGGATCTGGGTTCTGTGTCTGAGAAAAAAGGGGAGAGAAGGCAAGACAAGTGAGTTTCTCTTTTAAAGACCTACTGTGTCCATTCAGCAGACAAGGCCTCAGGACCAGGCCGTCCTTTGACTGGACCACAGAGAACATTGAGGGTGATGGTATTTGGGATGGACCTGTGTTTTCCCCCAGGACCACAGAAAGTGTGTTTTGGGATACCTGTCTGTTGCTGGATTACTTTCTGCAAATCTTCTCTGAACCATAATCTTCTCAATTGGACAATAGAGTCAGAAGAGGCACAATGACTTTCCAGACTGTTTTCTGATGAGAAATCACAGCAGATGTGCCCCAGTGAGCACCAGGGTAGAAATTGAGGTCAGGTGATGAGGGCTGAGGTCCTGCAGCCACACCTGGGCAGAGCAGCTCTGGGCTCCTGCCAAAGATTTCATTTGAAGTCAGATTTTCACAGCAGAGACAAATGTTTTGAAACAGATTACTGAAGGAGAGAATTTCCAAGTTTCCTTCTGCTTCTGAAGGGCCACAAACACCTGTTGCATGTCTACCAGTGACAGCTAAAAAGCCAACATGGGCTAATTCCCCCGTCTTCCTGTGACTCACCTAGAACTGGCCCAGGTAGGTGACGGGGTGCAGATCCGAGGTGTTCCTGGAAACGCTGAAGGACTCTGGGACCATTGAGAATGCTCGGCCTGATTCTTCTCCATCTCAGGCACTTGGAAGTCCAAGGTGAAGCCAAGGGAGCTGCAAGTCAGTCCAGGCACAGTTGCAAACCAAGTGACAGCCAAAAGATGACACCATTTGGTGGTGGTAAAACTTCAGTCAGGGTAGCAGAGCTAGGGAATAATTCCATGGGGATGTGCCTCTTTTAAAGGAGCTAGACCCTTGGCACCGTCTTCGGGCCAGTCTACTACTTTGCTGCTTTGAAAGTCAGGAATCCTTGGGAAGCATGTGGATTTGCTCAGGCCACACACAGAAAGCCACTAAGGGTTATGAAAATGAAGTCACTAGCAGGAGAGCTGTTGGAAATAGCAACGTGAGCTCACCTGCTATTTGTAACATACAAAAGGAGCAACCACTTTGGGGCATGTTTCTAAGAAATTTAGTAGACAACTTGACGCAGAGCTGGAGCGCTGGTTTTGACTGGGAGCTGATTTTGTAATGCAGGAGTTGACTATCTCTGTGGGCAGGAACCGAGTCCTGGAACTCTGAGCAGTGTAGACGGTCTTCTGCACCCAACAGGCATGGTGCTGGGTCTGTTTCACACCCAGCCCTGATGTCCCCAGGGTCTGGAGCTGCTGTGAGCACGCGGGTGGGTCAAGCAGCACCAGCACAGAATCTGGCCTCGCTCGGCCATCTGGTGCCTTGGGGTTGTCCAGACACAATGGTGGCCCCAATATTCCTTGAGCTGGTCCTACTTGTCAGTTTGAGTAGGTCTTGGCAAAAGGGGCCACCCGTCATAGCTTGTCACATTGAATGCTAAGTCTGTGCCACACATCGTTTTGACGCCTTCTCTGTGCACTAATGGATCTGACCCTCTCAGTGACGCAGGTGTGTCGCTATTTCACAGGTGTGGACATTGAGGTTCAGAGAGGTGAAAATGACCGAGTCAGTAGGGAGACCGAATCTGAAGTCTGGGTGTGTGGCTATGAAATGACTGGTCTTTGAAACCACAGATTTCTACAGTTAAAGGGAGCAAGAGAGAAAAGCCTGGGACCTTTGATACTTGATCTTGGCCATTTCTTGACCCCCCTTTCCATGGGGTCCTTGAGAAACGGATCTAGGTCCTTGAGAGCTTCTCTGTTCATAGGGGAGCCTCTGTCCCAGCAGACCTCAATCAGCTTTTGGCTGAAACAGGCCACATACGACCCTCCTTTGCCCAGTCTTCTGCACCCAACAGGCATGGTTACAGAAAGGTGACTGAGACTCCTGCTACAGGCCTTTGCAGGTGGGGACCCTTAAAGACACCAAGAGAGATGCCAGTCCTGTGCCCCTGTGAGGACCAGGTCCCTCTCTGGATGATGGAGAGGAAGACAGGGAGAATGTACGCCCACCCATCTCCTTCCCCAGAAGCCAACGACTTTCCTTACAGCCTGCACCTTGGGGGGAAACCCATCCTCTCTCCTGTCCTGGCCCCGCCCTGCCTACGTCGACGTTGGCCAGGCTGTTTCCCAGGGGACCGTGATGATAACTGCTAACACACAGAAAGGTCCAGAGCCCCTCGCAGTGAGCTTCTTAATTTTTTTGAGTTGCAGAACCCTATTTATTTTATGTGACAGTCGCTTTCTTCCCCCTACCGTGACAGAATGCTCCGTGGCGTATGTTATGATCTTTAATTAAAGGGAACTTAATTTGGTTTTGAGGCTTCCTTTGTTCGTGGGAGACACCCCGGGGTGTTTTAAAACCAGGTTTTGGAATCGTTACCGTTGAAGCCTGTGTCTCAGGCAGACTCGCTCCTCGGGACCAGGCCGGTTGCCTGGATATGGGGTGGGGGGACATGCTCCCCTCCCCTCCACGTCTGAGTGTAGAAGCTGGAGCTTTTCCAGATCCTTCCTACTGGCCTTGGGATTTTTTATTTTATTTTATTTTTTTGCCCATCTTTCAAGGAACACAGACCCTGCCGGCCCTGTGAATGGACCATGGGCCAAAATTATGTTTGAGAAGGGGATGGTCCATTTAGATGACAAATGGGCTTGCAGACACTGTCAGAAAAGTCCAGGCGGGGAGGACTATTAACGGTCACATGGAGACTGCCACATCTGTGATGCCAGAGCTGGTCGTGGGTTCCCACTGCTGTGTTTACTGCTCCTTAATGCGGTATTGTTTACTCACAATTAAACCCTTTACCATTAATTTAACTTTCAGATGCTGAAATTGGTCACACAGCCTCTAGTCCCAAGGCCCGGACAGATGTGTTCTATACACTTGTTTAAACACGGCGCTCATTAGGAGGTAATGCATGTATAGCAAGTTGATTACACCACAAAGCAGGATGCTTTATCATGGGGGCCTCTCCGGAGGCGGCAGGAGGGGCCGTCAGCTGCTGCTGTCACTCTTCTCCCCCTCGGATCATGAGTGACAGCCAGGCCCGCCACCTCCTCAGCCGCCTGCTCGGAAGTACACAGCTTCCCGTCAGAGCTCCGCCGAGCTGCCTGGGAGGAGGTATTAATTGTTGTCAGCCTCCATTTCACACCCCAGATAACAAACGAGAGCCACCCTGGCCGTGTTTAAGGGAGATAAACAAGTTGCCTGAGCCCCTGCAATTAAACATGCTTGCATATTTAACTGAGATGTTTCCTGGAAAAAAAAAAAAAGCAAAGCCACCCTGAGTACTCTCCATGTAGTGGCCCCTTCCCAAGACCAGCAGCAGTGTCCTGTGACCCAGAGGCTGTCTGCTCCCCCGTGGCTCAGAAACAGTTCCTGCGTCTGCTCTCTGTCTTGACCCAGTCCAACATCAGGGTTTAGTGTGATCTGGAAAAAGTGACCTCTTTTATGTCCTTTCTGAAAAGAAAGGATTCTGGAACCAGATTACCTGGGAGCAAATATGCAGATCCTCTCAAAGCAGTGTGATTGCACAAGTAGCTTCTGTGAGCCTCAGTTTCCTCCTCTACAAAATAATAATAATAATTAATAAAAATAATAATACACAATCTGTTGTCGTGAAGACTAAATGAGTCTATGTTTGTGTCACGATTGATGACCTGTGGGAGATGGTGAGAAAATGTTAGAAATTTCTAATAGTCAAGTTAGCTGATTTTGCATTTCCCTTTTGATAAGCTCACTTGCTTCGAGGTAGAGGGTTAGGGGGAAGAGTTATAGGTAACTGTACTGTAAACTGAGGAATGTAATGCCAAGGGTTGATGGCAATGTTCCCTCCTCCACAGACCTGAGGTGGTGGCATCGGATGATTCCAAAAGCCGTGGGTGAGTGTTTTGCCCTCAGACATATTCAGAAGGCCCAGGACTTGGACAGAGCTCCACCTTCCAGATATTTCTGCCCCAAGTCCTAATAGGATCGAAACTGCCAAACAACATAATTGACATTTCAAGTTCCTTCTCCTCTTCTTCCCCCTTTTCCTCTGCCTTTCCTTCCACCTCCTTCTTCTTTCTTTGGCTTGGCAGGAAAATCCCCCATTTACCAGCGCAGAGTAGCCTGACCCTCCATTCCCTGCCCCCAGTGTGTTCCTGCCATTCAGATTGAGTTCAGACCCTGAGGTTGAAACTAAGCAGAGAAACTGAGGCGGCGGGAGCAGAAGTCCCCTGTCATTCAGTGCTGTTTGTTTTGTCCTCAGTGGCAAAGTCCGGGCCCATTTGTCTTGTCATGAGTTTCCAGTTTCCTTTCCTAGACGGGCCCTCCTCCCAGCATCCCACACCAGGCCCTGCCTTGGTCTTTCCCACCCACCTGACTGGGCCCATCTCTCTGTTTTAGGTCTTTATGACATTTTTACCCCTCTGTGGGTAAAATGAAAGTATTCATTATTTGAGTAACTATCTGTTTAATTTCCACCTTCCCTATGAAGACTCGGGGCTGTGTCTGTCTGGTTCACCTGCTGGGGCTCCGGACATGACATCCCAGAATATGACTGCAGGATATCAGAATGTGCCACCCCAAAATACTCTTCTTTGGCATATTTTGAGGTGGTTATTTTTAAAAAACTCTAGACATGGCAGTAGCTCTGAAAAGCTGTCTTGTAGGAGACATTGATAGCCTTAAAGGAAATCAACCTTAGGAAGGCATCCAGACCAGGAAGAGGACTGCTTGGGGGTCACTTCTGAGGGTCACTGAACAGCCTCGTTCATGAGGGCATATTTGCTTGTTGCTACCCGCCAACCCCAGACCTCAGGCCCCATTTCCCATAGCTTAGGGGAATCACAGTTGTCCCTCCTTATCTATGGCGTTGCTTTCAAGCGGTTTCAGTTATCAGAAGTCAATCATCACCTAAAAATATTAAATGGAAAATTCCAGAAATGAACAATTAACAAAAAAATCTTCTTGGTACTGGGAATTCAACCCAGGGGTGCTTAACCACTGAGCATCCACAGCACCCACAACCTTTTTTTATATCTTATTTAGAGACAGGGTCTCACTGAGTTGCTTAAGGCCTCCATAAGTGGCTTAGGCTGGCTTTGAACTTGTGATCCTCCTGCCTCAGCCTCCTGAGCCACTGGGATTACGTGTGTGAGCCACCATGCCTGGCAAATAATGAGCAAATTTTAACTAATTTTATTATAATCAATTGTTATAATTACCCCACTTTATTATTGGTTATTGTTTTTAATGTTTTCCTGTGCCTAATTTATAAGTTAAGCTTTACTCTAGGTGCATATATCTAGGAAAAAAAAAAAAAAAAGAAAACAGTTGCTGCTTCAGGCATTGACTGGAATTTTTGGAACACCTCCCCATGGATATGTGGAAGTTGGAGGGGGACTACTGTATTTGCTCCCGTTGGCTGACTATTTGAGGGTCTCCTAGTTCGTGGGACTCTTTTTCATGTGCATGCAATTGAAATGCTTTTTCTCCTGTTAAGCTGACTGCTGCTGGTTGGTTTGATGGACTCCATTAGGAGCCTGCAGAGGGTACAGAGAAGGTGTGCTTTTCCCTACAATCATAAAGCCCCACACTTAGCACCCTGCTTGTGCATGTGCAAAAGACGCTTATGGTTCTGTAGTGAATCACTGGCATGAGTGGGACCACGTTCCTTGGGGAAAGTCTTTATTATTGCTAAAGCCTGTGCGTCTTTCCTTTATATGGGCTCAGGGACAAGCCGCTGCTCCTCTGTCTGGATTTCCTCGGTGGCCAGGAGTGGGAGGGCTCCAAGGTCCCTTTCTGAGGTCTGGGAGTCATCACCTTTTCCTTCAGCGGGGTGGACACCACTAGCTGGCCAAGAACCCGCAACTGATCTGTCCTTGGAGGATGGGAAGGATGTGGGTCTGCCTGGTGGGCACCTCGGAGGGAGGTGGGACCTTCATCTGTTTGTCTCCACAGCTGCTTCCTCTGGGCTTTGTGGTCGCCTGTTCACCGCCTTCTCATCCGATCGCGTTACCCTTAATAACCATCGCCCTGGCGGGAGAGGGGCGCCGAATTCCGAATCCCGTGCGCATGTGCGTGTGTGCTGCCCGCCCTGCTCCTTCCTAATGATGCATTCAGCCCGCCACTCCCCCAAGGCCAGGCTTCCAGCTTATCCAAATCCATTTATATTCCCGCCCAGACCTTTGGGATCAAAATTCCTGACCCTTTTGTGAAAAGCAAAAACACCTTTTGAAAACAAGAGAAGAGGGAGGTGAAATCCCCCAAGCTTTCCTCTCCCTTCATGGTTGAACTTCGATGACTCGAGTCATTTGCAGCCAATCTATTTAGCTGACTGGTCCTGCCGACTGCCAGGAGGTCAGCCCTTCTGAATCTGCCCCCTCCAGGGGCAGCATGTGGCCCCAGCTGGCTGTGCTGTGGTGGGAATGGGGCTGGAGCTGGGGGTTGGTTTTGGGGGGGTGATGTCTGGAAGCCCCGTCAGGGGCTCCTTTGCACGGGCCTCTGTTTTGCAGAGATGGTGCTTCTTGGAGGAGGGCTTTTATTTGCTGTTTGTTTTTTGGTGGGGTTCATATGATTACATATTAATAACCTAGAGCGCTATCGAGTAATTAGATGTTATCTTCCAGATGTTTAAAAGAAACCTTTAATATTTTAAGCTGCTTGGAGGTCTCCCGGCACTTTATTAAAATGGATGGAATTTAAAAGGCAAAAGTTGGTGGCTGATGCTTTCTCTAGATTTCTCTTGCTTGTCTAAGACCATGAAGCGAGCCCAGGGTACCTATGAAAGGACCCAAAGCATTTATTGTGGTGGCCCCCTGTTTGGGAACAATTGGCGCAGCCACCCATTCAATGGGTGGTAGAGGGATGGCCACAGCACTTCTGGGCCCCTTCAATCGGCTGCAGCAGCTCATTGTTTCCTTTGAAGCACTTGAGTGAATCTCCCAGAAGTTCCCCTCCTCTGAATCCCACACAATCGCCTGTTCTCTCTTTATTAGGTGCTTTGAGGGACAGCCCGGTCTACACCTGCCTTTGAAGGGGCCCCCACCACGGTTTTAATGACCTCCATCCGTCAAAGGAAAAGTTCAGAGTTCATCCTTTGTCGGGCCCCAGCAACTTTGGAGTCCAGGGTGCCGGCTGGTCAGGGCTCTTTAAGTCACCGGCCTGAAAACTTTCCCTGTGACCCGGCTCATGTCAAAACAGCGAGCTGGCCGCTCTGGCCATTGTCATCGAAATAAGGGGTAAGTGATGCTGCTTGGTCATTACGTGTGCCCTGATTGGCAATCAGGGTACAATAGGAGGTCATTAAAGGCCATTAAAGGCCACAAAACTGCCACAGCTTTGAAAAGGGGATTGTGAATGGAGCCAGAGAGCTCTGGGAGCGCCTGCCTGGCCGCCTTCAAGGAGAGGGGCCCTGAGCTGAGCCAGGAGGGGAAAAGTCAGTGTGGCCTGGATTAAGAAGTTTCTCCCCATTGACACTGGAAACAAGTGACTCCCCCCCCCCCCCGTGCTGGTTCCTCCATACTTAGAAGAGATTCACTTGGAGCAGCGACCAGGAAGGCTTTGTGAAGCGCAGGCTGTGGGGTTCGGTCTCTCCATAGAAGGTGAAAGTCCTCTGTAGACACGTAGGTGTGCTGGATGGAGTCACATGCATCTGTGTCTATATACACCCTTGATGAAAGCTCCCTTTCCACCTGCTCCAGCCTCCCGCCAATCAGGGAGGCGGGTTGACATTACCAGAGCTGTGAGGAGCATCCAGATCACCTGCCTGGGAAAGGAACCGTGGACTAGGTGGGGAGAGTCCTCTCTCTTCGGTAAAAGTGATGGTATCATTAACATGATGTTTTATTGAGTCAGTAAAATGTGCCAGGAGCATGCAGTATCTCACCATCCTCTCACGGAACCATGAAATGCTAACTATCCCATTTCCTGTTTCACAATATGGAAACGGAAGCACAAAGAATTCATGTGTAGATGGCACTTCTTGACCCCAAGGGTTTCCAAACACATCTATTGCATCTTGATGTACCCCATCTTGTGCAGCTCTCTGTGCCTAGTGCTCCGGCCCCACTGTCAACCACAGGGTTGGATGGAGAGTAGGGATCCTGAATGAGAAGTCAGCAGAGGTGAGTCCTAGATCCTGCTCTGCTGTGCAGCCTTGGGCACATCACTTTATCTCTCTGTGTCTCAGTCTTCTTAGCTGTAATCTGGTAAGGGTGAGCAGGAACTGGACGAGTCCTGAGCTTTTCAAACTGGGCTCCTTTTCTGGCTTGGAATAAAGCCAGAAGAATACACATAGGTCATCTTTGGAGGTCATCTATTTCATTCCAAGGCAAGTAACTAAAAACATTATTTTCTTTGATATATTCTGCACTAGGATGCAAAGTCTCTGTGAAGTTTTCAGATTTAAAAAAAAAAATGAGCCTTTATGGAAGTTGGGAGTTTACTTTGCATCCTCTGGGCTCTGGGCACTACTCCCAGGTGTCTCTGGACTATCTATTCTCTCTCCTTTGCCTATGGAGAGCTCAGGAAGAAAGTGACAGGATCCCCCACATGGCCTGGCTCAGGGGCAGCCAGGAGGGTGCCCTCTTGTAGGTACGGACATGGACATTGGCTGAAGTCTGCATTATCCCCCAAGCCCTGCTGGGGAAGTCAGCTGAGAGCCTGGAAAGAAAATGCAGCCTACGTGGTCTGTGTAGGTGCCAGTGGGTGGGAGGTGGCCCATGCTGAGATGGCTGGGGATTCCCAAGGCTGCAGCTCCAAGCTCTGCCTGGGGCTAGGAGCCGCCCTGGAGACCAGGAGAGGGACCTCTGTGAGGTTTCTGGGCTCCACATGGGACTTGCTCTGAGACTCTGGCAGAAGAAGACCACTCTGAACCTCTGTGTCCTCACCTGTGGGGTGGGTGAGGGCCATCAGAGTGCTCACCGTCCAGGGATATGAACGTTCTGTGGGGAAAAATGCATGAGAAACACCTGGAGCCCAGCTTGGGTTGCAAACTCTCAGCAGATACCTCCCTGTGCTTGGTTACCGAGGTTAAATCCATTACGTTGTGGAGCTGAGTGGTTCTCCTCTGCTGAGGTCCTTGTGGGGTCTGGTCTCTATTTGGAAAAGAAAAAAGAGAAAGAAGGAAGGAAAAGAGGAAGAAAAAGAGAGAAGTGGTGTGTGCGCCTTTGCCGTCTTTCCCTCGCTCAAGAGTCTCCTGGAATGAATTCTTCCTTCTCTGTGGTGTTGAAAGCCATCGAGACTCTGTCTCACTGTCTCTTTGAGTTGGGGTCATTTTGACTCTCTGTCCATCTGCCTCAGAATCCATCTCTCTTGATGAAGATTAGGACCTACTTTTTCTTCTATTAGACAGAGTTTGATTCCTAGGTCCTTGATCCATTTTGAGTTGAGTTTTGTGCATGGTGAGAGATAGGGGTTTAATTTTATTTTGTTGCATATGGATTTCCAGTTTTCCCAGCACCATTTGTTGAAGAGGCTATCTTTTCTCCAGTGCATATTTTTGGCATCTTTGTCTAATATAAGATAGTTGTAATTTTGTGGGTTAGTCTCTGTGTCCTCTATTCTGTACCATTGGTCTACCAGTCTGTTTTAGAGTCAATACCATGTTGTTTTTGTTACTATCTTTATCATGTGGGATTAGGCCCCAACTTCCTTAATACAACTTCTATAGTGCAAGAATTAAAACCAAGAATCAATAAACGGGATGGAATCAAACTAAAAAGTTTCTTCTCAGCAAAAGAAAAAAACTGTGAGGTGAACAGAGAGCCTACATCCCAGGAGAAAATTTTTACCCCTCAAACATCAGATATAGCACTAATCTCTAGGGTATATAAAGAACTCAAAAAGCTAAGCACCAAAATAAAAACAAACACACAAATAAAAAAAAAAAAAAACAGTCAACAAGCGGGCCAAGAACCTGAATAGACACTTCTCAGAAGAGGATATACAACTAATCAACAAATATATGAAAAAATTCTCATCATCTCTAGCAATTAGAGAAATGCAAATCAAAACTAAGATACCATTCTCACTCCAGTCAGAATGGCAGCTATTACAAAGACAAACAACAATAAGTGTTGGCGAGGATGTGGGGAAAAAGGCACACTCATACACCGCTGGTGGGACTGCAAATTGGTACCATCAATATGGAAAGCAATATGGAGATTCCTTGGAAATCTGGGAATGGAGCCACCATTTGACCCAGCTCTCCGTCTCCTTGGTCTATACCCAAAGGACTTAAAAACAGCATACTATAGGGACACAGCCACACCAATGTTTATAGCAGCACAATGCACAATAGCTAAACTGTGGAGCCAACCTAGATGCCCTTCAGTGGATGAATGGATAAAAAATATGTGGCATATATACACAATGGAATTTTACTCAGCAACAAAAAGAATAAAATCATGGCATTTTCAGGTAAATGGATGGCGTTGGAGAGGATAATGCTAAGTGAAGTCAGCCAATCCCCACAAAATGAATACTGAATGTTTTCTCTAATATAAGGAGGCTGACTCATAGTGGGGTAGGGATGGGGAGCATGGGAGGATTAGATGAGTTCTAGATAGGAAAGAGGGGTCGGGGGGAGAGGGAGGGGGCAGGGGATCAGCAAGGATGGTGGAATGTGATGGACATCATTATCCAAAGTACATGTATGAAGACACAAATTGGGTGTCAACATACTTTATAAACAAACAGAGATATGAGAAATTGTGGTATATACGTGTAATAAGAATTGTAATGCATTCGGCTGTCATTTTTGTTTTAAATCAGTTTAAAAAAATCCATCTCTCTTGGTCTCCGGGAATCTCCCTCCTTCCCTCTCTTGGTTGGGGCGTGTGGGTGATTTCCTTTGGGATTCTAAGAACAACCTTTCCTCCTCTTTGTTGGAAGGGGTGGGGCCTCCAGAGTGGGCAGGGGGTTTGGGGTAAAGTTATTCTCTGCTGGGTGAGAGCCTGCATCCCCTCTAACATTTGAAATGCCCATTACACCCCACAATGACTTGTCCTTAGGAAACTTCTGGAACACGACAGAACCATCCTGGACCCTCATTCTCCTGCCTGTGTGGATAGAGATTCCCGGCCATGCCCTCCTCCCCTCCGGGAATTTTCCAAGCACATTTGTCTCCTCTTGTGAGACAAGCAGGATTTCCTGCGCTCCACTCCAACCCACAAATGCCCAGAACACGGCACTGTTTAAAATCTCATCAATCTGGCATCCTACTCCCTCGAATACACGGGAAGGGAACCCGGCATGGACATTGGCTGAAGTCTGCATTGTCCCCGTGAGTCCTTTGGGGAAAGGACTCATCAATTTCCTACTCACCATCTGAAAATGGACAGTGTTTTCCAGTTTGCTCTTAGTTCTTTCAAAGAGGTGAAGATTAGATTCTGGGCTATCCTGTCCACTCTTGCTGTGTGACCCTGGGCCATCCCCTGTCCTTGACTGAGTTCAAGCTTGTTCAACTGTATAAAGAGGAAGCTGAGCCTTCTGAGGCCACCTCTAACAGGCTCTTTTAAATATTCCTTCCTTCACTTACTCCACATTCGAAGCCTGCCATGTGTTGGTCACTACCATGTGTTGGTCACCATGTGAATAAGAATATTCTTTTCTCAGCTTCCATGGCACAAGGAACTCTGGGTGGCTGGAGGGGGATTTGGGGGCAAGGAGAGGAAGAAGAGAAAGGAAGAGTGAGGAGAGTTGCTAAGGAGGTAGATTTCAGATCCAGCCTAGGAGGGACATGCTCTCAGAGCTGGACCAGCGAGCTGAGGTGCCACATGGTGGGGGGGGGGGTTCAGTCCCCTGCACTGAGAGATGTCAGAACGACCCTCTGTCAGACTTGTCCAAGTAACTCCCCCCCAGAGAGAGGCTCTGCAGAGCTGACCAAGGAAAGGCTCAGAAGGGTGGTTTTAGGCGTAAGGAGTGGCAGGTGAGAAAGCCGGAAGGCAGAAGCTACACCCTGAGTGGTCAGGTCTCATCCACGGAGAAGATTCAAGTAGGACAGAAAAATGTTCAGAGCTCTGGGAAAGACGTGCCCTGCAGAGGTGGGTGGATGGGAGGGAGAAGGCGTGGGGCAGGAAGGCTGGTCTTTAGGCTGCCAGGGAGGTCAAGCTGACAGGTGTCACTCTCTGAGCCAAGGGGATACCTGTTTGAGTGTAGGGAAGAGACGGAAGCTAGGCACCAGGAGGAGTTGGGCTCAAGACTGGTGACCAAAGGGACCAAAGAAGAGAGAAGAGTCAAGGACAACACTGGAGACCCCAAGCTCACACAGGTAGATCACTGGGGATTTATTTCAAGTTTGTACTGGGCATCGTTGGGAGTTAGTCCCAGGAAGCAGGAGAGTTCTTTTTCTAGGAAAGCATGCCAGCCAGGCGATAATAAAAGAACAGCCAGTCCTCTGGAGCCATGGGTTCCACATCAGTGCATCCAACAAACTTGGACATATTTTTTAAAAAATCATACTGTTCTGAGCATGCACAGATCTTTTCCCTTGCAATACTTTATTCCCTAAATGATACAGTATAACAACTATTTATATAACATGTACATTGAATTAGGCGTTATTAGTCATCTAGAGATGATTTAAAGTACACAGAAGGATTGTATGTCGGTTATATAAAATGCTATGCCATTTTCTATAAGGACCTTGAGCATCTGGGAATCATGGTACCCACAGGGGTCCCAGAATCAGTCCCCTGTGGATACCAAGGATGACTGGTTTTTGCTAACTGGTGTGAGGTATGGAAATGACCCTTTGGGACAGCCAGTGTCTTAGTCTGCTTAGGCTGCCATCACACAGACTGGCTTGAATAACAGGAACTGACTTTCTTACAGTTCTGGAGGCTCGAAGTCCAAAGTGAACATCCAGGGTTGGTTTCTGGTGAGGCCTCTCTCCCAGTCTGCAGATGGCATTTCCTTGCTCTGCCCTTTCTGTGTGTGTGGGTGCAGAGAAGGTGAGATCCATGGTGTCTCTTCTTCTTTATTAGAGCACAGTCCTATCATTGTCCCAATAGGACTAACTTATGATCCCATGACCTTATTTAACCTTAATTACCCTTCGAAGTCCCTATATCCACATAGAGTCACCATGGGCAATTAGGATTGCAGCATATGGATTTTAGGAGCCCACAGTTTGGTCCACACTATCTTGCCTGCCCTCTGGAATGCCAGATATTGGCTTTCTTTCTTTCTTTCTTTCTTTCTTTCTTTCTTTCTTTCTTTCTTTCTTTTTTTTTTTAAGCTATGGGTCCCAAGGGCATCTGCAGAGACTGGCAAAGTTTAGGGTGTGAGTCAATGTGCAGAAGAACACAGAGGCCTAGGGTACTCACCAACTGGCATCAGAGTGTTTTAATTTTTTCGCAACTGGTGAGGCTTCATTCGTTCAGGCCACAGAAATAACAGCTGTGTAGACTGCATGGAACAGCATGGAATGGCATGGAACAACAGGTGGCAAGTTATGCCCAGCCACCAGGAGCAGGAAGTTTTAGAACAAAACATCCATTAGAGGTTGGTGATGTCGGCAGAAATCTTTAGAATGCAGATTAGATGTTTGCTTTTCAGAGTATCAGGGATCAGCAACGGGTCTGTGGTTGCTTTTTGAAAGAGCAACTTGGTTATATTCTTCTGTCTGAGTCTAAAGGGAGTTGCTGCCTTGAACATCAAAGTCCTCATTACTAACCAGAGGGAGGTACTTCTCTCTCCCCGCTCCCTCTCTCGAAAGCCCAACCTTATCTGGAGGGACCTCTGTCCCCAGAGCTGTAAAACAAGCTTTTTTTTTTTCTGAGCTAACGGTGCACAATAGTGTCAAATTATGTATAATGATTTTGTAATGTGAACTAATGCCACCAGGGACCTCGAGGAAAGTACCACTTTCATTAAACTTATCCAGCAACAGGGTCTGAATATCAATTCAGAGGTGGTGGCAATTCTCAAGGCACATCCATGGGAGGCATAGACAGGTGGCTCCTGGAATACTAAGTCCCATCAGGCACCTGGCACAGTGCTACTTCACTCTGGTCTCCTGTGCCGCCGTGGGACGGGGTGGGACTGATTTATCCCTCCCTCCTCTTCACCTGGGGACATCAGGCCTTGTGAGATTCGTTGCCAGCAGATGCTGGGGGTGGCAGGGGCCTCTTTGTCTGAGACACGCTCCCAGCTCCCGGAGATCCTACCGCCCTGCTGATGGATCACAGTGGGCACCTGGGCATTGCCTCAGAATTAATGAGACCTCCAATTACATATATTTGCTTCAAGGAACTGTACGGGGTGCTGACCCCCATATATCAGAGTTTCTCCACCTCCTTAGTATTCTTTCGGAAGAAGTAGCTAATTATAAGAAAAATCATCCCCAAGAAGGACACATGGAAGGGACCTCAGAAGAAAATAATAGAGAAGGGCCACCTCTCCAGCTTGGTGCCTGGCCCAATGAGCCCTGCTCTGGAAGTCTGCGTGGCCCTCCCTGCCACCCAGCGCAGCGGGACCCCACCTGTGTTCAGGCCACCAGCACCACGAGATGAGAGCCAAGACAATACGCAGCCCAGCGGACCCACGCCGTTTTTCCGACTCTGCTAATCTTAATTGAATCAATCTCCCAGGCTCTCGTGACAGTGAAAGATTGCTCAAATCTGGGAGGCCAGGCTGGACAGGACTCCTAGAAGAAAAAAGTCTTCCTTAATCATTAATTTGTCCATTCCCTCCCATTTGGCTTCATTCTTCACTGTCTTGCTCCTGCCCCCCACCCCCCTTAGTAATCACTCCTAAGTGTTGTTCCCAATCGGTTCCCGGGGCCAGCAAACAATTTGCTGGAAAGGACACAGCAAAGCGTCCCCCACCCCTCCACACTCTCTCTGTCCTGTCTCTCTCTCCTCTCTCTCTCTGGTGGGCTTGCTCTCTCTTCTTCCTATGAAGTCTAGTTTGGCTTTCATGAAGTCCAGGGAGGTCTCTGGTACTATTTGCTTTACACATTGGTGAACAGGTTTCCAGCCACCTGTCCCCAGGAGCTGGAACTACTGGGAAACCAACTGGTGTGAGGTGAATCATCGGAAAGAATGCCACAATTATAGGCTGTGTCCCCATCCCAGCGAACGGCTCATATAAGAAATGGGACTTTGAGATGGATACCATCACCCCAGGTCCACGTAGGACTGCACATACAGGTCGACGCTACACTGTGTACAACCAGATAAATGAAAAGTTGGGCTCCGTTGGTGTACAAGGACTCGAAATGCCTTCTGCATTCACATATACCTAATTAGAACAAATAAATAAATTTAAAAAAAAGAAATGGGACTACGGAATCCTTGACACGTCTCAGAAGGTTCCAGCTTGTGGAGGGAACCCAGGGGAGGCTTCACTACTGAGCCCCAGCCCCAGCCCTTCTTATTTTTTTTTTTATTTTGAGACAGGGTTTGGCTAAGTTGCTTAGGGCCTTGCTAAGTTGCTGAGGCTGGCCTTGAACTTGAGCATTTTACTGAGGGTTAAAGCCCAGATCCTCCCTGGGGCCTACAAGGCTCTGCAGACTCGGGCCCCCAGCTGCCTCTCTGATCTTATATTCTTTTCTGTCACTCATCCACTCCGCCCACCGACTCCAAAGGTGTTCCTCAAAGGTGTCCACCATGTTGCCCCCTCCAGCCTCTCCACGGGCTGTTCCCTGTCCTGCACGACTCGTTCCCTTGCTCCCTTTAGATCTCTAGTTGAGTGTCACTTTGTCCAAGAGACATTCGCTGACTTCCCTATCTAACAGAGTACCCTTGTCACTTGACTTACCTTTCCTCTTGGCACTTGCTGTCATCTGATCCATCATCTGTTTATTTTCCGTCCCCTCTACTGGATGGTAAGTTCCATGAGAAGCTTGTCACGGAAGACATGCTCTTTAAATATTTGTTTAACCAACGACTGTTGTGGCAGTAATGAGATTCACCAGGAGGCCATTAATGACTGGGGCCTCTCGAAAGAAAAGTTTCACGATTTCAAAATTTATAAGATATCTCTTAAAATATCGCATACTAATCTCAAATCTTCAAATACCCGCAAGGTCCAAAGAGGATTCTCTCTATCAATTAATAATTAGCAGTGTTTAGCAGAGCTAAGGAAGACACAGGAATTCTCCTGTTGGACTTCCCATCCAACACCATCTCTGCTGCCACCAGACAGCATGTCTTTGTGGTCCAGGTCCAGTTCCTAGGTGAGTTGCCACTCACACATGGATTTATCGTAGTCTTGTGGGCTGTTCCCTGGACCCTACAGGCCAGCGCCCCTAGGCTGCTCTGTGTGTAAATGCCAGGTGGTAAAACAAATAAAACCCACTGTTCCTCTCTCATGCGTGGCCATAAATCAGTCCCAGCCTCACTCATGGGGCTGGAGTGAAGTCTGATTTATACAGTTTGTGAGATTTATGGTGTAGTCATTTAATATATATATATAAAGACCTCTCAAACATGAGTTCTCTCACATAAATTCCAGAGCTAGCAAATGTTTGGAAACTTGTGTTTTCTTTGGATGACACTGAACATACCTCCCTCATCTTAAGGATCACCGAGGTTGGGAACTTTCACTCCTGAAATATCCCTACAAGTACCGAGGCTGTGGAGCTGATGGGACTCATACTGTGCGCTTCTCAGGTACAAAGTCGATTGGTTGTTTATGCTGGGGTCCGCGCAGAGAGTGGCGAAGTGGAACTTCACCTTGGACCCCAGGCTCTCCCTTGGCCTTGGAGGAGATTTTCTGTGGAGATAGCTGACATCACCAGATGACTCTGTGTCTACGTTTGGGTTTCCCTGGAAAAGTTGATGGGTGGGGTGGAAGGTAGAGCGCTAGCAAGTTCCCTACCTTGGAAATAAGGAAATGATCCCATATTGAGCTTTGAACAAGTTTGCAAATAAAGCCTCAGTCTCCTGATCTATAGAACGAGGGACGGATGAGCACTGCTGAGATCTTTCATATTCTACTTTTTGATTTGATCCTCTACAAGGGAAGATATCTATCCTGATTTTTCTTTGTATTTTTACAGGGTTGGGTATAAGGAGTAGGGTCCCTATGTTGGCTAAAGAGAATTTGCTTTTTTTTTTTCTTTCCCCATCAGAAATTTAGAGTAATGATGAAGGTAAGGGAGGACTCTTCTTTAAATCTGGAATGTTCTTCAATGGCTCATGACAATAAAAACAGTTCTTTATTTGATTTACTTTGTATATGTCCTTTGAGAAATACCAGAGGATTTCAGCCTCAGGAAGGTTTATGCACAAAGGAAGTCCGAGCCACCTTTTCTTTGCCTAAAATGTGATAGTATTTTTTTGTGTGTGATATTTGTCAATCAGATATTTGTTACATACGTCTTCGGGGCCAAGCCTTGTCATTTCGAAAGCAGTGGGGGGGGACTTGGGTATTTTCCACCACTCAGAGAAATGATCAATGTTGCCATATGCACACTTGTATGAAATATATATATATTTTTCCTGTTTAGGTGACAGTTTTAGGATCCTTCTGAGCAATGATAAAAAAAAAACACCCTCGCAGTTATAATGTGTGATCATTTTGCCTTTCATTATAATGCAGAATTTCTCCATGCAAAATCAGGCCAAGATATAAGCCGAAACCCAGGGGCAAAATTCATTCATTATGCATGTACATTATTTCCCCCAAATATTGATAATACTTTTCATAATAATTATTTTACATATATTAGCTCTTGCTGCTATATTAGTATTAAAGATACCTTTATTAATCTTGAATATTTTGCTGAATAATAAATAGGATCTCAGAGGCTCGAGTTAAAAGCTGCTCTTAGCTAGGATGCTGTAAATCAGTTGTTTTATGAATAAAATTGGCTCCCATTTTTTTTTTGTCCTCGGGATTGCTTATTTAAATAATTTTCTCATTTATTGAATGCGTGAGTGAGTGTGTGTGTGTGTGTGTGGTTTTAACCAGACACAAGTGCCCCTGATGCCAACCTCCCTCTTGGTTCTTTTTCTCTGTTGGAAAAAAAAATGCAAAATCACATAAACCTTCCTCTAAACTTCAGTCTGAAAGGGCAAAGGATCTGCATGATTTAGTAGGCAATAGGCATTTCCGTCCCAGGGGTCGCACCAGCTAAAGTTCCTCTACAGCTGACGGAGCCCATGGCAGAGGGGCACATGCAGGTCAAACATCGCTGGCCCCATGGGAGCCACACCCTCCTGGAACACAGCACCCACCACGCAGCACTGACCCTGGCCTCTGTCCCCTCTCCAGCTTTCTTAAACGGACACCCCCTTGGTCCCAACTTTGCCTACTTAGGACTGGAGATGGCAGCAGAAAGACAAAAATAACAGTTATTGAATATCTACTGGGTGCCAGCACATCAAGGCAGGTGGGATTATTCTTATTTAAATAGATAGCAACAATAATGCAAGTTAAGGACACTTCATCCAAAATTCTTGGGACCAGAGGAATTTGGGATCTTGGATTTTCTCAGATTTTAGGATATTAACATAATGTGTATATGTGTGTGTGTGTGTGTGTGTGTGTGTATGTTTCTCTCTCTTTATACATACACACACACACACACACACACACACACACACACACACAATCTTAAGGCACCCAGGCTGGAGCTGTTGGGCAAGGATGTGGTAGGACCTTTTCCTTCCTACTGCAACAGGCCAGGCATGAGACATGGCCAGTGAACTCAGAACTCTACAGACAAAGACCTGATCTGGTGGGACTCAGTGTGTGAGAGACACACACACACACACACACACACACACACATCTACCCGCACATACACCTTGGAGAAGGGACCCAAGTCTAAAATCAGAATTCATTGCAGTTCATATGCACCATATACATATAGCCAGAAGGTAAGTTCATAGAATATTTTTGTTAATTTTGTGCCTGTAACAAAAATTTCACAGTGTAGCATCATGTCAGGTGCTCAGAAAGGTTTGGATTTTGAAGCATGTCAGATCTGCAGCCTAGAGTTAGGGTTAGGGTTAGGCTTAGGGTAAGGGTTAGGGTTAGGGTAAGAGTTGGGGTTAGGGTTATGATAACGGTAATGATAATGGCTGACATTCATGGAGAACCGTGCGCCAGGCTGCGGAGGCACTTGCTCCCTGACGCTCACCCCGTCCACTTGACCCATTTGCCTGTGAGGAATCAAAGTCTTGGAGAGGTGAGAGTCAGGATTTAACCTCAGGCTGGTGTAATTCAAAATCCCCGAAAGCCCATGGGAAATATGTCTGAGATGCATGTTGGGGACAGGCTGTGATGTGAAGGAAAGGGCAAGGCCACAGAGTCTGGTCCTGCGTGTCCCTGAGCAACCCAGCTCAGGGGAGTCCCACCTGCCTCGGTGGGCAAGCTGTCCACAGGAGGCTGATGTGACTGTTGGAAGGACAGCTTGGATGTGACCCACTGCAGCAGTGCACCCTGTCCCTTGGTTGTGCTGTTCAGTAGCTTCATTTCATCATACCAGTGAGCAAGGAATCCTGGGTGGAGACCAGGGGCTGGTCCAGCTGTGGCACACTGATTGACTGACAGGGTCTGCCTGGGGTTGGAGAGTCGCAGGCCACATCACCATCGATCGGTGATGCCTTCGGCATTAGTGAGTTTCCATTACCACGACAGAGTACTTGAAGCAGGCTACTTATGCAGAAAAGAGGTTTTTTAGCTCACAGTTCTGGAGGTTCAAAGTCCAAATGGCACACTGCATGCTTGGTGTTGGGTGCCAATCCTCGGCTGAATCACGTCCAGTAGACGGCAACAGCAGGGAGGCAGAGAGAGCAAGAAGATTATGTCTCAAACCAAGAAGCAGACATCTGGGTGGGGCCAGGCTTGCTCCTTTCATGATAAAGACTTGAGGCCTCCTTCTAGAAGTCCCTCTTGAGTGCTCAGTCCCCAGTGACCTAGGGATCTCTCACTGGGCATCTCCTCTCAAGGGTTCTACCACCTGCAATATTGCCACTCTGAGCTCCGAGCCTCCAGTCCTAGTAGACCCTTGGAGGACATTCAAACCACATCAAGGAAGAATGGCTCCCACGGGCACAGGAGGGGAACTTGGCAGTGAGCACAGGGGCTGTTTGCTGTTCCTGAGCTGGATCCCGTGAAGGCTGGGCCACCTGTCTTACAGAGGGTCCTTGCTGGGAACTTGGACTCATACATGATTCTCACATTCGGAAAAGAAAAAGATTCCAGCAAAGGGGGTGTGGAGTTTTCCAAGACCACACAAGACCGCAAAGAGGAGAGCAGAGTACAGGCTTCTCAAACGCCTTTAAGCTGCTTCTCCATGAGCAACTCCTCATGGCCCTGACAGAGAGAGAAGCAAGGCTGGTGCCATCTTCCTCACATGGCGCATGCCTGGCCGAAAGAACCTTATTCACTGTCTGCTTGTCCTGTTGGTGCAAACATCCGGAGAGCATGACCTTGGCCTGACCTGTTTGCTGGACTATCCTCACACCTCTAGAGCTGTGCCTGACATTCAGTCAATGTTTGTCGAATGAAGCAGTGAAAGTATGATGGATGGTTCTAGAGATTTCCCTAGGACCTAGGCTTTCCTTTGCGAAATCCCCAGGATTCATCTCAGGTTCATCTTTCCCTAACTCTTATCTTTTGGTTTTGACCACTGTCTGGGGTTCTGGATTTTATTTCTCACTTCATCTAGCATCAGGCCTTATTACCACTTAATCAGGACCCACATGTCTTCCTTGGGAATAGTCCAGGGCACAGAAACATATTCCTGGAGTAATTTGTATTCTTAAATATGGCCTCCTCATTTCCCACAGCTGGGGGCAGCCTGGCTTAGCCAGGTTTTAGATATGCATATTATTATGTAAATGTACTGGAATTGAATATAATTTCCTTAAAAATATATTTTTTTCCAGTGGAAAATAGTTCTTCTTGCAGGAGGAAACTAGCCCGGCAGTAGCTGAAGAAAGCCTCATTGTTTGCACAAAGCAGGCAGGAGGCATGTCAGGGAGCAATTTTCAGAATTAATAATGATAATAAAAATAGCTAGAATTCAATTTGATACTTGCTGAGTGCCTGAACACTGAACTAATCCCATTAAAATGTTTCCTCCGTTATGCTTCCGAACAACCATAAAAGTCCTTTTTAGGATCATCCCCAGGTCACAGATGGGTAAACTGAGGCAAGGAGGTGGTTACCAAGGTTACCCAGATGGATGCAGCAGGGGTACCTAACATGGTTCAGGATGAGCCTGCAGTTCCTGCCTTCCAAACTCTGTCATTCTGGCTCCAGGCACCCCAACTTTCAGTCATCTTCAAATTCAGCTCAGAGGGCATGTTTATGGAAACGTGCTCTGTGCTGCTCTTCATACCTGTGGCTGTATCACCCCAACTGTTTACAGTTCACTCTCAGGGATAACTGGAAGAAGCCAGATATTTCTGGTTAACCAAGTGTGTGAAATAAATCAGAACTCAACCCAGCTCCAACCCAACTCGCAGAATCAGACCCTTGTGACTTTCTAAATGGGAATTATATTTGTATCAAAAGAGCATTTTTGTTCTCCTTCCAGAGACTCTGGAGGAGAGAATCCAGGGCAGATTTTACTTCTTTCTCTAAAGGGACATTAGAAATCCCAAGCACACATGCATCCCATAGACTTTTTCTCCACATGACTAATCCAGTCTCCTGTGACCTCTCTTTAGTGGGATGGGGACGCAGCAACGGAGCCTGCAGCTTCCGCCGACCCCAAACATTTAGTTACATTAATCACGGAGCGTTTTTGGACTTTGAGCATCCAGAATGAAAGACACTTTCTTGGGGAGACATTGATCAAACAGTCTACAGGTATCTGTACATCGAGGGACATTAATCATTTCTGCATTATCTCGCTCACCAGTGGAATATGTAAATGTGATTCCTGTCAATGATAAGGGGAAGTGAAATTATTCTTAGAGATTGGTCCATCTGGAGCTGTTGATACAATCTTACCTAAGACAATAGGTTGTAAAGATAAATTTTTTAGCATTACTAATCCAGCCATGCCAATACCCATGGAGAATGGGGAAATTTAAAACCAAACCAAAGATGTACAGTCAGTGCAAGAGAGGAAAACAAATCCCAGTTCTCCTTTAGTCCCTGTAACATTATTTGGCAGCCTAGTGAGAAAGATGCTTTCTGCATAATTAAGAACAACATTTCTGGAAGGGTCGCGGTAGGCATTTGGAGACAGTGTCCTGGCAGGGTTTACATCCGGCGAGAGACTTCACTCTTAAATAAAACAAAGGCCTGAAAACCCAGAATGCAGTAGATGTTGCATCAGACTCAAAATCCAGGAGTTCCATCTTCACAAGAAGAATCTTTCTAGAACCTTCTAACCCATCAACTACTCCTGACAGAGTTGAAAAAAAAATGTCAATAGATGGACTGGAGCATATCATACTAAGTGAAATAAGCCAGTCCCCCAAACCCAAAGGTGGGATGTTCTCTCTGATGTGTGGATGCTAACCCATGCGACTCAACAGCTTACCACGTGAAGCAAATCCCTCCCTGTCTCTGGCGCATTTCTGTCATCTGTAAAATGAAGTGAGGTTGGGCAAAATGCGCTCTTCTCCTTGCCAGAGTGTGAGGCCTTCCACATGCTCCATCTTCTCTGTCAAGGTCAAGAAAGTCAGCAAGTGCAGTGGAGGCCTGGGAATGCTGACCTTCAGGGACATGTCCTGCTTTCCTGGTTGCCAAGCCATGGTGCCCAGAGACTCCGGGTTGCTCAGCGTTGGTGATCTTGTGGGGTTCCCTGTTATGGAAGAGGGTTCTCGAGAGAGGCCCCATCCACTGGGGTGAAGACTGTTCCAATGGAGTTCACATTACCCAGGAATCATTGCAAGAAGTGCTCTCCCTTCAGAGATCTCTTGTTTCTTCAAGTGCAGAGGCTAAGAATGTCTTGCTAAAGGTTTCAAAATTCAACGTGACCCTGCGAGATCATGGGAAATCAACAGCAGGAGCGAGTTTCCAGGATCTTCTACCTACCTACCCTGCTTTATCTTTATAAATCAAAGAAGGGGAAAGTTCTAAGTTGGTACTTTTCAGCTCCAAGTTGGGAAAGGAGATAAAGGGGTTTCCATGAGCATGAGAATGATCTTTCTCAGCAGTTAATGATGGACGAGCACGAGGAGGGTTATTAGGAACTGTCTCTTTGGGGACCTTTAAGAAATGGACTAAAAGAGGACTCGCCCAGAAAGAAAGAACAAGGTAATTTCCTCCTATGATGTCAGCTTCCAAAAGGTCACCGATGTTCTGTTCTCTTCCCCCAAATCCTTAGGTTTCTTCAAATAATCCATTACGAACCTGACATCCACAAATTAGCCTAAATGTTCTTTGGACTTTAACGGAGTAATGAGTTCCCTGGCTTTGTTATCCCCTGGTGAAGGCTGAGCAATGTCCCTCAAGCTCTGCCCGCTGCCTGCTTGGTGTGGTCATCACTTGTCCCACCGAGAATGTTCTCTTCATGCTTCCTCTTTTCAGAATGAACAGTCTTCATTTCTTAAAGCTTGTTCTCCTATACAATTGTCAGTGAAATAACCTTATTTCCTTTGCTGTTTATCACACCCTTTCGTAGCAGGATGATTGGGCGTGGGGAGGCTAAAATATACAATGATAGGTTTATGTGTTTTGGCCACTCACTAGAACAGTCTCCAAACCTGTTTGGATGAACTAGTTCATCAAATCTCTAATAGGCATAACTTGAGAAAAAAATTGTGTTTGGAAAGTTCTAGGTTAAAGAGTAAAATATAGTGTTCAGCTGAATGCAGGGTCCCGCCCCCCCCCCACCCCCAGCTTTTATTAACACAGCAGTGAGCCGAGGGTCTCAGAGATGCTGAGGATAGTACTCAGCATCTCCTACATTTATGTGGCCAGAGAATCCTCTTCTCTCAACACACCTCGTGTGACAAGTGTCCACAGAGCACATTTGGGGGAAAGGCTTAGTTGAAGGCTACCTGCTTGGAGTGTGGTGATGTTACCAACCAGCCTGAGGATGTTTTGCCCAATTTGGGGTAGAGATGAGGAAAAGTCAAAATATAACTCTATTTATTTATTTTAATTTATTTCTTACATACATGACAATAGTGGAGTGCATAGAATATTACTCAGCCCTAAAAAAGAATAAGATTATGGCATTTTCAGGGAAACGGATGGCATTAGAGAAGATTAGATAAGTGAAGTTAGCCAACCCCCCCCCCAAAAAAAAACAAATGCCGAATGTTTTCTCTGATATAGCTCTTTTTGATGTTACCAGTTCCTCCAAGTGTTCTTTTTGCTTCATTTGAGATAGAAATCAAAAGGGGTCAAGAAATACCCCCTGAAGAAGGTTTTTGTGGGCTTAAACTCAAACATAAGGGAGATAGGGCATAATTGGGGGTCCTCAGACTGCACCCAAAGGACTCCAGAAGCTTATACAGAAGAACAATAGACTCACGCAGGCACAGTCAGCTGTTGCACAGGATCCCGGGATTGCTGCACTCACCTGGTCAGTTCTCGGTTCCCCAGGGACGGGAATGCCTTGACCCAGCGACCTGCTGCAGCCTGTTGGAGCCCTCCAAGCTTGGCCAGTGAAATGTGGTGGAGGTGCTCACGACTGCCACCCCAGGAAGGTCATGCAGTGGTCAAATGCAGGTCTGTTGCCACCGCAGGGGTCCTGGGAAGGCTTGTGGGAGGAGGCAGCAGCTCCCGAATCTGGTCTTTGTGGAAACAAAAGTTTTGAAAACAGTTGGTTTTCCACGGGAAACCTTAGTGGAGGATGAGCCCCGCCCCAACCCCAAGTTGTCTCATTAAGAGAGTTTCCTGGGCGGGCTCACTGTTCTAGAAAGAAAGTAGATGACGTTAGTCATGGATATTACTTGTGAGGTTGAGAATTCATGCTAACTTGTGAAATTTACTTATTAAAAGGATACTTTGTAAAAAGGAGATTCTCTCATATTCCGCTGATGGGATTAAATATTAATATAGCCTTTCTAGAAGTTGATTTCACAATGCTTGTGGAAAATGTGAAAGGGCTGATACACAGTAAGTAGCAATTCCTTTTCCAGGAACTTATCCTAAGTAAATGATTATTAAAGTGCACCAGGACTTTAATTTTGATAATCCATATTCTGATATGGCTTATAAGGTTGATATTTGAAATTTAATGATTGGAATGTCAAGGATATCAGCTAACCAGAACAGGTACCTTCTATGGGGCCTTTGTGGGGTTGGACCCACACATAACAACTAAATTTAATCACTGATTCTTTATCAAAAAGGTTAAAATCGAAAAAAAAAAATTCACATTTGGGAATAGTTACATAGGTTGTGTTACATGTATGTAATGAAGTATTTCTTCACTATCGATAGTAATGCTGGTAAAGGACTCTTCAATAGTATAACTATTCTTCAAATATTATGTGGTAAAAGCAAAGTAAAACTGTGTATAGATAGTGATTCTGTTTTAAAAATAGACTATATATGCATGGATGGTGATTGAAAAGATACACACCCAAATATTAACATTGGTTATCTTTGGGTGGAAGATTCCAAGTAATTTTGTTTTCTTCACTTAAAAAAAAATATGACTTGCAGACCAAACCTGGACATCCATTTTTATAAATAAAGTTTTATTTGAACACAGTCAGGCCGAGTCACTTGTGTATTGTATATGAATTACACTACGGCCCCAGAATTATAGTTAGTGTACCAGAGAATGAAAGGTCACAAAACTGAAAATATTTACTAGCTGACTCTTTACAGAAAACATTTGAAGAATCCTGGTCTAGATTATATGTAATGAACACGTTTCCCTTGAATAATAAAACAGCTTAATTTTAAAGCAGAAAATAATGAACCATAAGGTTCAGCTCTCAAAACTGTTGCTTTTTAAGGATGAAAATGTGAAGAAATCCTCTTCAGTCATTTAGTAACATTTATTTCCAATATTCACATTTTTCTGGGAAGTTTTAAAGTGAAAAATCTATCAGAAATCTAGATGTTTTCTGAGATGGAAATCATCACAGAGAACGTGTAGGTAGAAGTGTTGGAATTTTCAGACACAATTAAATTTGAACCAAGAAAGATGCCAATAAGATCCATCTTCCCTGCCTGGCCATTTCCCTTCTCCTTGTTCCTAATGACTTCCAGGAAGATGACAATCACACATTTGTTATACACCAAATGTTTGTGTCTCCTTGAAATTCAACAGTTGAACCCCCAGTTGAACCCCCATCCCCATTGTGAGAGTATTTGGAGATGGGTTCTTTTGGAAGTGATAAGGACATGAGGGCTGAGCCTTCATAAGTGGCATTAGTGACCTTATATAAAAGAAGCCCCAGAGAGTCCCTCCTTCCCTCTGCCGTGTGAGGACACAGTGAAAAGACAGCAATCTGTGAACCAGGAAGCCTGCCCAGGGCAGGCAGCGGACCTCCTGCTGCCTGAGTCTTGAACTTCCTGGCCTCTAGAACTATGAGAAAGACATGTCTGATGTTTAATCTGCCCGTCGATGGCATTTTGTAATAGCTGCCCGAACAGACCGAGGTCACATCACACTCAGACTGTTGAATGGCTGATCCCCTCCCCTGCTTCTTGAAGTCCAGCTGCTTGTCTTGTGATCCTTCTTCTGTTTTCCCCAACTCCCACCTTTTAAGGGATCAGAAGAGTCTCTTCTGGAACATAGGTTATCCCCTAAGGAAAGACTAACAGTATTCACCTATGGGGATCCTCCAAAGCAAAACACCATCTCTGACCATCCACACACGCAGTATTTCTTAGTCACTTTTTGGAATATCTCTATGAGATATAAACAGCCTGAGGTCTGCAGACATTTGAGAAGTCTTCAATATGAAAATTAAAAAAAAAAAAAAAAAACAAACCATTCCTCCCACCAACCAACCAAACAACAACAACAACAACAAAATGAAACCAAGAAATAAGACAATAAAGTAGCCAAAAGATTTTTCTTTTAAAATATCAGCTACAGAGTGATGAGAATAAACCTATGAAAAAATATTGAAAACCAACAAGTATGTATTAAGAGTTCTTGAGCACTGAAATATGACTGTAAATAAATGTTAAGTGGAAGAACTGGAGGATCCAAGTTGAGGAAATCCTTCTGAAATCCATAATGAAAAAGGATGGCTCTTAGGAGGAAAAGAATGTTTTAAAAACACAAAGGCTGGGGCTGGGGTTGTGGCTCAAGTGGTAGCGCTCGCCTAGCATGCGTAAGGCACTGGGTTCGATCCTCAGCACCACATAAAAATAAAGGTATTGTGTCCACCTAAAACTAAAATAAATAAATAAATAAATATTAAAAACAACAACAACAAAAAACAACAAAAAACCAAAAAGGCCAAACCCATGAGTTCTTTACCTAACAGAAAGTGTAGGGAAAATTCATACAGAAAATGAAGACAAAGAAATAATCAAAGAAAAAATACAAGAAAACTGCCCAGATGTCTTCAAAGTCAGTGACCCGCTGGCCTTGATGAATAGAAAAGGGTTGACACTGGGCTCCTAATGGTGAAATTCCAGAACATCAAGGGTAAAGACAAGATCCTAAAAACTATCAGAGAGTTAAAAATAAAATGTCATACTTAAAGATTGGAGATGACTTCTCAGCTGCAAAGGTGGAAGTCAGAAAACAAAGCAGTACCCTGAGAAAAGATTGAGAAGAGATTCTTCTTACCCTAGAATTCCATATCTGGAAAATTCTTTATCAACATTTTTTGTTTGTTTGTTTGTTTGTTTGAAGTGAAAAGGTAAAAAAAAAAAAAAAACTGCTGGGCAGTTACTCAAAGATTCATTTTAACAGAATGCAGGCTGTGTAAGTCAGCTTGGGCTCTCCTGACAGAATTTCAGAGATGGTGCAGGCTAGACAACCAAAGAGCATTTTCTCCCAGTTCAGAAAGGGTTGGTTTCTGGTGAGGACCCTCTTCCTGGATGGCAGATGGTTGCCTTTGTGCTGTGATCTCTCATGGTGGAGGGCGAGGACTCTGATTTCTCTGCATTTAAAAAAAAAATTGTTGTTGTTTGTCAATGGACCTTTATTTTACTTATTTATAGGCACTACTGAGAACTGAACCCAGTGCCTCATGTATGCTAGGCAAGCGCTCTGCCTCTGGGCACAGCTCCAGCCCTGGTCTCTCCCTTCTTATAAGCCTCCTTCAGCCTTATCAGGGCTCCTCTTATGACCTCATTAATCCTCATCACCTCTTCACAGGCTCCATCTCCAAATATATTCCCCATGGGGGCGAGAGCATCAACATATGGATTTTGAGGGGGAAAACATTTACACTTGAACAAGAATGTAACCCAGAAAGGAGGAAGAGAAATCCAGGAGGTCGCAGTGAGAGGCAAGGAAACCCCCAGTTTTATAGCAGAACTGAAGAGCACCCAGCCCAGCTTGGACCCCCAGATTGTCCCTGGGGAGGCATTCAAGAAAAATACGTGTTCAAAATGAAAACTTAAATTGAGAGGGCGTTGAGGTTGGTGAGGGCAGGGAGCAGCGTGGGGAGGAAGGACCAGTTTGCATTGGGTATAGAAGATAAAGTCAATGAAAACCACAATAGTAGCTGGGCACAGTGGTGCATGCATGTGATCCCAGAAACTTGGGAGGCTGAGCAGGAGGATCCCTAGTTCAAAGCCAGCCTCAGCCACAACAAGGCTCTAAACAACTCAGTGAGACCCTGACTCTAAGACCCTGGGGATGTGGCTCAGTGATTCGAGTTTCCCTGAGTTCAATCCCTGGTACCAAAACCAAAACGAAAACCAAAACAAAATCAAAAGCAAACAGATAAAAGCCTGACCATAATTTATTCCAGGAAGGAAAAAAAAATAACGTGTACAAACAAGGAAAGTGCATGTAGCTCACGACTTTAGCACATCCAAACCATGGCACAGGGACTGAGTTTTGAGTCCCAGTACTTTCTAGATGGAGCCAATTTTCTGAACTCTGATGACCTTTTCTATAAGATGGACAAAATAATAAGACTCGCCTTGGAGGGTTGTTCTTAGGATTCAATAACAGTAAAGAGTGCTTGCTTGTGTTCACTATGGTTATTAGGGCTGTTAGTGGGGAAGAACATTCTGGAACTGGCAACTGCCTCGGCAGGCTCTTCAGTGTTGAGTCATCCAGGAAGGGAAGGAAGAGTGGGATGAGAGGTGAGTCACTCAGCCATTTCAAAGCCAGGGCCTGCGCTCTCCGTGCGTTTTCCTCCTAGTGCCCTTGGCATCCCCATTTTACAGGTGAGCAAACCGAGCCCTCGGGAAAGCAAAATGACTCACGTGGCCAGGGGCTGGCAAGGGCAGGTGTGGAGCCAGATGTTCTCACCCCAGGGCTCTTGGCTGAGGCTCTGGGAGGTGGAGGGTCCACAGAGCTTCCGTCCCCACCCTTCCTTACCTCTCCAGGGTCAGGTTCTTTGCCATTTGGCTCTCTGGAGCCAAGCCCAGGGCGGGAAGTTGGATCATCAGCCCTCCTTTCAGGGCATAATTAACCGACTATGAAAACAGAGTCTTCAACCGCGGCTGCTCACCCACCAGGGGAGAGGGGAAGTGAGTGTTTTTAGTACAAACGGAATCATGGAGGCTTAGTAGTGTTTGGTTTGATTTTGTTTTTTAAAGACCTGAGGTGGAACTTGGCATCTACGGCCCCAGCCCAGAAGAAAGGAAGTTTATTTTTTGGGGGGTCACTTTAAAAGACTTTGGCTTTCTTGACTTTTATTTTCATGCATGAGAGACAACTTGCTGCTGCTTTGGCTGAATCTCCAGATCCCTTCTCCCTTCCTTGTCCAAGATTTCTGCTGATTTTTGTTGTTTTGTTTTGTTTTGTTTTGAGCACATGATGGGAGGGAGGTGTCCGCGAGGGACCCAGAGGCAGAGAGACTTGTAAGGAAACTCTAGGGTCTTACAAGTCTGAGCAGAGCCATGCTTGAAGGTCCATTACTGCTTGCAGGACCCCGAGCAGCTTACCTGTCCCCTCTGAGCCTGGTTTTCACATCTCTACAGTGAGAAGGCACCCGTGGCTTGTCCGGAAGACAGGTCTACCCATCATGGTGCCACATGTGATTTGGGGCATGGGCACGTTGGCTTTGAACCCTGGCTCCAGCCTTTACGTGCTGCGGAAGAACAAGTGACTTGCGCCCTTGTTTCCTCATCTATAAGATGGAAATGATATTGTTAAGGATGGGGTGAGGCTCCTGTCACATAATAGGTGCTCAAGAAACCCTGGAGGTTTCATTCGTATTACTGTTGCATTGTGAATCTGGTCTATGCGGTTTCTGAAGGGGAGAAATGGATAATGGTTTGAGTTTAGGTTCATGTGATGGAAAGACTTGAATATTGAGCTAAAAGATTTGGATTCAAGGGTTTGGCATCTGAATTAAAGAGACCTAAGAGGCCATTTCATTCAACCTACTCAAGTATCAGGGGCTCAGGCAGTGACTGTAGATTTCTCAAGTCCCCACTGTGGCTCAATTATAGAAAAGAAAGGCTCCTTGAAGAGGAACTCAGGTGGGAAGGCTTCCTTCCAAGAAATCTCTGAGTAGAGTCCATTGTTGGTGTCTAGAATTCTTTCCAAAGAACTTGGATTAAGGCATCTTTCTCATTGACATGCAAACACATTAAGCCCATAGAGGGCCCTTCACACTTTAGTATGAATTAATTCATAAGAAGACCTCCTGGGTACCAGCTAGCTAAGAGCAGGGTCCTGCTAGGGAGGTCCAGGAGCAGATAAATTGTGACCTAGTGTAGAGGTAGAACCCGGAGCCCTTCTAAATCAACCCCAGGGTGGGTGAGGGTAGAAAAACTGAGAAACTACAAGGCAGCCTAAGGGTGTCCCCATCCCCCTTTCCCAGGGACACCAAATACATACCTCTTACAGTCCAGCCAAGGCTTTTACAGTTTGGAATGTCCTCAGTTGGGGGCAGAAATTGCTCATCCTTCCTGACCACTCAGAACCAAAAAATGCTTCAAAATTTTGGTTGGTGGAAGCTCAAACCTCAGAGGCCGATTTGCAAATGGACCCAATACACTGGGTTAAGCTGTTTCCCCAACCCACAACATCTCTGGGTTATGTTATTATTGCACGCACTCCTTCACATCTGCTTCCAACCGGAAAGGACTTCGGGGCGATTCATAAGAATACATGTTAAATGAAGCAAGATGGTCTCGACCTCGCCCCATGCCCACGTTAAGGAGTAAAGGAGAAGAAATGGGGGTGGCGTGGTCAGCTCAGCCAGGACCAAGGCTGAAAACCATAGTGTATTGATTCATGTAGCTGCCTCTTACTTGATCTCAGTGTCAACTTTGGCCTTTCTAAAAGCACAGATGAAATCTGCTTCTTTTTAAAAAAATTTATTTTTTTTGGTTCTAATTTGTCATATATGACAACAGAATGCATCGCACTCCATATTACCCCTATAGAGCACAACTTTTCATATCGCTGGTTGTACACAAAAGTCTATTCACACCATTCGAGTCGTCATACATGTACTCAGGATTCTGATGTCCATCTCCATCCACCATCTTTTCTACTCCCATGCCCCTCCTTTCCCCTCCCACCCTCTTTGCCCTGTCTAGAGTTCATCTAATCCTCCCAAGATCCCCCTCCCAACCCCTGAGATCTGCTTCTGTAACCAACCTTCAGACAACATTATTATTATTATTATTATTATTATTATTACTACTACTAATGAAGACACGGCTGAGGTAAAGGGGTAGAGTCGTTCCCTCCGTCAACTCCACAATGATCACGAAACCCCTTCCCACTGAGATGAGAGCTCTTCCTTTAGCTTGTTAGTTTATTTATTTGGTACACATTTGTTGGATGCCTGCTCATCTGGGCTTTGGGTATACAAGGGTTAAAATTAAAAGCAAGCTGTCCCAGGTCCTCGCTCCTGGAGTCCTGGGGTGGGGGTGTGTTTGCATTTCATCCAATGCTGAGATGCTCTGCTCTCGGGGGACCCCTTCTCAGTGCAGGGGCTTTGGGGAGGGAGGAAGTGGGTCGAGTCCAGGCAGGAGCACACAAAGGTTTTAGCTATTCCCACGGAGGGACCTTAACACAGGAATTGCCTGCAGGTAGGCGAGGAGCTGAGACTACAGGCAGGGGGTGTGAAGTAGCCCAGGGGTTAGCAGCAGCTGCAAGCAGCAGCCACTCTCCTCCCTGGAGCTGGATGATAGAGTGGAGGCTGAGTCTCCCTAGCCCAGGGACCAGGGTCCCCAGCTGGAAGCTGCAGCTAGGTGCCCCAGGGAATTCTGGGCCACGGAGAAGGGTTGTCTTCTGGAAACCACGGAGAGGCTAAGAGAGATGTCATGGCTGCTTCCTTGCTTCATCCTCCAGTTTCCCACTAGGCCCCTCGTAACCAGCTCTGCTTAGAAGCCAGCTTTTGTGGGAATCTGAGATCCGCAGTTGTCCTGGATGACCCCAGTATGGAGTAGAGCGGGGGACCAGCAATAGGTCTATGTATGAAGAGGTCACTGGCCATGAAAAGAAACCCTCAACAAGACTTTATGTGAGAATCCAAAAGACCAGCTCACCCTAATAGTCAGGGGTATTAACAAAATCCCCTGCCAGTTCTCCTGGAATGATAACCACGGCCTCCCTCTCTCTCTGTCGAGTCCTTTACAACTAGGAACATGCATGTGTGCAAACGCGCTCATGGGGGTGTTCTCGGCAATCATTTTACAGGTGAGGAAGTGGAGACTGAGGAAAGGTAACTCACTTGCCCAAGGTCCTGGAGTGAGCAAGAGGTAAGAGGGCAATCAGAATGCAATCAGTCCAACTCCACATCCTGTGTCCTCAACTCCTCTCCCCCACCCTCTAGGCTCCTGGAACAATGGGCTCTTGAGCTAAGTCAGACCCTGGGCCTGGGGAATCCTGGGACTGAAAAGGCAGCTGTGTAGAACTCGGGTCAGAGCCGCCTCAGGATGCCCCTTCCCCCGACCCACGCACCAAGTCACATCTGAACCTCCAGGGCCTGCCAAAGTCCTGGGGGACAGACAGGCCGATGGGGTGTTGGCAAGGCCCCTGCCGTATTGCTGTGGGGATGAGGTCATCCTTAGCTGGGATCTCCCCGTCTGCTTTCTGTCTGCAGAACCTCTAGCTGTTACCCTGGGGTGTCCACGGGGCTCCTGGAAGCTGCTCTTCCTGTCTCTAGACTTCTGGGTGACACCCTCCCAAACTGGGAAGTAGCTGAGAGGAGGCAGAGACCATCCAGCCACAATGGATCAGCCACTTCCTCGAGGGCATGTCCCCGGGCCCTGCCTCCGTCTCCAATAATTCCTAGATGCCACTTTTGAGAGGAGTCTCCTTGACAAAGTCCAAATGTCAAAAGAAGGAAAGTTAAACCAGGGTGCGGCGGGCAGGCTGGGGGCCCTGGGCCTGGTGATGTGGTGTTGAGACTTTTGTGAGAGTCGGGCCCGTATGCTACAATGTTCGCAGCTTGGGACTCCGGCTTTATCACTCCCTAATCTCTGTTTAATTGCTGTGGTCAATTTACCCTGCACTTAATAACCCACAGCTTGGTATATTGTTTAATATGGTTGACACACACTTTGCTTTAAATGTCAGCACTAGCTGGGCCTGGGGACTTGGCAGGCTCCCCGGGAGAGAGGGCAGAGGAGCCGCATCATCTGCTCAGCGTCTGGGTTGCTGGTATGTTGGCTGCAACTTTTCTTGGCTTGAAGGCTCAGCCACTGCCCGGCGCTGAGCTATTGGACAGGAATTGCCATCCCCTCTGCCTGGCACAGAGGCTCACTGGGTCCTGATCTGCTTTCCTCTTGCCACCCTTGCCCGGGGGCACACAGAGAAGGGGTGTTTGTAAGACAGGCACCCGAAGCTCAGAGACTGTGCAGAGTCCAGGCCCCTGTCGCAGCCCCTCGGCCCTAGTGCTACGTGCGGCCTGGTCCTGCTTGTGTGTTTGTGACCAGGGCCCTCGGGGCAGCGGTTGGGTAAATATCACCCTCTGGTTGAGGGATTGTGCCCACCATCAATGAAGGCAGCTGGGCGGTGATGGCTGCCCACTACCCTCAGGGTTAGACTCAACCAGCAGAATGATGATATTCCCACCCACTCAGCTTCCGATCCTTCTGCTTCTGATGGACTCAGTCATCCGGGAAGCTGTCTTTCAGGTGGCCTCCCAGCTCCTTGTGACTACCCATCCCAACTTTCCTTGGGAACTGCCCTTCCACCCACAGGGCAAAGGTGCCCAGAGGTGCTGGAGGTAGGTACTGGGTGTCCCTGTTTTCCTGGGGGTACCTTTGAGCCACGCTGGGCTAATCAACTTCTCTGTTCTGGAGGAGAGAATTTCAAGATGGAGAGATGGCACAGAGGTGTGTTTTGTGCCCCTGGTAACTATGGTAACTCATAGACTTGGAAGCCCTTATTTGCCCCCCGGGGGCAGATTTCCAAGGAGGCTAGCTTGCCCAGAGGGAAGAACAGGGGGATGTACAGAGATGCACAGGCAGGGAGAACAGAGAGAGCTATTCCGGAAGGTTCTCTACTTCCTGGTTCCAGTGTTTCCCAAAGAAAAAGCATCTCCCTTCCTTTGGCTTCTCTGAGACACTGAAACCTTGTGATAAATTCCTCCTTTTAATGCAAGCCTTGGAGTTGGACCTGACCCTTTTCTTCAAGAGCTCTGCCTCAAGCCACGAAGTCCTGCTCTTCTCAGAACCAGCCAGAACTGAAGGTCGATCCTACTAGAAAGTTGAATCAGGTGCATGAATTTTGGGGAAATGCAGACTTCTTGGGTGGGAGTCTGTCGGTGGCCGTTCTGACCGTGGTGGGGGGATTCATCCCTAGAGCGGGTGTGACCACGTATTCACTGAACTCCTCGCCTTGCTTGGTTTCGCCCGCACCCTGGACATTCGGGGCATGGCTGGAGTCTGAGGTCTGCACCCACAGCCTGGGATGCAGGGAGTTGCTCCAATCTCCGGTCTGGTCCCACTATCCGGGTGACAAAATGTCTTTCCTTCCAGGCTGCTTTGGAAATTTAGGCTCATCCTGGATCCCTGAGAATTTGGGGGACCATCTTCTCCACTGACACTTTTTCCTTGGGGATCTCTCTTGGGAGTCACCCATGGGATAGTGGGTGCTGTCAGCTGGAGTCCCTGCAGGGAGGAAAGATCTTTAGACACGGTAGCCATGGTGGCTAGGTCTGGGGTACTTCTAGAGGCCCGTGAAGATGTCTTCATGTTAATTTCTTTTCATATCAGAAGAATAAATGAATATAAAACAATACCTGTGTAATAAGAAATCTAGTCTGGATTCTATTTGTCTTTATACCAATACTGTTGTAAACTGCTTTAAAAACAATTTTTTTTTTTTAGTGGTAGATGGACACATATAGCTTTATTTTATTTATTTATATGTGGTGCTGAGGTTGGAACCCAGTGCCTCACACATGCATGCTAGGCAAGAGCTCTACCACTGAGCCACAACTCCAGCCCTGTAAACAGTTTTAATTATTATTATCATTTTTTAACGAAGGAAGAGGCCCACAAAATCAAAGGTGTTGAAAGTCCACCAACAACACCATAATGTGGCCTGTCTACACTTCCCACTCCCAGTGTAGATGAAGATGCCATCTTCCAAGGATCCCAGGTGTAGCTGAGCACCAAAGCAAGACGATGTGCCCTGGATTGTCTAAGAGGGTGTCTAGCAGGAGGGAGCACTGTATGCCCCTCTGGCTCACATTTCCCAGCCTTGCCTGCCACATGTTGCTGGGTAGGGATTGGGGTAGTGTGGGAGGGGCTGACCTACTGATCTGGGTCATTAAAGTAATGAGCTCAGAGATTCAGCCAAGCAGAGACTTGAACCTGAGGCAGAAGCTTAGCATGGCTGGAGATCTTCCTTAGTTTTGAGGGACCAGCAGCCCAGAGGTGTGAACAGTAGGTCTTGCAGACCTGCAGGCACTTGAACCCCACTCTGACCTTTTCCAGGCCAAGTTCATCTCAGGGTTTATCTTCTGTGTCACCTCAGCAGTCCACCCGGGAGGGTGCTCTCATGAACACCATTTTATAGACATGGAAACTGAAGTTCAAGGCAGGAGCTAACAAGTGTCAAGGCCAGGATTTTAATACAGGTCCTGTGATATCAGAGCTTGCAAATCCCCCCAATCTTCCCTCCAACCCTCTTGAGCTGGCCAGAGAAGGAGGGCAGCCTAGGGTGTGTGGGGGGGTACTGTTTCCAAGGTGAGATACAAAAGTATCTGTATCTCTATTATTCTGGCCGCATAAAAAGCCACTTTGGGGTGATATACAAAATAAACTAAGAATGCCTTATGTGGGTTTATAAGTAAACATATGCAGTTTGCACACCAATCCCATGATTTCCTGAGTGTTCCTGCTAGAGTAAGGAATGTAAGGTTTTGCAAGTGAGTTGACTTAAAGAAAAGTATACCTCAACAAAGGTACAACTGGCAAATGGGCAAAGCAAAACAAACTTTTACAAACTGTCCTGTATGTGAGAGGGGAAGCTCTGTTGCTCTTACCTCAGAGTCTTTGGCTTTGAGTTATTTTTTGAATCATGCAACTTGAGTCAGGTTTTCAGCTCTTAGACTCAGTTTGCTCATCTCTAAAATGGGAGGGTGGCTGGAAAGAGGCACAGGGGGTGACAGGCAGTGATGTTTGTCAGGCCCCATGCAGAGGGCTTGTGGAAGAGGCAGAGAGGCTCCGGGTGAGTGTTTCTTGCTGCAAGCTCTTGGGTGGGGAGTGGAGAGACATTTTTGGAAGGGGAAGACTGGAGGAATTGGACTTGGAACTTGAAGTTCTCTATGCTTAATTTGACTGGAGACCCACCCTATACTGTCAGGCTTCCTAAGTAACATGATACAAATCCGTTTAATTGAACATGACTCTTAATTGCCAAAATTACCTGTAACACTAGCCTTCCTCACAGCTGTGCCCTCTCTGGGGCTGGTGCCAGTTCTCCGGGGATCACTGGGTCCTTAGGAGCCCAGCCCTGAGGGGGTGGGCTGTCAGCAGGCCCAAGAGCTCAGCGCAAGGCCTCGGAGACGTGGCAAGAGGCCAGAGCTGGAAACCTACCCTTGGCTGCCAAGACCTCTCCACCTGCTCTTCCTAGAATAGTGTAGCCCTCTGCCCTGTCACAGAAGCCCAGACTCTTTCCCTCAAAGCCTTTTCTGATTTCAAATACGGGAGAAGTCTTAATTTTCTTGAAATCACCTTAGATCCTGGAAGTCAGGCTCTGTGCCCATTATTCTTGTTAACAATCACCCCCAGCCACAGAACTCTGGACGCTCAAGAAATGGGACCATAGCATCACTGAGCATTTATAGTGACCAGAGGGGACAAGGACATGGGATCAATCCCGAGAAAGCAGTGGCTATCATAGGTCACTTTTTTTTTTTTTTTTTTTTTTGCTTCAAACAACTTTATCTTCACTCAATAACATGAGATGGTCAAGTGAGAAAGAAAAGATTAGCTCAGATCTACCAGTTATCAGGAAAATGCAACAAATAAAAAGTACATGCAATTGTTCACCCTTCAGATTGCAAATGATCTTAAAGTTTAATAATTTCAGTATTGTATATTGTGGGAAAATGGATTTCCTGGCTTCCTTCCTTCCTTCCTTCTTTCCTTCCTTCCTTCCTTCCTTCCTTCCTTCCTTCCTTTCTTCCTTCCTTCCTTCCTTCCTTCCTTCCTGTTGGTGGTGATGGGGATTGAACTGTGGACTTTTCCATGCTGGTCAATGTCTACCACTGAGCTACATCCCCAGGCTCTGGACTTTTTTTTTTTAAATGGGAGAGTAATTTGGTTAAGAAACTTTGGCAAGATTGCTAAGATTAAAAATGAGTATGGGCATGTCCTTTGATCTAGCAATCCACCTGTAGAGATCTACACTGGAAGGTACTTGTACATGAACCAAGGATAACCTTGCACAAAGATGTTCATGACAGCGTTGTTTAAAAGGTTATTGAAACTTGCTATGGTAGCAGTCACCTCCCTAGGATTTACTTTGTGTCCCTGGTCCCTTCTGGTCAGCAGGAATTCTTAAATAGGGGTAGACCTCAAATGTACAGGCTTGGAAAACTCTTTGTTAAAAAAAAAGCCATGTGTGGGCAGACTCAGTGTAAAATAAGGTATATTTAAAATTTTTTTAAAGCAGATAAAACTCTAGAACAAACCCAGAACAAAACAATTTATGTTTCCATAGGTACACAGAGAATCTATTTCCATGTATTTCTACAGGTGCCTGGTTATCTACAGGAAAGGAACTCACTAAATTAACTATAGCAGTGGGCTCGGACAAGGGATGTGAAGTTGGGGGAGGTGGCTGTAGGAGATCTCAAGCTTCATGTCAGTGTTGGGAAATAATTTTACAGATGAAAATGTTGATGTGCTCTTTGTGAAATAAGTCAACTTATCAGTGGGATTGGGTGAAGGGTATGTGGAGGTGTATTCTATTTGGTCAACTTGTGTATCTGTCTAAATTAAATCGGTCTCCAAAATAAAAAGAACTAAAGAACTAAAATATTATTGAACTCTGTAAAATTGATCGGCGCATAGAGATCCTGTTCCTTCCGGGAGACCCACAGGACATGCCCACCTCTGCCCCAGGTGGACTCTGACCATGACCGGCTTTGGCCCCTTGCATCATGCGAAGTGTTGACTGAGGGTCTTATTCCATGAAATGAAGGAAGGAAGGAATGAGTGAGGGGACAGATGGGCTGTTCCCTTGGAAGGGAGCGGGAACTTGTCCCTTGGTGACCCATTTCTGGTGTATCTGGAGGCTCCAGGGGGGCCGTGACCTACGTGGGTTTAGCAGGAAGTGAGGCTCACACTCTTCCTGGGGTCGGGAGAGGTGAGTATTGGGGTGGTAGGTATTTCTGACCAGGAAGGAAACTTTGGAAATGAAGCTCCTTTAGAGGAGTCCAAGCTGGCCCTTATCCTGGTATCAGAACAGGCCCGTGGATGACTTCTAGATGACTGAGCAGGCTGAGAAAGGGACCTGACAGGCAGGGCTCCTGGAGGGGACCCATGGGCCGACCGTCCACTGTGGCCAGGAATCACACTCCCTGTTCTCTTCCACTCTCCACGTGGGCTTGGGTGGATGTGAGTGCACCATGCTGGTCTTTCCCATGGGGACCTTACTTGGTCTCTTACTTGGTCTTGTCTCCTGTGTTCATTGCCAAGGTTTAGCATGGTAATATAAATATGTTTGCTGTTCTTGTGGGATGAAATCCACCTTTCTCAACATTTGGGGTTTGCAAATGGAAATGGAAGAAGGGTGTGTGTAGCTGACTGTGTGTACTGGGGGCTGGTGGGTGAGCTTAGAAGAAAGAGGAGAGGAGCAGCTGGGGGCAGTGGTGCACGCCTGTGATCCCAGCGGTTCAGGAGGCTGAGGCAGGAGGATCGAAAGTTCAAAGCCAGCCTCAGCAAAAGCGGGGCGCTAAGCAGTTCAGTGGGACCCTGTCTCTAAATAAAATACAAAATAGGGCTGGGATGTGTCTCAGTGGGTGAGTGTCCCTGAGTTCAATTCCTGGTACCAAAAAACAAAACAAAACAAAAAAACAGAGGAAATATGCAGAAAGGGAAATTCAGGACTTAAAGGCATATTTTGGGTGCAAGCTTAAGGTACAATGTCCAGTCATAACCCAGTAGGTGGAGGTACAAGAGAGACAGGGGTCCTTGGTAGATACCAAGAGCCCTTCCTGTCAAATCCCTGATTTTTGGAGTTGGGTAGTGAAGCAAATCTGCTCAGAACACTGCTCTAGGTCTCTTTGCCTTCAGCCTGTTTGTGACTGTCACGTGTTGTAAGCATCTTAACTCACGCGGGTTGTACAACCCAAATCAATTACAAACTGAAATCAGCAGCTTTGCAAAAGATGCGAGCTTTCATGACGCTGATGAAAGTGAGGTTGGAGAACCACTTGCCAGAGCTCTCAAGGCTGGTATTCAAAGAGGCCCTACCTGGAGCTGGCCGCCAAGAAAGGGGACATCAAGTGGGGTAATGGCATGGTGCATGCTCCACCAAAAGTAAGTTGAATATCAAGGTATTGAGAGTTTCTGGAGAAAATGAATGAAACTCTGATTTGTACACAAAATGGCCTTTCAAAATAACCTTTCTGCTGAAGTCAAATATGGAGGGAATACTGTTTTATCGATCCCATCACTTTATAGGAATTAAATGCTCAGAGCAGAAATTGTCCCTTGTTCTTAAAACAAGTGCATAGTGGGAGTGAGAGCTTCCATGTTGTTAAACATCAGATAAATGTATTTTAAGATAATTTTACTTCTATATAAAAATATAAATCAACACTTTTGCACTATTCTCATGAGCTTTTGTTCATGGTCTTTAAAAACATCCTTTAATTTTGTATGATTTAGCTTTGTGTGCTTCAATGGAGTCACTTCTAATGATCTTCTGGGGTCTCAGAGGGCCTAACCCTGCCCGGGCTGGACAAAGAATCCAGGAAGTTCTTCTGAGGGTCTGATATTTGAACAAGCTTTGAAATGTGATTTGCCCACAGGACAAGGTGAGAGAGAGGCCCTTGTGGCCGAGGGCACACCGTGGGCAAATGCATAGAGGTATGAACCGGGGAGGTGCATGAGGGCGGCAGGATCAGTGTGGCATTACAGTATCATCTAGCACAGACCGCAAATGGCTGGGAAGGAATTTGTAGCAACAGAGTGGAGACAGCTCCCAGAAGCCCTTGGGGGCCACTGGGAGAGGTTCAGATTTCATCCTGTAGGCAACAGGCAGAGTTGTCAGCAGGGACACGACAAGATCTGATTCAGTTTCTAGAAACATCACTCCAGGCTGCAAGGAGCAGCCCAGGACAAGAGTCTGGAGCTCCCCGATGGTGGCGCAGCGACACTGCACCTGACTCACCTTGTGCAGTTTCAGCATTAACTCCCTGCGATCCTGGGAGGGACTGAGAGGTTAAGGTACTCACCCAAGGTCACACAGCTAGCAGAGTCCAGGGCTGGGTTTCAGACTCAGGTGTGTGCCCTCAACCATGGCTCCATGCCAGTCTCTCCTTGGCCCTCACTGCTCACCATCAGCTGGCTTTCATATTGACCTTCCTAAAACATAAAGCGACTCACCTCTGTATGCAGATACATTTGTTTGAAAAGATAGCTTTATGCCATTATTTTAAAAGAAAAAGTGATTTATTTCTATTATCTATTAAAATAAAAATCTATGTTAAAATATCAACATGTACCTAAGAGATACCTGGGGGTGCAGAGGAAGTCCAGAGGAGGGGGTTGTGGCAGTGGCCAGATCAGGAGAGAGCAGGCTGCAGCCCTGACTTGGCATGTGGTGAGGGCCCCCTGGGGCACAATGAGGTCCCTGGATTTGTGACACCCTTCGCACACCTGGGGGAGGACACTTGTGTGCACTGAAGTTAAAGTCCCAAATTCTGTGCTTTGAGGGGTGAGTTCCTTCTGGGAGGGTGGGTGGTTTGGGGGCAGAGGACTTGGTCACTGGACTCCTGGGCGTGCTAGGAAGGGCCTGGGTCCAACAGATTGCTCTAGAGGAGGAAGCCTGGGCCACCATCACGGGAAATGGAAATTCCCATCAAGTGAGGCCTCGGAGGCCGCTGTGCCCTGAGCCATGTGCGTGATCCAGGCAGAGCCTGTAACCCGAGCCCGGGAAGATCATCAGGAACGTGACATCAGGGCCACTCCTGCAGCCTCACCCCAACAGGTAGGGGGAGGGGTGAGCGGGGTAGCACAGGTTGGTGGCCTTAGCTCTCCAGGCTCCTCCGCAGCCCTGGCCTCTTCCATGTTTGGCTGAGCCTCCAAGTTCAGCAAGGCCTCCTCCTGTCCTCCCGGTTGTCTTTTGTTCCTGTGGCGGAAAATTTGAAAGCCTGGGCGGATTGCATTTCTTCTCTGCACATCGATAAGGCAGAGGAAACATCTGGGGCTGGCTGCGAGGCCAAATGTGTGAAAGATGGGGGCAGGGCGGGGACAGAGAGTTTCTTTAAAAAAAAAAAAAAAAAGCCCATTTTTATCTCCTGGCTAGACGTTTCCTTTATTAAAATGAAATTTATAGGTTGAAACATGAACATGCACACAGAGGAGACAGAAGGTTTAAATCCGAGGGGAGGAAATTCAAAACAAATAAAAAAAGGAAATCCCGAAAAGTCACACTTCCAGAACAAATGCAGGCGCATTCGTTTCGGTTTATTACCCTCCCCTACCCCACCACGCAGCTCAAAGAACCCCACCACCTGTGCGACGTGCCTCAGATTTATTATCAGTTTCCAGGGACCAGCCTCATGGCCTCAAGGTCCCGTGGCCCGCCCTTAATCAATCAGGTGCTGAAAGCCATTCAAGATGAGAACTTGGCAGAGGAGACCCGTGTGGCAGAGGGAGCGAGCTCTCAAGCCTCCGAGTGGGGCCATTTGCCATCCTGCATCATCCCCAAGAGAGGTCTGGGGGAAGATGTGATCTGGCACTTTCTGGAATTCCACCAGAAGTCGGTGACAGCTGCATTTGAGCACCCTTCCTCCTTTCTGCCCTTCACCCATCCCGTTCACCGCGGCTCAGGCCCTAGGTTTTTTTGGGGGGGAGGTATATCCAAAAGATCAGCAACCAAATGCCACCAGGCTGTTGGGAAAGCAGGAACCGGCAGCTTCCAGAGAGTGGGGTAGAAATGCCCTGCTTCAAAATCGCTGCGGTAAGTGGGCCACGTATTGTTTGATGTGTTCAAAGTTCCATCAAACCTCTGGGCATATTTATACAATTAAAGCAGCCACGGAAAGAAAACAGCCCAGTGACAAATTGGGCTCGTGCACTCTGATTAACTTGTTAAGCCAAATAAATGGCGTTAGGAAATGTGCCCCATTTGAATTTATGAAATTGCTTCTCATCAAGATAGATGGCTGCTGGGCCCCGTCCGGAGTGGGGCATCTGGTACACACTCTGCCCGGAATCAGACGCAAGTCCAGAGGCACAGGAAACCATCCCCCTGTTCCAAACCCAGGACGAACCCCTCACAGTGGCAAGGCAGGGCTGCCATTTGGTCCCAGGCCTGGAGTGTGGACTTGTTCCAATTTGGTCAACTCCTGTTCACACAGAGTCCAGGCAGCGGGGCTGATTTTTCTCACCCGAGGTTTTCTGGTTCTTGGTTTTGATGAGCAAGACGCCTAGCAGGAAAACCAGGGAGCATCAGGGTTTTAGTTTGAAAATCCTCTAAGATCCAACCTTGTCTCTCTTTAGCCACCGAGGATCTGCTGCCAGGGCTGATTCCTGTCCATTATTAAGAACAGACATTTATCATGTGCTTTTGTGCTGGGAGGTCGACCTAAGGCTTTTAAGTCAATTATCCTATTAAATCCTTGTGGCCCTATGATGAAAGGGCCAGGATTCCCATTTTCCTGATGAAGACAGAGAAGGGACCCTGAAAGAGTGCAGGGGAGTTAGCAAATGGTAACACCAGCATTTAAACCCAAGAAAGCCTGGTCCCAGAACCTGCAATGTTAACCTCACCAGGGACTCTAAGGCCCCTCAAAGGTAACCCTGAGCCTCTGAGGGTCTGAAACACCCTGTGACATACCAAAGATGATGACCCATTACATCCAGGTTGTACACTATTTTATAGCAATCGTACATTACTTGAAAATTTGTATGAGCACAGATTGTCCCCACCAACTCAGAAGACTGGATTAATTAATTCACCTTGTGCCTTAATTAATTAATTCACCATTCTGATGCTCAAAGGGAGTTGTTATTTATAGCATGTCAACATCGACCACCGGTTGGCAAAAGTCAGACAATTTTCTTGCAGAATGACAAGCCTGGCCTGCCCAGGTTGGGCTAGTTGTGCAGGGTATGGAAGACTGGTCTAGAGAGGAGGTGGGGCCTGATTTTTCCTGTAAATGAAGAAGTTTCTCCAAGAAAGGTGATTTCTGTTCTTTTGCCATAGATAAACGCTATGTTCTGGGTGGGCTTCGTCTACCATGGCAATTTAGATCTTTCGAAGGTCCTTCATTCGTTCAGCAGATATGCAGCCATAACTATGTGACACAGCATGAATAGAAGGGATACAGACTCTTGGGAACGAAAGACCCAGGTGGGGAGAGACCATTATAGTACCAGAAGAACAAAGGCACAATTGGGTCATCTGTGATGAGAGCGACACAGGAAAGCAACCCAGACTTTGGAGCCATCCATGCTTAGAGAAATCAGGGGGAGAGGACTTCAGGGTGACTTAGAGCTGAAGCCTGAGAAGGGATCATCAGAAAATGGAGAAAGAAGAAAAACTCAGTCTTGGCAGAGGGCATTGCAGGGGCAGAGCCAGGGACCCAAGGGGGCTTGGCAGGTAGAAGACACTGAAGGAGCCCGTGGGGCTGCTGTTCACAGGCAGGGCTGGGAGGTCAGCCGGAGCCACACTAGCTGGTCTGGCAGGGAGCCTGCAAGGAAATCCCAGCGGAAAAACGGTCAGTCATCCAAGCCGTTTTGAGAGAGCTCAGCTTTTATCACAAACTCCAGCAGGCTGGTAGCATTTACTGAGGGCTCCCCAGTAGCCTTCGGTTGGGCTTTGTTAACCAGGAGAAGCTCATGCCAATGACCAGGGCCAGAAAAGTTACGATCACACTGAATATTATCAGTTTTAGTTGACCCTGAACGACCTAACACATGGCACGTATATTCCCAAACAAAACAGCTGGAGCCGAGAAAGCCATCGATGGTCAAGGGATGTCCCATCGCATGGTTCCTAAACCACGATTCGTGATGACACGGCCCCTGGGCATGCGGACAGCAGGGCCGACTGTACTAGGAACATCATCTCCATCAATTTGAGAGCTTTTTACCTGGCCAGGGGAAGTGGGGTGCTCTTGGGTTCAAGACCTAAATGTGCTGCGGTGGCTTTGGACATGAAGAGCGGGTAGGGCTGGGAGAACCTTGAGGCCCAGGAAAGACAAAGCCCACGTTGACTTAAACAGATTGGTGGCAGGAATAATGACATTCAGGGTGCTTCTGGGGGAGGCTCGGAAGAGGGGAGACGCGCAGGCAGGGGAGAAAGAGAGGCGAACGGGAGGTCAGAGTCTGGCATGATGTGGTCACCAGCCGAGGGGGGCTGGCGGCCACCAGCTAAAGCGTCCAGCAAGTGCGACCTTTATCACAGCCTCGTGATACGAGCTTTAGACTCTGGCTTCCCAAACTGAGGAAGAATCAATGTGTATCAGGTCACAGAGAGTGACTCTGTTGTGAGCAACGTTTATTTCACATTCTACAGATGCCCAGGGTCTCACATGGCTGCTGCCTTCTTGTTCTTGATGTCTCAGACTAAACGACCCCTCCTCGAAGGAGCTCCAGGATCCCCCAGCTGTAGATTAACTCCTGTTAACCTCAAATGCAGCACTTAGTTAAACCTAAATTCTTTCCTTAGTTCATGTCCTTCTATTTTGTCACCTCCCCTGTCCTTGGATTATGGGTACCCGGATGGTCAGGAGCCACAGCATCCTGCTTCCTGCACTTAGCAGGAAGCCCGGAACATAGTAGAGGCACCATGAATGTTTGTTGAGTGAATGAATGACCTTTCACGATGGAGGTCAATTGAGATTGATCCCTGTGAGGTGGACTAGTCCTCTAGCATGCCTTGGCCAACAGCTATTGACGGCTACTTCAGTTCTTATTTTGGATCTTTATATAGTCTGTCCCAGTCTGGGCAACTGTTAAATCCTCATTCACTCATTCAATAAATATTTATTTATTCGGGACTTATGATGTGTGAGGCATCTGCTGATGATACCTAATTGGGCCATTTTTTTTCCCTTGTTGAATTTCAATTGAGAAAGAAAACAGCACTAGTAGCATTTTTCAAGGCAAAACAAATCATATAGCAACTGCAGACCACAAACAACGAAACAATCTTTCAGGAGGCTCATTAGCCCTGAGCCTTAAGAAAAATAATAATAATTGCCAATTCTGGAAGGGTCTTTGCAGGCTTTTTGAACTGAATAGCAATCAGGAAACTTGAGCCTTTCGCCAAGCCTGCTCTCCGAGAATAACAAGGCACTCTGGATTTGTGGACTGTTGGGGACTCGGATTTGTCTGAATTTCATTCTGATAAAGAAATTTTAAGGACACTGATGGGCAAGAGAAGCACATTTACTGCCCTCGTGGATTCTTTCAACAGACTCCGTGATCCACGACCGTCTCATAATCAGAAGTGTTTCTTTCTGTTTAAAAGCCAGAAGGGTAGCTGACATCTTTTATCAAAAAGACAGACGATTCTTATCCCTTGACAATTCCAGATTATGGATCCCAGGAGGCTCTTCTTACACTGGTATTTTATCACCGGAATCAGAGCGACTGCTGTTTATTTTCTGAACCTCTGCGTAGTTTTCAAGGTGTTGCCAGCAGGGCCTGGGCTGACGGTGACACGTGTTATTGTCACATTGCTAGATCTGAAAGAAAACAGGAGATAAATAAATATGGTGTTTCCTTGGATGTCTCTTCGCGATCCTAGGCACACCCCGGAGGCGCTGGCACTGTTCCTGCACGATCTGCCCTGTTTGGTGGGACACGTCCCCTTTCATCTAACAAGTCAGGAGAGGCAGGCGCAGGGGCGTGGCTGGGCCAGCCTGTGATCATCTCCCGGGCTGCGCCAGGGACAGAGGGTGGAGGTGGCCTCTGGATAGAGTCCCCTCCGTCCAGAGGGAGGCTGTGTCCTCGTTCCTCCCACGTGGCAGGTGAGAGGGCGGGGCTCAGCATCAGGTGACATGGGCTGGGGTCCTAGTTGGGGAAGTCGCCTAACCTCTAAGTCTCTGCTTCTCTCGCTGTAAAGCAGGATCTAGAACTTTCCTTCCTCCCTCCTGGGTGACTGAGATGACCCAGCAAGCACTGGCCTTCCACCCGGCTGGCTCCCCATGGCCCCCGGCCTTCGCTGCTCTTTCCCCTTCTGCCCTTTCTCTGCATCACAGATTTCCCTGACTTTTGGGTTTTTTCTTTTTTTTTCTTTTTTAACTTTTTTTTTCTTTCAGTGTTGGGGATGGAGCCCTGAGGACCTTCGTATGTCAGGCAAGGGTTCCTTTTTAAGATATCTTTATCCTACGTCAGAGAACGACACCAACACACTACAGTCCACGGGTCACATCTGGCCCACCCCTTGTTTTGGGAAGAAAATGATGTCACCGCGCTATGACCTGCGGGTCACATCTGGCCAGCTCATTTACACGTCTTCAGTAGCTGCTCTGATACTACAACGGCAAAGTTGTAGCAGAGACCCTGTCACAGAGTCCCAAAGTCTCAACTACGTACTCTCTGAGGAGGGAGTGTGCCGACCCCTGTTCTAGAGGTTCTTCTACACTCCTGTGCTACACTGATTGTGCTCATTCTTGAAAGTCCCACTTGAGTTCTTGGTGCTCTATGGCGTGTTAATCAGTGTTCTATATAAGGGTTTCTGTGATCAATTAACTTTGGGAAATCCTGATTGAAACCAACTTAATCAGTTTGTTTTTTTTAAACCGGCTACAGGACTTATCAGAGCATTTAACATGCTGTTGTACGCCCAGAATCTCCAGCAGGGGATCGTGATGTGCACGTTCCTCAGATTCATGGCGCGGCTGGACCCCAGAGTTGAGGACAGGACTCTTTTTATTTAACTACCCCTGTTCTGGGCAGTGTCATCTGCTGTCACGGCTTAGGCAGACATGACATTTTTTTATCCCAAAATTTAATTTCCAGCCTGGAATTCTCTCCTGGGCACCGGGTACTCCCCTCTCTTTACAACCCTCTAGCAGACATCTCAAACCAAATATGCTTCACACCCACCTGCTCCTCTTCCCTCATGATCCAGGATGAGAAGGGGCAGGACTTTTCCAGTTGCTGGGATTAAAAACCTAACGCTCATCTTGACTTCCTCATGCCCCTTGTCTAACCCCCTCTACTCCGTATTCCATCCGTCCGTGCGTCTGTCTTCTCTGCCTGCAATCAGCCTCCTGTACACAGCCGCCTCTCACCATCTGCACTGTTCAGCCCACCGTAAGCCACGCGCCTCTTACCTACACCTTCCCAACTGCGCTCCCTACTCGTCCTCTGCATGGTGGCCGGGGTGATCTTTCTGGATCTTTCTCTGTATGTTTGTCAGTCTGTTAGCTTTTTCGTCACTGTGACTAAAACACCTGACAAGAACGATTTAGAGGAGGGAAAGTTTATTTGGGGTCACAGGGTCAGAGGTTCAGTCCATGGTTGGCTGACTCCTTGCACTGGGCCCAGGGTGAGGCAGAACATCATGGTGGTAGGACATGGTGGGGGAGTGGGCTCTGTTCATGGTGGCCAGGAAGCAGAGAGAGGGAAGGGGGAGAGGGGGAGGGGCTGTGGGGAAGAGGAATCCTTTTAGGGCTCAGCCCCCAGTGACCCACCTCCTCCAGCCTTGACCTACAGTCACCATCCATTCCTCCATTCAAACTAGGATGGCTTGATTAGTTAAAGCTCTCACCAGCTGTCACCATCTCACCTCTGACTAACCCTGCATGAACCAGCAGCCTTTACGGAACGCCTCATCTTCAAACCCTAACCGTCAGCTTTCCCTTGCTGTGACAAAATGCCTGAGAAAATGAACTAAAGGAGGAGAGATTTCTCTGGGCTCTGTTGTTCTGACGTGTGATGAGGCACAACACCCTGCAGAGGGACCTGGCAATGAAAAGCTGCTCACTCTATGGCGGTTAGGAAAGAGGGTGAGAGACGGGGGGGGGGGGGGGGGGGGGGTGGTGGTGGAGAAAAGGGAAGGAAAGGGGACAGGCTATATCCTTCAAGGACACATCCCCTGGGACTGACTTCCTTCAACCAGGCCACACCTCCTAGAGTTCCCATCACCTCCCAATAGCGCCACCAGCTGGGACCAAGCCTTAAAACCCATGAGCCTTTGGGGAAAATTCTAGAGCTAAACTATTGTACTCTGGCTTCAAACAAGTTCAGGAAAATATTTCCACTCCAACCAGAATAAAAACCAACTTTCTGGGTAGCTTTCAGGCCTTCATGTACATCTCACCCCGGCCTATTCTGCCCCTCGAATCCACTAGCCCTGGGCCTTTGCACATGCTCATCTTTCTACCTTGGAAAGTTCAGTGTCATACCACCCTCCTTCCCTTGACCCCCTCTTTTCAAGGACCTTTCATAATCATTTATATCTCTTCTTCATAAACCTCAGGGACACCCTCGCTGACCAGCCTGGGACACCCAATTTCTTTGCATGAAATTATTCTACTTAATTATCTTGTAAACCTTGTTGAAACCCGAGGTCATCTTGTTTTCATGCTCATGTGTGTCTCTCCCACTGAGTCCAAGCCTCCTGAGGGGAAGGCCCAGGCCTTCTTCACCACCAGGCATTGGGAGCCTGGGTGCCAGGTACACAGGGGCTATCTGACAATAGCCACTTGTTAACAGGCAACTCCTTAGCTCCTTTGTCCACAAAGCATCCTGTGTCCTTGCACTGTAAGTCTTTGTTGTGATTGCCATGGGGACAGCATGTGACCTTCTCGGAGGACTCCTTGTCAGAGCTTACTAAGTGCTTTTCCTTCAATGCCACAGGTAATTCTTCCAGCCAACCGTGGAGCCTATGGGCAGGTACTCTATTCCCATTACATGGGTGAGGAAACTGAGTGTCTCAGTCCATGGAAGCTGCTGTAACAAGTGACCCCACACTGGGTAAACCAGAAACGTTGGTTTCTTACAGTTCTGGGGCTGCAAAGCTCAAGATCCAAGTAGCAGGGGATTGGCTGGCTATGGAGACCAGCCTCCTGGTCCATGGAGGGCTGTTTTCTCCCTGAGTCCTCATGTGGTTGAAGGGAGCTCACTGGAGTCTCCCTCTTTTAAATGAGTCCTAATTTATCACAATTATTATTAGTAGTAGCACTTTTAATTTTTTTTTGTGTGTGTGGGGGGGTGGGGTTCTGGGGATTTCAACCCAGGGATGCTTTATCACTGAACTATATCTTCAGCCCTTTTTGTTTTTTTATTTTGAGTCAGGGTCTAAGTTGCTTAGGGCTTCTCTAAGTTACTGAGTCTGGCCTTGAACTGGAGATCCTCCTGCCTCAGCCTCCTGAGCTGCTGGGATTACAGGCCTGCACCACTGCATCCAGCTGCAATTATTGTTTTGATAGACAATGTGGTGGTTTGGAACTGGAATGTCCCTCAAAAACGCCAATGTTGAACACCTGGTCCCTAATGTAGCAGTTTCCAGAGGAGAGAGGCTTTAGCACGTGACTGGCACAGGCGGGCTCTGACCACAGCATGGATTCTTCTGTTGGTAGCTGAATGGACTGCTGGGAGGAGGGACTTAGTGGGAGGAAGTGATAACCTGAGCGTGTGCCCTGGAAGGGTTTAACCTCCTCACAGCCCCGCCCTCCTTCCTGGCTGCCATGACCCCAGCGGCTTTTCTTTCCCACATCCTTCCACCATGTTGGGCTTCACCTCAGGCCCAAAGCAATGGAGCTGGATGACCATCGACTCAAGTCTCAGAAACCATGATTCCAAATGAGTCTTTCCTCCTCTAAGTATTTCTCATCTAGTATTTCGGTCAAAAATACCAAAAAGCTAACACATTCAAGAATTGTCATATGTGGCAAGAAAGAGCACCTTCAAATGGGTTCCTAAGTCCTTTGGAAACGACTCTGGGGTCTCTTTCAAAGGGGGCCCTCATCCCATTCAAAGGGCTCCACCTTCTTGGCCTAATCTCCTCCCCAAAACTCCGTCTCCTCTTTCCAGCACATTGAGGGGTTAGGACCTCAACACAAGAATTTGAGGGGGACACCACTGGTCAGCCCATCACGCTGAGACTCTGGGAGGCCCAGCTGCTTGCCCACAGGGACACCTGGTATGTGGTGGGGCCTGAACATCTGCCAGGTCTGATTCCAGATCCACGACTGGGCAGCACCGGCCTCTGGCTATGAGGAGGCTCCGCACCTGAGCCTCTGGGGGTCCACTCAGGTGGAGGCCTCAGGCGGGACTCACCCCCCACTGCGGCTGTCTTCTCTCCCGTGCACCCAACTTGGAATAGGGCTTCATTGGCTTGTAAACCTTGCTTTCATTTGAAACAAGCAAGAGTGCTTTTTACATCCTCTTACCTCTCCTAAAAAGTGGCTCTGCCGTCTCTATTAATAGGTGAGCTAATATTTGGAAGGCACTTACTGGCTCATGGCAAGTACTCCATGATCTTTTGGTTTTGTTTTGTTCCATAATTCATCTCAGCTGGAAGGGCTTTCTCCTTGAGAGAGAAAAAAGGAGGTGGCTGAGCTGGACTGAGTCGGCCTTTCTTCTTGCTCTCTCCAGGAGGATCGATTAACTGATTAGAGGTGGCACCTGGGCTGACATTGAGTAACATTGACTCAGAGGTATCCTTCTGCATCAAAGAGTTTGGCCCAGTTGTTATCACCTCCCTGACACCTGCTTATCTCCCCTTTTAGCAGAGAGAGAGAGTTCCTGGAACTCACCTAAGGCTCAAGGCCTCTGGCAGGCAGGAGCATCTCAGGCATGTAAGAACGTTGCTTTACCACAGGTCTCCACGCCCACAGCACTGGCTGGCAGAACCCGAGCCCTCATGGGTATTTAAATAGCCGTGGTTTTCATTATTATGGTGAACTTTTATTTACGGCAAATGATAGTGCCTTCCAAGGGCCATGATGTTTTCTTTCCAAACAAATTTCTTTAAATGAAAAATTAGTTCAAAACACACAGGTGGGGCTGGGGATGTGGCTCAAGCGGTAGCGCGCTGGCCTGGCATGTGTGCGGCCCGGGTTCGATCCTCAGCACCACATACCAACAAAGATGTTGTGTCCGCCGAGAACTAGAAAATAAATATTAAAAATAAAAAAAAAACCAAAAAAAAAACCAAAAAAAAACCACACAGGTGTCACATGATCCGGCCACGCCCCTCCTAGGTACCTACCGAGTGGAAACATAGGACCACACGGAGACTTACATGCCTGTGGTCACAGAGGGGTTACTTACAAGACCCCTGCATTGGAAACTCCCTGAATGTCCATCCACAGCTGGATAAAGAAAGGGTGGCCATCACACGGTGGAGAATTATTAGAGAAGAAAAACCAGAAAATAAGATGCACAAGGATAGAGATGAATTTCAAAAGCACAGGTCCATTGAGAGAAATCTGAAGCCAATGACTGTGTGCTCCGTGATTCGACTGAGGGGGCTTTCCTAGAAAAGGCAAATTGGAGCAATGGCAAACAGGTTGCTAGAACCTGAGACAAGGCCGGAGGATTGTGGCAGAAAGCCCAAAGCCCTCTGGGGGATGACAGGAAAGACGACGTGTATCTTGATGGCATGAGTTTCTCTAAACTCAGGGGCAGGCACACTTAAGATTTGGCAGGCACACTTAAGGCATGTGGCTCGCCTGTCAGCAACTGGGGAGGCTGAGGCAGGAGGATCTCGAGTTCCAAGCCAGCCTCAGCAACTTAGCGAGGCTCTAAGCAACTCAGTGAGACCCTGTCTCTAAATAAAATACCAAATAGGGGTGGGGATGTGGCTCAGTGATTAAACAATCCTGGGTTTAATCCCTGGTACCTAAAAAAAAACTTGTAACATTTTCCTGCATGTAAAGTATAGCTCAAATAAGTTGATTAAATAATTGAAAGAGAAAATATAAAAATAAAATAGGTGTTGAATTCAAGGCCAAAAATCTGGGATGGTAACAAGGAAATAACCATGGAATGGAGTCCATAGTGCTCGACTGGAGACCCACAAACCCCTGCCGGGTACCTGTCCTCATTCTCTTGTTCTTCTCCTGATCGTTATTAAATGTCTTTCTTAGCAAACCTATTTTATGTGAGGTGGGCTGTGTTGCCCAGGCTGGCCGCAATCTCTCTGGAGCTCAAGGGACCCTCTTGGGATCCTCCTGCCTCAGCCTCCTGAGCGGCAGAGACTCCAGGACACGCTCTGCATCTTAATGCAACTGCGACTTTGACACCACCAACTTTTTCTCCTGTGGATTCTGTACTGCATACCTTGCTTAAAACCAGGAAGAACTATTCCCCACCCGAAGACTATGAAAATTACGATGTCATTCTCTAATACTGATATATTTAAAAAAATAGGTCTTTCCAATTATTTTTAATATGTAGTAAAATACATACACCCTGACATTTACCATCGCTGTCATTCTCCAGGGCACAGTTCGGTGGCATTAAGTTGGTTCACCTTGGTGGGCAGCCATCTCCACCCCCCATCTCCAGAAGCTTTATATCTTGTAAAACTGAAACTCTGTCCCCCAACCCCCTGTCCCCAGCTGCACTCCACACATAGATCCGTCCTGCATGGGGCCCTTCCTCTGGCCCCCGCATCTGCCCTATGCCGGCTCCACCATGTTGCTCTGTAGCTAGGCCCTGCAGCCTGCAGGCAGTCAGCTCCCTGGGGCTCCTTGTCAGGGGTGGGAGGGGCCAGGAGCCGGGAATGCAGGTGTCTCAGCCTGGGGGCAGTTGAGGGCCCCCCCTTGTCAGATTGCGCAGACCCCACCTCCAGCTGCCTCGATGGGGCTTTTGGAGGTCAATAGGCTGCCCTCTCTGCCAGAGGCTTTGGTGGGAGCTGGGGTGCTCTGGACGGGTTGAGCTTCTCTGCCTGCCGTGGAACTTTGCCATCACCCAGTTGACTGTGAGGCAGGATTCAAGATAAGGCAAGTTCATCTTGGTCCCCCTCCAAGGACATTTAGTACTGACATACAAAACAGAATCCTCTCAAAGTTTGTTCGTTCCGTTCAGCAGGAGCCCCTGCCCCAGCCCCCCAGGGCAGTAGTGGAGAGTCCCTCGGTCTTATCACACAAGGTGCATACGGCATGGCTGCAGCCACATCTGCCTAGAAGGTTGTGACATGGCACCGAGGGAACATGGCAGGCATCAGCAGGGCAGGTGGGAAGGGCTGAGGTTTCCACAAAGCTCTTGTCATCCGATGTCACATGAGTCATGCCACCATAGCTCCCCCTAGGTTTCTGGTAGGAGCAGGAGAGATAAGGTGGACCCAGATGGAGCTGAGATAAGCTCTGCACCTGTTAGAGAACCATGGCAGCTTCCTCCCCCGCCCCTGCAGGCCACCAAGTCACAGGGAGGCCACCTGGGGAACCTGGCAGTTTGGCAGAGGCCCTTTGGGTCAGTGTGTCATAGGGGGACCTTCCGTTCAAGGAGAATCGTCCTGGGACTATGGGCAGAGAGTCCCAGGTGGGTGGCTGTCAGCGTTTCCCAAGTCACATCATTCATTTGTCACTTTGCATGTTCCCTGTCTCCTCGGTTTCTACTTTTTACATACACACACACATCTAAGCATGCATGTGCACTCAAACCATATTTTCCATATAAATTAAGCTTTCTTTTTAAAAATATTTATTTATCTATGTATCTTTTAGATTTTTAGGTGGATACATTAGTTTGTTTTTATGCGGTGCCAAGGATCGAACCCAGTGCCTCATGCATGCTAGGCCAGCACTCTGCCATGGAGCCACCACCCCAGCCCCTAAATTAAGCTTTCTTAATGAGCAATCCTACACCTGTAATGTAGTAAGCAATGGTGAGGAATAGGTAGGACCCGGCAGGCACCATGGAAGGCATTTACAGTGTATCCACCAAGTCAAAACCAACTCCTTGAGGGTGGTCTCACGCTGCCTGCGATTTCTCCCCATTTGACACCTGAGGCAACTGAGGTACTCACCTACCCTGAGTCACCCTGATGGGAACCCAGGCTGTCTGGCTGCAGTCCCTGTCGCAGGCTGCCTATCAATAATAGGTCAAACATGGGCTCATGTGAACATTTTCCTATAGTCATATTAATAAATACCAAATAATGCATATATGTTATTTGATCATACATATATATGTGTATGTGTGTATATATGCATATATGTGTGTGTATGTAATATATGTGTATATTATATATATACTTTTACACACTCACACATATGTAAAAGTACCTATCTGTCTGGGTGCCACCTGCCACCTGGTTCTTTCTGCAAACCTTTTGTGGACACTCACTTAGGCACTACTGGGCCAGGAGCTTCAATGAGGGCACCCCGACCCTTCCAGCTCTAACACGTTCCTTCCCCTGGATGGTAAGACCACTGAGACCACCTCCTCCTGACACCTTCAATGTGCATGTTTAAACCCAGGTGCCACCTCCAAGCCCCTGCAGGATTTGATGTGACCCTGTTGTGAAGGAGGCTGGCAGGAGAGAACCCTGAAGGTTCCAGGGGGTCGCTGCCCAGGGTTTGGGATGCACAATGGATCAGTTCTGTGGGGGCCACTTTGCTGTCATCTGACTATCCATGAAGCACCTTGTCCTGTTTGCTCCAGAAGGCTTGCTTCTTCATCAAGTCAGCCAAGAGCAAGTTCAAGGTCGGCTTCCGAGCCTCCCACTCGGCGTGGAGAGCGTGACCTTCAGCACCAGGCAGAGATTTACAGCTTGTTTTGTGGTTTCAATTAGAAGTTACAACATTATCTACACGGCCACAATAGCCTTGGGACAGCCTGGGGGAGAACTGGGCACTCTTTGGGCAAACCTGGGGTCCATTCCAATTCCTTAACCTTCAGCTCACGTTAGAACGGGCTTAGTCTTCTTCTGAAAGTGGCAGGTCAGATGGAGAAAGAATGGGCCTCTCCTCCAAGTCTTGGCGCCTGGTCACCCACCTGACCGACAGGCTGGGCCTCAGCCCCTGAGTGCTTGAAAGCCTGGTCTCATGGGTCCACTACAAAAATGACCCAATACTATCCTCTGCCCTCTGCTGTGTATAATTATAATCTTTTGGGCAGGTGGCTCTGGGTCAAATCCTGCTGCTGCTCCTAACCTGGAGGGAGTGGGAGGGGGAGGCCTGGGCTAGTCATTAAGCCTTGTTGCAGGTCACTGTCCTCATCTGGAGAGTGGGTGCACCAGGACCTGCTTCGCAGCATTGCAGGGAGGGTGGGACAGGTCAATATGAAGAGTTTGGTCCCCAGGAGGTGCCTAAGAAATGTTGTTTGATGCTGCTGGGGACAGTGAGGCCAGGGTGAGTGTCTGTCTGTTCACTTTTCCGTCTCATGTCCAGGGAGCCCCTCCTCTGGACAAGGCTCTGTGTTGCATGGTCGACACACTGCTAGCCTTCACAGACCAAAATGCCTCTTTTCCCTGGTTCTGGACGGCTCATGTTTAAAAGGCCCTTGAAGCCTGGATCTTGGAAACCTTAGTGGGGAGGGTCCCGAACTCTTGCAAAAATCAGGCGCACACACAAAATTTGCAGATGCCAACCATGGTCTCCATTCCCCTCTTCTTGCCAGGCTAAAAAATCCTAAAGACAGATGGAGTGTGAAAGGGACAGGTGCTCTCAGTAGGTTATGTGCCTCCTATTGTCCCCATTGCAGTCCTGGGGATGCCCACCATTGGGTGTGGAGTGACTCTTTCGGGGTGTCCTTATTTACCCCGGCTGCACTGACTTTGGTGGCTGGTCAATGTCATTCTGCTTCCTCTCTTTCTGCCTCTTGGCTTAAAAAGCCAGCAGCTTCACCGAACCTACCTGACAGAACCTCTTTGTGAACTTTTAAACTTCCCCTGCACACGGAATTCAATGACAGAGGCCAGGAGAGTGCAGGAGAGCCATTGTCCAGCCAGGGTGCTTGCTCCTGCCCAACACTGCGTCCCTCTCTTCTCGCGGCTTAGCCCGAAGCTCATGGTGCTGCGGGCGGGCTCCCTCCGTACCTGTTTCACATTTTTAATTTTTATTTCAAAGTTTTCCTCCCTAGCTCTGCCTGGAGGCATTGGCCTGACTGATGTGGGAGGGTGAGAATTTTCCGGAAATCTGTGACCACCCAGGAGTTTCTGAACAGACTGTGACTACAGATCCAAGCCTCTTATCTTCTCTCCCCATCGCTGCCCTGATGAGTCTTTTAGGCGTCGCCCTGATACTGGGCATCTTGTACCCAGAAGTGAGCTTCCAGGCCCTGGGCTGCCCTCAACCGACCGATCTGTTCCATTTTATCTGTGATCAGGTGCCACGAGCAGATGAGGCTGATAATACCTTCTCTGTTTTGCAATCGTGATCAGGACAAGGCAAGAAGAAGTGTGGAGCAACCGTGAACCAGCTCTCTGGACACCGGCGAGGCCGGGCAACCCATTCTTCTCGTTGGACATGGTGAATCTCCACGCGTCGTCTGGCCAGCCCTCCTGTAATTAACCGTGCTAACAGCGTTCGACGGTCCTCTGTGTGCTCCTCGGACCCCTCAGGAACAAAGCCCTGCAAGAGCAACCAACGGGGTGATGAAGCTGTCCTGGCTTAGAGACCATCCCCTGCCCTTCCCCAGGTTGCAGAACTTCCCACGGATGGAACTTGCACATCCCGCAGTGAAGAGAACTTGCTGTTCCCCTTCTAGCAACTTCTCTTCCTGCCAAGGAACATGGGCCCAGCCAACTGGTTTGCATTTTGCTTTTGCCCGTCTCTCTCTCCCCAACAGAGCTTCTCAAAGCCACACTCCGTGTGTCTGTCCAATTCAGCTCTGGGTCCCCAGAGCCTGGCATCGTGCTCGGCATATTCTTGGCTTGCGACAAATGCTGATTGAATGAACCCAGAGGAACACCCTAGCCCTCCCATTCCCCCCGCAGGGGCTGACAGTTCCTTCCACAAGTTTGCTTTCCCTCTCTTCCCAGGTCTAAGGACAAGTTGCCATCTGTAAAGCGGGAACTGAACGGTTTGATCCCTGGGTGTGGGGACAGTTGCGGCTGTGGATGGGGGACACCAGGCTGTGGATGTCTCCAGAAAACTCTGCAAGGTGCTGCATATGGGTGTTCTTCATGAACGGAGGTCAGCCAGCCCTTCCACAGAGTCATAGGGGCTGTGATGTGGGTGGGAGGTGGGAGGGGGCACGCTGTAGGGTGGGCTGCAGGTAAGGAGATGGACTCTTCAGAGTCATGGCTCAAGTTCAGCCAGGGTAGTATTTCCAAATACTAGGAAGGAGAGGTTGGGGAGTAGGTGTAAAATAATGTGCATACATGTGTGTATATGTCTCTATATGTCCATATATGTATTGTATTTAATATGCATGGTTATTTGTTTTTTGAACTTTTAATTGATATGATGAGTCTACTGGTCAGAATCCCTACAAGAAATACAGTCTAATCCTTAAGAGGTCCAGAGGAAGGACTTGGTGAGCCAGGCACAGAGGTGCACACCTATGATCCCAGCTACTTGGGAGGCTGAGGCAAGAGGATCACAAGTCCTAAGCCAGCCTGAGCAACTAAATGAGATCCCACTTATTAGATTGAATCCATATTGGGTAAAGGAATAATGTGGCACCTACTGTGTTCTACTACTGACTCCTAGATACTTGAGTTACCTACATAAAATAAAACATAAAAAGGGCTGGGGCTGTAGCTCAGTGATAGAGCACCTCTGGGTTTGATCCCCAGTAATGCTAAAAAAAAAAGGATGCACCTAAGGAAGGACTAGTTTCCCAGATACTAAGAGCATGACCAGGGGATGACGGAATCCCAGGAACTAACAATCATGGGTTTGTTTCTACCTCTAGGACTGACTGAAAGGGTAGGGGAGGGAGGGTCACATCAAGCTCTAAAAGGATGTGGACCATTGAGGAGTACCATGCACCAGGAGCTGTGGCCTTGGAGGGGCATGGGCCACTGCCAGAAAACACAGCCCAAAGCAGGGAGAGACACTCTTCTCCATCCTCTCTTAGGGCCTCCTGCTGGTGAGTTGGGAGCCGCGGAAAGCACGGAAACCCAGGCCTGCTGTCTATGGGGGCAGCCTCATGGGGAGGGAGAAATATTTATTTAAGAAATATTCATTGAGCATCTTCTACATGCCAGTTACAATGCTGGAATTCAATGAGGGATACATCAAAAATAACTAATTAATATCCACTTATTAGGGAAGGGTTGTAGCTCAGTGGTAGAGTGCTTGTCTAGCACGTGGCAGGCCCTGGGTTCGATCCTCAGCACCACAATCAACAATATGCAAATAAAATAAAGGCATGCTGTCCATCTACAACTAGAAAAAAAATTTGAAAACCCTCACTTATTAGATCGGATCGATATTGGGTAAAGGAATAATGTGGCACCTACTGTGTTCTACTACTGACTCCTAGATACATGAGCCACATACACAAAAGACCAGCTCACACAGGCCAGGCAGAATTTAGTTCCAGGGCCAGACGACATCTCCATTGTCTCCCCATCTGTGCTGCTACCCCACTTTCCCCACACCACACACCCATTCTTCCATACTTGACATCCTTTCCCATTATCTGGATTATATGTTTGGCCGCCAAGTTACTGTATGTCCCCCTGACCCCTGGGGGAGCTTTTTGAAGGGAGGAACCGCCTCAATATCCACACTGTCATCAGGGAGAAGGGCCGAGCTGTAAGGATCCCAGGGAGGGTTGGCAAAGATTTCTCCTGAACCTGCCCCACCTCTCCTTCAAGAATCCCTTCTATGCAGTTTCTCAGGAGTGCCAGGAAATCCCAGAACCCTGGGGGTAGCCCTGGGAGACCCGGCAAGATTAGGCACGCTGAAGAATTCCCTGCCACACCCCACCCTCAGCCCAGCCGTCTTTCCTTTGAACAAATGAAGGAATAAGCAGGAAACCACCTGCTTCTAGAGCCCGAAGCTGTGTCAACCTGGAGAACTTTGAGACATACAGATTCTCTTTCCTCCAGAGAGGGCGCTCTTTGATTCAGACATCCATGGATCCCTTTTATGGTGTTTGCCCTCCCACAATCTAAATTAATTTTTTAAAAAACAAAACAGCTCATTGTTTCTGACATGCCTAGTTTTGCACACACCTATTGTGGAAGTCACCTGTTTGCTGCTGCCACCATTTGTTCTAATATTCTTTAAAATACACAGAAAGACGTTAACAAGGTCAGTCCTTGCTGCCCCCTCAATGCTGACCTTGTACTAACTGCGATAGAAGTGTGTGTCATTTAGCCAACATAAAGCTGGGGATTTGGTATAAGTTGGGGAGGGATAGGCACCTGCCTTTAGAACAAGTATTCCAAGTGGCTTTAACCGTACTCGGTCTGAGGACCCTACTCTAAGGACATTATTCTGGCTTGGTTTTTGGTGTGAGAATGTGTGTGTGTGTGTGTGTGTGTGTGCGCGTGCACGCATGCACGCGCGCACACGCACACACATCCAGTCTATATTCAGGCAGATTTTCAATGTGACAAACAAGATTCTATCAGAACCCTGGTCTATAAATCTGCCATCTTTGACTCACCTTATCACTTTCAGTCATGATGGCTTTCCTGTCCTTTACATCTTCCGTTAGGGTTGTGCAGTAGACAGGACAAGCATGTTTCCCTGTTCAACACAGGAGGACGCTGAGTTCTGAGGTTAGGATCGTTTCACTATGGACTTTGTATCCACCAATTTTTCCTAGACTTCTGCTGGTGAGAGAGCTGGGGAAGGAGCAGGAAGGGAGCAACTCAGAAAATTTGCCTGGCAATGGAAGAAGTATAGGAGAAAGAAAAGATAAACAGAGGAGAGGAATGTCACACAGGAGGGTGAAGTACCAAGAAACTATGTGTGCTAAAATGAGAGGCCTGGGGTCAGGATGGACCTTAGCTTCTGCTGGTCCCCAACTCTCTGCCTCTGGCAGGACATCTTAGCCTAGGCCAAGCAAATACCCCCTTGAAGCAAATACCCCCAAGAAACCAGTATTTACCCATAATCTCTGTTTTGGAAGTAATTAATCTTCAACTGTATGAGTCCCTTTGTGGTGCAAAGCTGGTGTTGACACTTTTGTGTAAACACCCAGCTTAGCATATTTGACAAACTGGTGGCTGTGACTTTGATCCCCATCAGCCAGTTCTGAAAAGCTGCCCCAGCAGGCACAATGACAGACCTAATCCTTGCTATGTTCCTCTCCTTTCCTCTCCAAGCCATGTTTAGAGTTTGGAGTCTGTCTTTCTGTACCCCTTTGGTGCTGCTAGGAGTTTGCTTAGGAACCCTCTTTCTTCTTCACGCTTGCTGGTGACTCCCGAGTTCATTTTCCTAGCAAGACAGCAAGCAGAATTCCAAAGTCGCAAATGACCCCAATGAAAAACCTTAAACTCACATAGATTTAATCACTGCAGCAAATTGGAACCATTTGTGGTCAGGTTTGGACGGCGATCTGTAAAGATCTCCCCGGGTCCCCCCCTCTATTTTCTTTTTAAGTGGCTTCGTTAAGGTTAGTAAGAAAAGATGACGACCCTGCCTAGGCTCCTGGGGTAGAGAGAAGGGAGCTGAATTGTTTGGATCAACTCTCAGGGACATCTGCCGCCGCCCGAGTGTCTCCCAATGGCAAGGAGCAAACTTTGGTGGTAGTCAGCCTCATCGGTCAGGGGCCAGGGCTCTATGATCCAGAAAACAGAGAGGTTTCAGTGCCATGAGTTTCCGCTGCAGGTCTGAGGCCCTCTTAGGAAAATACTGTGTTCTGTGACTTTCGTCACCTCCAGTTACCCTAATAAGGCGAGGGAAAGGTCAGTACATTTTTTTCTTCACGAGCACAGAAGAAATCGAACCCTCTCTGTTATGATTTCTCCTTAAGCAAACCAAACAGAGAGCGCTTTAATGAGGACGCGGGTCTGGGGTAGAGGCTGACCCAGGAGGCACCGTCAAGAGTGTCAGATCTGTTTCTGATAAAATCCACGTTGAGGTTTTGAAGAATGAATCAGAAAGGAAGTTCAATTCCATTTAAGGACTGAGATGAACTAAATAGAAGGGGGAAAGCTCTTCTGTAATTAAAGGGAAGCTTAAAAACAATTTTTTTTCCCCTGTGATATTTTTAGAAATATCTAGCACCGGGATTGCTCTCAAGAATCGGTTTATGGGGTTCTGGGTGAGTTTTTTGGACAGCAGATGGGAAGGCTGATTTGCGGAGTCTGTGGCAGCAATATCACTACCCAGATTATGGAAAAAGTTACCCAGTAGGGTCCTCCCTGCCACCCCCCGCCCCCGCCACATTGGTCCCCTTCATCTCTAGTTTCTGCGATTATACTTGGAGAGAAAATTCGGGCTGAAAGAAATCTGATATTTATTTTCTGTGAACTTTAATAAAGGAAGTGGTGGGGTTGGGGACTTTTTTTTGTTTTTAAAGGTCCTTTGGACAAGTCAATTTTTAATTTTTTTTAATAGCACCTTTTGGCAGAAAGCTGCTGGAGTATGATTTATGGGGCTGCGGAGAGCTTGTGCTGAGAGCCCTTCCCAGCAGGCTGGCCAGACTGTGACCAAGGTTCTGAGTCTGGGAGCCCAGGCCTCACGGGACCCGTGTTCTCTCTGGCAGCCTTTTAAGAAGTTGAGTTGCTCACATCTTCGCTTGAAGTCCGTGTTTGTTTGGGTTTGTGGAATCCCCTTCCTTTCTTCAACATTCTCAGATGTCCCCGGTTTAGGCCGGGTGATCAGCCCTAATCCACTCCAGCCCTGCCTGGGAATAGGCCACTTTGTTCATAAGCGCAGAACATAACTTCAGCCCCCAGGGCCTCCGACGTGAAATGGAATCCCAGATGCTCCGAGATGTCTTGGGAGATAAGTGCGGCCCTAATCCCAGGGTCACCCCGACCCTGGAGGAGCAGAGTTCACCTATACATCATGACATTGTTATCAGCCAGGGGACCCCAAGCAGCCACAGCCTGCTACAGGGTTTTCCACAGGGTTTGGTGGTGTTAAGAAAATACCCTCTAGCTTGGTGTTATTTTAGGCTGAGATAAAAGTCCACATGAATGGCTGGGGGAACAGAGGGGCATTGTTCTCAGAACTGGCCCGCCACTGGAAGCTGACAAAAGGAGAAGTAAATGCCATCGCCTACAAATGGACGCCATGGGTGTCCTGCGAGATCAGGGGAGCACAGAGCGTGGCCGGGCTCAGGTCCTGCCGGTGCCTGGGTCATGGTAAGTTTGGTTTCCATGGGAGAGGTGGAAAAGGCCACCTGACTTGTGGTGGCATGATGATTGACACCGAGAGGAAGCCACCTGCTTGTGAGAGACAGAGGAGAACCCAAAGGCTGGGGCAGGGGGCTCCAGAGGGGACCTCTTTGGAGTTCTTCAAAATGCATGGCCTCAGTTCCTCTTTCCAGCCACCTTCTGACACAGGTATTCTTATTTGCCCCTTTTACAGATGAGGAGACTGAGATCGAGAGCAGTGGACCTGCCAAGGTCAGGTTGCCGGCAGGATGGTGGAGCCAGGATCTAAAGCCAGAGCCTATACTTTCTCCTGTGGCTGGAGCCTCTTATTCTCATTATTTTTTTTCTTCCTGAGACTGTTACTCATAGCACTGGGGTGGTGTCCCAGATGACATCAGGACCCTGCCCAGAAGCCCTTGTCCCTGCAATGTCAGTCTCAACTGGTGGCCCAACTTCCAACTCCCAGCATCTTTAGCTTTTTGCTTGAGGGCTTGCTTTGGCTGTGAGAGTCTGCTCTGCCCTTTTGCGCCAAGGGCCAAAAGTGCCTGCCAGGATATTAACACTGCCTACTCCAAGATGGATGGCAGGTGGTGATAAATACCCCAGAAAAACTCAGAGATGGGCGTTCTGCACTGCTACCCAATGCAGCTGATCTCCAGATGCCTAGAGTGGTCATTGGCTTGAAAATGCACACTTGGTGGCTTCCTCCCTTCCCAATTCCCTACTGGTGTTTCCTGGGAATACCTTCCTGATACCGTGTTAGAATCCTTGTCGCCAAAGCTGCATCAACGGAGACCAAGCCAAGACAAGGAGTGCCCCTCTGTGCAATGAATGACTAAGGTGAGCCCCCTCCCCAGGCTGGAGGCTCCTTGAGAACAGAAGCTTATCTTCCTGCAGAGCAGCTATGTACCCGATTCCTAGTAGGTTCTAAGTTAAATACCTCTTAAATGAAAGGATTTCAATGTGAAAAATCCCTTCCTATGTAACTAAGTTCATACGTTGGTAGTTCTTTCTCTTATTAAGTCAACGTATTACATGTAAAGGAGAAGTTGTGTTTAGAGTAATTTCATTCTTTATTGGAAAGCTACTTTGCCCAGGTTCTCTGCAGGAGACTGGCAACATGGTCCCATTTGCCCTTTCTGTCATCTTGCTTAGAGTTGGGATGAACCAGCTTCCCCCTTGCTGTCTGATTAAGACCTTTGGACGTTGTTTGAGAGACTGGTCGGCTGTTTAGAAACGGCACTCTTCCTAGACTACATTTCATAGTCTTCCCTGCAATTTAGGTGTGGAGGAAGACCATGGTTATGTGCCCATCAAGTAAGGTGCCATAGCTATCCCCACATATTCCATGTGGAATCACGCATACATAAATAGATACACGTATGTTACCATTTTGAGCTATTGAAATGGGGATGTCATATTAAGTGTGTTTGTATCACATTAAGTATGTTTGTATAACCAATGGTAACCTGCTATCCATCCATGCTGTACATTGTTTCTTTGTCTGTATTTGAGATGGGGTCTTACTATGTTGCCCAGGCTGACCTCAAACTCCTGGGTTAAAGTGATCCTCCTGCCTCAGTCTCCCAAGTAGCTGGGAGTAAAGTATACACACCATTATGCCCAGCTACCTTGCTTATTTTTTAACCCAATGCTATGTTTTAGAGATGATTCCACGTTGTTTAATACACATATCCTGTTCTTTTGAATGGTCAAGCAGCATCTCAGCATGAAGGTGTGCCTTAATTTATCAAATTAGCTGTCTCTTGATGAACAGTACCTTTGAGTGATCTCCCTGGAGGAGAGAGGGGAAGCCAAGCCCCTCGGCACTCAGCAGCCCGGGACCCCAGGCCACTGCCCAGCCTCAGCACCTGTTATTTCTTCTCTGTTTGGCGGTTCCCTGGGGAGCACATTCTCTCACTGAAACTGTGCGGGACCAAGCGCTGGGCTCTTGTTCTCTGCCTAAACATGCCATGGACCTCTCCACAGCTCGGCTTGTAAGTTGAGGCCTCCTAATTTGGCCCACAGGACTCTTTAACGTCCTTTAAACCCTATTAAACCCATGTAATGAGTTTCCCCTTGCTGTGCTGCTGGTTGTGAAAGCTGAGAGCCAGGTCCAGGCCTCCCACCTGTTCCCAAGATTAGGCTGCCCCGAGGAGGTGCTGGGGTGAGGGTGAAGGGGCAGGGGTCAGGCTCCCAGCTTGAGGGGGTGGGTAGGTGCTCCTCAGCCGTGGGCAGGCATTCTTCAGGGATGGCAGGGTACCCAGAGTTCTCCTGGTGTTTTGCCAGGACAGTGAGACCAAGCTGGCTGTGGCCAGTAGAGGGGAGAGTCTCCAGTCCGGGTGGAGCAGAAAGGGGGCTTCGCTCTTTAAAGACCAGAAGGTGTAGGGTGGTTGTCTAATGCACCTCTCTAAAGTACTGTCCTCAGCATGTCAGTGCCTGTTCCAGAATCTTCTTTCCATGGCTGTCCATTGTATAAGGGATGTCTGCTGTTCACATGCTTGGCGTCCTGCCCCACCCTGGAGAGACCCACCTTTCCCTCTCCTACACAGAGACCACATGGGTGGAAGAGGCTGGCTCTAGACTTCCTGCTTCCAGCTCTGGGCATGTGACCTAGGATTAGCCAATCAGAGCACCCAAGGCTGCTGCTCTAGTAACTGGTCCAGGCGTAGTCCCCTGCCAGCTCATGATTGGGTAAGGGGCGGAACCCAGGTCTGGCAAATCAGAATATTCAATCCTTTGGCCACTGTCTCTGTTTTAGAGAGGTACACCTGATTTGATGGTGGTCCAGAGATCCAATCCCTGAGCTCTTTGTGGGGATACTAGGAAAGAGACACAGCTTTTCCATAGGGGTTACCAGAGGAGAGTGTGTCAGGTTGGGGTCTGAGGGAAGAGCATGCCTGAGATGACGATGACAGGGGAAAGCAGGGCTGAGGGGGAAAGGGCAAGAGGGACTTCAGTTGACATCACCCAGTGGATCCAGCCACACCTAAAACCTCAAGATTTTTACAAACACATAAATTCTTTTTTTTAAATTTAAATCAGTTTGAGGTGAATTTGTGGGTTTCTTTCAACTGAGAGGTTAACTAAACTGTGCTGCCCACCACAGATACCACACTCTTCAGTATGACCTTCAGGTGGCCTCAGACCCACCTGTCCTCCCGCTCCATTCTGGTCAACCCTGCGATTCACCTCTGGCTCAGTCCTTTCTCTACACGCTGAACCACTTCCTACCCGCTTTCAATGTGTCACCGTCAGTGAACATTTGATGGGACATGAGACTGCCCATCCTGGGATAGAGCTGTCCCCACGCTAGCACTTAACTTGCCACCTCCAAGGCACGTGGAATCCAGCCACGGGCTGCGTCACAGCAAGTGGAGGCCCAGACCACGGCGCGAGGGCTGGGCTGGATGGGAAACAGCAAGGGCAGTTGAGCTGGTGAGCTGGTGTGACGTGAGCCATGCACAAGTGGTGACAGGGACTAGGTCAACTCCACTTTTAAAACAGGCCTCAGCGGATCCCCATGCATCATGAGATCACAGAGTTTGGATTCCTGGATACCAGGAAGATACCATCAGGACACGTGGGAGAGTCCTTGGTTTGGAGAGAAAATGGCAAGATTCATTTTTTATTATTTTTTTAAAAAGTTTTTAAAAGAAATTATAGTATTTTGAGAAGAACATCCCATCGGTGCCCTTTCCAAATGCTTGACCGGCAAAATTGTGACTGAGCTCAAATTGTTGTTTCAAGCCGCTGGTTTTGGGGGGTGATGTGTTATGTAACCATAGCAACTGAAATAGGACCCAAAGCTTCTTAAGAGCCTTCTGGAAAGCTTTTGATGACGTGTAGATGAGAGGAAAAAGCCCTGGGGACAGGAGACACCTACATCTCCAGGTGTAGGAGATACCTCATCTCCCACTCAGCATGGAGGTCACAGCAGAGGGGCCCAGGGTCTTCTGCTGGCCCGGCTGCCTCTGAGGCCCCTTCAGGCAGTAATTCTCTGGCAAGGAGACAGTGACTAGTAGCTAAATGACTCACTTTCACTTCAGCCAGACAAAGTTCATGTTCCAGCCCTGCCATATGTACCTGTGGGTCCAGGGCTGTGCTTTGCTTTCCTCATCTATAAAGTGAGACTCATTGATGTGCCTACCAAGGACATGGCTGGCTGAGGAACCTAATTAGATCATGAATATAAAGAGATCAGAACACATAACAATGCTGAACAGTATCACTAGACGGAATTTAAGGATCTGGTTCTCAGCCTTTTAGGATTAAAATCTCCATTATACAGACAAACTGAAGATGGCACAGACTCACAGTAGCCAGCATGGAACCTGATATATAAATGTGTCTGAGTTAAGTGACAATCCAAAACACAGCTGTCCAAGAACACGGTGGTCATGTGGGCAGAGGGTCTCACTCCTCTCACTTGTGGAAGACCAAATTCTAAGAGGAGGTTTGTTTGGGAGAATATACGGTGAAAGGAAATGGTTTTTAGAATCAGGTCTCAGCTAACCTCTCAATGCTCCAGAGAGAACCTTCTAGAGGAAAATGCAGTGCTCAAGTCTGCCAGGCTAGGATGTCTTGGATCCCCCAACTGGTACCTGCCTAGGCTTTTCCTTTCTCAGATTTCAGTCATTCCTATTGGAAGACAATTCTCCATGGGTTCCTCCCATCTGTGTGTGTCTCGAAAGGGAGTTGCTAAGTGGCCTTTGTTATCTTTGCAAGGATGTTTGTATAGCAAAGAGTTTAGGAAGATGCAGATATGTCTCCCTCCAGGAAAAAAAAGGGGGGGGGGCAGGCATGCATATGGCCCATTATAAAAGGTTCTGGTTCCCTAGGCTTGGGTTTCTCTCCCACAATGCAGGCATCCACCTGGCCTAGCTGCGTCATCCCTGTGGGATTAGGGACAACCGGAACTTTTGCAAATATGCTGATGCTCATATTGCTTATTGTGCCTTGAATGATCAAATTCTTTGTTTCTGATCCAAAGGTCTTCTGCCAGCCTCTGTGAAATTGGCAAGCTATTTTAACTTGTAAGTTGGATAAAATTTCTGCTCCTTCACAGTTCTCTCTCTTTTTAAAAATATTTATTTTAATTAAAAAATAAATATTTTTTAAAATCTACATTTATTTATATGTGGTGCTGAGAATCAAACCCAGTGCCTCACACATGCTATAGGCAAGTGCTCTACCACTGAGCCATGACCCCAGCCCCCTCCTTCTCAGTTCTCAACAATTCCTATCTAATCTTCCTGATTTTTGACATATATGCACACTACCCGGTCTTTAAACCAGATCTCTCTTTTTTAAACTATTGGTTTATTTTAAAAGAATACTTTACAGAGCTACCTCAAATGCAAAACCAGTTGCTACCTCATAAGTCTAAGGTAAAGATAAACACAAGATTAAAAACCCAGCGGGGTACACAGTGTGGGAATCCATTTCGATGGTGTTCTGGAAAAGACAGAACTATAGGGACTGAAAACCCGTCACTGGTTGCCCGTGACTGGCTATGGGGGAGAGTTGATCTCAAGAGCCCAAGAGAGTTTTTTAGGTGGTAGAAATCTATATCCCCATTGTGACTGTGGTTTGATGACCACACGTCTGTGTTAACACTCAGATCTGTAACTACAAATGGTGAGTTTTACCTTGATAAACTTGACTTCAGTCTGGCTAGATACTCTTGCTGGCCCAAGGCGTGAGCTCAGGTCTATTGCTTTTTTCAAAAGGGAGACGATGAGCACTGGAGATCTAGCCCTTAGCCAAGACTTTGTCTTTGTCAGATGAACCCAACGAGACTGACAGGAGCACCTGTCTCCCCTTGCCACTCAGTGTTAGGAAAGCAGCGTCCTCACATCCCAGTACTATCCGGGACAACGGGGCCATGTTTTGGGGAAATACACTGCTAAGCTGATGGTCCCGTGTTTGCCACCCACTTACTGAATTTCGATCACTCCCTTAGCCTGATGGCCTGAAATCCCTACCAGGTAGCCACACTCAATTCTGGTCGCACGCGGATAGTCTTGGGTTTATCCAGAGACAGTCCCGCCCATGCCTGCCACCCATGGATTTTACTCATTGAACTCTGTGGGGACCTTGCCTTTGTCAGGGCCAAGTCCTTGGGATGATTTCACTGTTGCTCGGATGGACACTTAATGTACGCAACTACATGTGCCTGGACCTCCATCTCTCCTTCCAGCTCCCCTCCCCCTCCCCACTCACCTGCCTCCACCGCAAATACATCTCCCAGTCCTAGGAACCCCCTCACCGGGCCCACCAGTCAGTCTCAAAGACCACCATGGAGGAAGGTGATGGCCGCCTTTCACTGGAGGGAGTAATAAATGCCATGGGGATTGTCTTGATGGCTGCTTTATTTTTCCTGGCCTAGGCCTGGAGCGGGGAGGGCTCTGTGGCCAGGTCAGTGCCAGTTATTAACGTGAACATCTTCATCCGGGCTTTTCCTGCTGCCCAGTATGGCAGCTAAGTGCAGCCAGGTTTCGTGCGGCTCCTGGGTGATCTCTGTAATTAACTTGGGTGATTCACCGCTGTCCCCTCATTGTTCTTTTTAAGGACTGCAATATCTGTTTTTATAGGAGGGACTAGAAACAAGTATTGCCTAGGTCTTCCACTGAACGAGTTTCTCAAGGTCTCCTGCACCCATTCTCTCCTAATGAAGCGCCATGGCCTCCCCCTGCCCTGGTTTCTTGAGGGAAGCCTTGCATCTGAGGACATACCTTCAAGAAGGCACTAAGAGCTTGTTCCCTGCTCCTTCTAAGACAGCAGCTAGGGACCACGCGTAGCCCCTTGCTTTTGGACCAGGTCTAATGTCCAGCACCAGACTCAGCAGAAATGTGGTTTCTGAATTGATGACCTTCTCAAATTTCAACTGTCCAAATCAATAGAAGCTTCTAGAAGGGTGATTTTCAACCCTGGGTGATTTTACTCTCCAAGGGACATTTGGTGATTATCTGGGGACATTTTTGGCTGTCATACAGAGGGTGCTACTGGTATTTAGTGGGTAGAGGCCAGGGGTATGGCTGAATACCCTCCAATGCACAGGACCATCCCACCTCCCCAAATTCTCTAGCACCAAATGGCAATAGTACCCACGTGGAAAAACCTTAGCTAACAGGGTGCAGCACCAAGTTTATCCTGCCCAGCGTCATTTGTGTTGGCATTTGGTTGAGCTGGAGGAAGCCCCGGGAAGGTTTTTTTTTTTCTTTTTTTTTTTTTTTTTTTTTTGTAGATGGACAGAACATAATGCCTTTATTTTTATGTGGTGCCAAGAATCGAACCCAGGTCCCGCCCTTGCTAGGGGAGCGCTCTACTGCTGAGCCACAATCCCAGCCCAAGTTTTTGAAGCCTGAGAATGATTGACATTTGGCTTCTCCGATTTTATGTGAGCTGCTGCTAATGCAGCCACCTTGATGACTCTGCAGAGGACACCATTCAAATGAACCAATTATGGAGGATTTTTTTTTGTGTCAACTTTTAACCAGGTAGCCTCAGGGCTTGCTGAGCATAAAAGTCCAATTTAGAAAACATGAGGTTTCCTGAGGTTCCGGAAGGGCCCGGCAGGACCGTTGCTGGCGCTGAAACGATAGGACCGAGAACAGACTTCTGCAATCGGTGGGAGGCTCCAGCCGTGGTGTTGACCTCAACCCTTCCCCAGTGGAGAGGGTGGGGGGCCCGGTCTTCCTGGGGTGGGCAGTCTGGAGAGGGCGCATGGACTTGGGCGCTCCTGGCACACCCTCTTGGCTGCTCTGTGCTTGTCCCGGGTCGCAGTGCCCTGCTGACTCACTGCTTGCCCATCTTGAGACCATGTGCTGGGGTTGGAGTAATTGAATGAGTAATTTCCTCCGTCTCTTGGCAGCTGTCTGCTCTGTCACCTGGGCATCACCCGTTCATTGGAAGCTAGAAATCTAAGGCCCAAGGACTCCCTCCGTCTTGTCTTTCTTTTTTTTCTCCCTCCATCTCTAACCTCCCCTTAACCTTGACCTTGATGGGCGCTTCCCCTGGAGGTCACTAAGGACTCTCTGGCCTCTGTTTTCTGAAGCACCATTTCTTCTTCTGCTCTCCACTGTGGAGCTTTTTCTGGAGAACCACTCACTCTTGCCTCCTTCATGTCTCTGCCACTTGGCTCCATGGCGATGCTACCCCAGGCCCTTTGCTAAGCCAGCTGACATTAACAGCAACTGGGCCAGGGTGATGGGGATGACTCCACTGCAGATGTCAGACCTAGGGCTAAAGTGGTGACTTTAGATATTTTCTTTTCCAGGTTTGTGGCCTTTAAATAAATGTCTTTAAATTTTTTTTCCTCCTAGCCATAGAATCATTCATAAATTCAACCAGTACCTACGAAGTGTCTGCAATGGGCCAAACCCTATTCTAGCCACAGAGGACAGAGCTATGAACAAAATAGGTGAGACCCCTGCTCTTTGGGAGCTCAAGTGCCTATGGGGGAAAGCCTGCAATACACAACCGAAAAAGGTATGTCAGGTGCATTGGGAAAAAAAGAGGCAGGACAAAGGGTCAGAGTGACCCGGGTGAGGAGGATATGATACTTCAGGGGGGTATACAAGGAAGCCCCTCTGATGCTCTTATGAGAGACCCCCACACACTGTTTTTTGGTACTAGGGACTGAACACAGAGTCGCTCAACCACTGTGCCACATCCCCAGCCCTTTTTTTATTTTTTATTTTGAGACAAGGCCTCGCTAACTCCTGAGTCTGGCTTCGAACTTGCGAATCTCCTGCCTCAGCCTCCCCAGCTGTTGGGATTATAAGCGTGGACTGGGGCGCCCGGAGAGATCTTTTTTGAATCATTTTAAAATATTGCTGCTCTCACAATTCACAATAGCTAGACTGTGGAACCAACCCAGATGCCCTTCAATGGATGAATGGATTAAAAAATGTGGCATTTATACACCATGGAGTATTACGCAGCACTAAAAAATGACAAAATCATGGAATTCGCAGGGAAATGGATGGCACTAGAACAGATTATGCTTAGTGAAGCTAGCCAATCCCTAAAAAACAAATACCAAATGTCTTCTTTGATATAATGAGAGCAAACAAGAATAGAGCAGGGAGAAAGAGCAGGAAGAAAAGATTGACATTAAACAGAGACACGAGGTGGGAGGGAAAGGGAGAGTAAAGGGGAATTGCATGGAAATGGAAAGAGACCCTCATTGTTATAAAAAACTACATATAAGAGGTTGTGAGGGGAATTGGAAAAAAAACAAGGAGAGAAATGAATTACAGTAGATGGGGTAGAGAGAGAAGATGGGAGGGGAGGGAGAGGAGGGGAGGGGGGATAGTAGAGGATAGGAAAAGTAGCAGAATACAACAGTTACTAGTATGGCATTATGTAAAAATGTGGGTGTGTAACCGATGTGATTCTGCAATCTGTATTTGGGGTAAAAATGGGAGTTCATAACCCACTTGAAACTAATGTTTGAAATATGATATGTCAAGAGCTTTGTAATGTTGTGAACAACCAATAAAAAAAATAAAATAAAATATTGCTGCTCTGCTGGGGGACAGAACCAAACAGGGGAGACTGACATGCCTGGGGGGGGGGGTCCAAGGAGGCCTGACTGGAGGGGTAGCATTTTAGTGGAGAATTGAAAGGTGAGAAGGAACCAGGGTATGAAACCTCCCTTTATTTTAGCATTGAACATGTAACAAATGAACATGTAAAACAAATCCAAACAGTACAAAAAATATACAACGAAGGTATATCCTAATCCCTGCAAAAAGGTCTGCTAATTCCATGGCTCCGAAGGCTGTCAGTCCCCAAGAGAATTGTTGTTGTGTGTCTCCTTCTATATTTTGTATTTAAGTACTTATATGCATCTCAGTCTCTATCACCCTTTTAAAATACTACTAGTAGCATGCTATATAAATCTTCTTAAATTTTCTTAACATTATACCTTGGAAACTTTTTGATATTATTATTATTATTATTATTTTTTTTTTTTTTTTTTTTTTTTTTTTGGTGTGAGGAGGTACCAGAAATTGAACTCAGAGGCACTCCACCACTGAGCCACATCCCCTGCCCTATTTTGTATGTTATTTAGAGATAGGGTCTCACTGAGTTGTTTAGGGCCTCACTAAGATGCTGAGGCTGGCTTTGAACTCACAATCCTCCTGCTTCAGCCTCCTGAGCTACTGGGATTACAGGCATGTGCCACCGCGCCCAGCTTTGTATTATGTGATAAAGATAGTGTCCGTTATTTTGACAGTGAAGGATATTCTTCTCTGAAACTGTATTTTCACATATGCAACCAGTCTCTTGCTACTGGTGTTAAATGGCTTCCTGAATACTTTCAACATTTCATTTGCAGATAAATGACTATCAGACAAATATGAAAGGAAATAAATGCATGTAGTGGATGCATTAATTAAATATACATATTGGATAAATCCTAGAAGTCAAATTGCTGGGTCGAAGAGGATGTGTGTTTTTTTTCATTTTGAAAGTTATTGACAATTTGCCCTACAAAGGGATTATGCCAATTTATATTCCCTGCTAATTTACAAAGGCTCCTTCCCCTCAAGTCCTTATCAACAGTATGTTATTACATGTTTTGATCTCGCTTTGCCAAACCCATTGGTGAAAAAAAAAAAACAAACTCACTCCTGTTTTAATTTGCATTTTATGATCTCTCAATGAGGTTGAACATCATTGACACATCTACAAAGCTTGTCGTCCTATTTCTTGCCCTGTACACTGCCTGGTCATGCAAATGCTAAGTTGGGGAGCCTATTAGATTTCCGTGTGGAGATGTCAAGAGCCAGAGGTCTGGGGCACTTTCTAGGCTGGGATTGGAAGTTGAAAGTCAGCAGTCCTGGGATGGTACTGGAAACCACAGGAATGAATGAGCTGACCTAGAAAGACGGGGACTGAGGACTGAACCTAGGGTCACCCCAACTCCCAGAAATTTATGGAGCAGGATATGTTAGGTTTTTTTTTTTTTTTTTTTTTTTTTTTTGTTGCAATCAAAAATCCTGGTAAGAACAATCAGAGGAGGGAAAGGTTTATTGTGTCTCATGGTTTCAGAGGTCTCAGTCCATAGATGACCAGCTCCATTGTTCTGGGGCCAAGGTGAGGCAGACATCATGGCGGAAGGGCGTGATGGAGGAAAGCAGATCAGGAATGGCAACCGGGAATCTGAGAGTTCTGCTCACCAGGAACAAAATATAACCCCCAAAGCCACACCCGCAGTGACCTACCTCCTGTAACCACACCCTGCCTGCCTATAGTTATTGCTCAGCTAGTCTAGTCCAGTGAATTCACGTGCTGCTTAGGTGAAGGCTCTCATAACAAAATCATTCCGCCTCTAAACCTTCTTGCATGGTCTCACCCATGAGCATTTGGGGGCCACCTCACAGCTAAACCGTAAGAGAGAGGCAGCCAGAGCTCGAGAGGCAGTCACTGGGGAGTGGAGGGCTTGAGAGCGCAGGAGCTGAGAGTAGAGATGCCTGAGAAGGAGTCAGGGACTCGTGGAGAACTGAGAGAAGAGAGGTCCTCTTGGGTTTGAGGGGCAGGCAGCTCCCTGACCAACTTGGCAGGCATAGTTTCATGGAGTGGTAAGGAAGTCAAGTTGGTCTTGGCTAAAGAAACAGAACTTGGAGATGACCTTTGCAAGAATATTTTGCCTAGATGGGAGTGAGAAAGGGTTGGAGAAAGATGAGGGACCAGAGAGATGTTTTGTTTCAGCTGGGATGGTTTTTTTGAGATGGGGAGCTACTGACCGGAGGGTCCAGGAGAGGGGGTGATTGGAAGGTTGGAGGAGCCTCTGGGGGCTTCTCTCCGCGCAGGCATTGCGGCGGCCAGGGACCTGCGACAGAAGCTCCTGGTGGCTTGGCTGGTTGGAGCCCTGCCGGGGACTACTGTGCTCCACGGGGAGTGGATCCCGCTGCGCAGGGCAGGCTTTGGGTTGCAGGGAGGTTAATTTTCAGGGGTCCCATCTCGGTGCTGTCGGTGGAGTTATTTATGTCTCCAATGATGAAAATCCACCCCCCGCCCCACTCTTCCACTCTGGGCCCATAAAAAGTGTCGGGGAGGTGGCCGGAACCCCGGCCGCGCTGCTGGGTCGCACGGATTACCGCTGTCACGGGCGGGCCCGGCGCCCCCATCCATCTTAGCCAGACGCCCCAGCTCCCGCCTGTCACGACGGGGCGGTGACCCCTGCCGCGGCCCAGCTTCCTGGGGCTCGGGCACCACGTGGGCCCAGCACGGCTTCCAGCAAGTGCTTTTAATAAGCGTCAGGTTCCCGGCCTCTCTTTCCTCCCCGGCCTCCTCAGCATCTCAAGACGGCAGACCTCCGCCCCCGCTGGGCGTGGGATACGGTTTCCCGGGATGGGGTATGTCCTGGGGCCCCGCGGTCATGTCCACGTGGGTTTTGGATTACTGCGTCCTGCGTTGCCTAGAGTCAGGGTCCCTTGCTGTTTGGAGTATACTCCCTGCTCACCTCCCTGTCTGCAACTTTGTTACTGGCAAAGTCTGATTCTGCTCCTCTAAAATGACACTGATCCTGTCGACCCTAAAGAGCTACAATGTTTGGAGGGTTTTGTTTGAATTTTTTGGGGGGTGGGGTAGAGGCATGAAATCCAAATAAAAGGTGGAACACAAAATTGTACTCCCACGAGAGATTGATTTTGTTGGGCAACTCCCTGTCCCTTGCCTTCTGTACCTCATGCCTAAGCACAGAGCCAGGCACAAGGTAGATGCTCAATAAACATCCAGGGAATTAATGAATGAATAGAAGGGAGAGAGATGCACGCAGGTAAGCCTACATGTATGATCCTAGCATCGATGAATCAGTGATTGCCATGTGTCAGGTCATGTGCTAGGATTTTAACCAAATGATGTCATTTATACACTGATAGTAAATAATCATGTTTCCATTTTTTAAAAAAATATTTTTTTAGTTGTAGATGGACACAATACCTTTATTTTATTTATTTATTTTTATTTGGTGCTGAGGATCGAACCCAGTGCCTCACATGTGCTAAGCAAGTGCTCTGTCCCGGAGCTACAACCCAGCCCTCATGTTCGCACTTTGCAGATGAGAAAATAGCCCCTGAGCAAGGTTGCGTTACTGACTCAATGTTTGCTACCAGGTAAGTGCAAGAGCTGAGATCTGAACCCAGCCCTCCTTTCAGAGGCTGTGTTCTTGACCACTGCAGTGTGACAACTTAGAAAGTGACATTCATGTTCTGTGCTAAAAACAGATGCTTCCTCTTGGGGTTGCCAGAGTATTGTTCCCAAGAGTTTAAGCCCGGCCCCTGAGAACATCATTAAGCAGAAACCAAATGAACAAATGAACATCTTTCTGTCCAGAAAAAGAGAAGACAGATGTATGTGTCTGGTGCCATTATGATGCTTGGGACACATGCCAGGCAGGTGGTCTTAGCCACCCCCATATTCTGGGCTATCCAAGTTCAACCACTAAAGAGGTTGAGATGGAGAATGAATAGACCCAATCCTAAGAATTGACTTTCTGCCACCTCCGCAAATCAAACAGCTTTGGACGGACCAGGCCTGGTGGACGTGTGCATTATTTTCTTCTCTGTCTTCTTTGGGAGTGGGTTTGAGTGTGACAAAATGGTGGCATTTACATCTCCTGACCTTCTAACTCCTGCTACCCAAGGTGGCCCATCAGACCCGGCAGGGGGAAAGAAATCCCCTCACCTTGGGGTCCCCTGGACACAGGTTGGGTGGTCTCTGTTCCCCCTTCTTCCCATTCTCCACAGGACTGAGCAGGGGACAGTGCTGATCACTTGAGTGACTGCTCTCTGGCCCTTGGAGAAGAAGACGCTGAACCCCACAAAGCTGGGGTGTTTGCTCCAGAGTGACCCAGGGAGGCTGCCATTGAACTTGGTGCTGTCCCCAGAGAAGGTGGGACAAGCTTTACCCACCCAGGAGTGACAGTCCCCCTCAGCCGGCAGGCATGAACTCTTGTGTACTCTGCTGGCTGGCTGCTGCCTCGTTCTAATAAATTAAATCTGTTTTATCATCACTGTTCTATTCCTGAGACAAGCACTTCCAAGGCAGATTAGAAAGGAACTTAAGGGGATTAAAAGCTTCTCTTAGTGAAAAACAATGTTTCAGATGGGAAATCCATTTACCAATATGAATTTCAGCAGAAATGCATGTTTTCTTTAATGCAATGCTACTGCTCCCAGAAACCGGGATTTCCCCTCTGCTTTGCATAAGTTATAATGTGAATTCTGTTGAGCGTGGCAAGCTTTCAGGGAGATGGATGGCTTCCGTAAAGTTGCACGAAAACATTTCTCCTTTGTTCACGAGGGAAAAGCAAAGTGTCTAATGGATTTGGAGTATTAAAGAGTGTTGGTCTGTTCTGGAAACCAGGGGAAGCCTAGGAGTAAATACCAGATATACGAGAGGAGACGGAATCCTTGGAAATGGAGAGAGTCCACTCTCAGTTATCTGCATGTGGCTTATCCGCAGTGAAGTTTAAGAAAAAGAAAGGGAAAGGAAAGAATCCCAGTGTTCCGGCTCCCTGCCTGGCTGTCTCTCCTGTGGACTCAGGGAACTGAAAGTCATTTGAAAAACTGGACCAATATAATTTGGAAGGTAATTCTGCTGCTGCAGCCATAAAAAAAAAAAATTAAAAAAAATTAAATTGCAGAGGGCAGGCCAGGAGGATATGTAATTAATTTTTCCCCATTATTCATAGGTTGGGATTCTCTATACCATCAGAAAGTTGACTTAACATAAAATCAGGAGCCAGATCCCCAAAGCCAAGATGAACCTCCTGCCAGGCCGGAGGGTGTTGTGTAAAACTTGGGGAAACTGCTGAGTCAGCGCAGCAGCCCCGGAGTTGGAAGGGAGGTTCCCCCTCCAGGAGGCTGGGGGTGCCTAGACCAGAAGAACCCGAGAGCCTGGGCAGACAGGGGCCAGGGGCTGCCTGATTGGGTCGACCAGTTACTAAGTGTTGATTTATTCTGGGTGATCCTCAGAAATCTGGGGGTACCATGTGCAAACTGGGTTTTCCTCTGTGCTCCCTGGCACTTGGTGTCCAAGAACACGAGCTCTTGGTCTTGACCCTGCAGGGGAAAGTCCCCTCTGACAGTTACTATGTGCCATCCGAGTGGTGCAGAGAGCTCTTGGTGGCCCAGGCCAGGAACCGGCTCCTGCTGAGTGGCTCAAGTCAGAGAAGGCTGTGCTGCAGGGACCCGGCTCTCGTGAGGTCTAAGGCGTGGAGCAGGGCTGTCGCCAGAGTGCAGGGGACCAGAGGGTCTCCAAGTCCCCAGGCCTCTGCTGCACATTGACCCACTGCGGCTTCTTTAAGGGGTGGGTTTCAGCTCTCAACCCTGAAGCTAGGATGTTCCTCATGCAAAGAAAAAACTCTTCAGCCTTGGAGAAGGGGCCCCACGTGTCACCACGTGGACCTTCCATTTTGTCTGCTCCGTGCAGCCGCCACATGGGGTAGAAGTCTTAAAAAGAGAAGCCGAGCATCTAGAGTCACCCCTTCATTTCCACCCCTAATAAATGACAATATTTACCCACAGCTGCTGGGTCGGTCCCAGGCAATGTGTCCTGAAGCACTTTATGTGGAATATCTTATTAAAGCTTTTTGACAACTCAAGGAACTAGATACTGTTGACATCCCATTTTACATCTGGGACCATGAGGCCCAGAGAGGTGAAGTGACTTAACCAAGGTCACACAGCTGGTACGTGAAAATGCAAGCCTGGGACCCAGGTATCCAATGTGATTTGTCCTTGATCTTCTTACTGGAGTTCCTGAGTGACTTCACAAGTGAATCTTGCATGTTGAAAAATGCCAGTCTTTAGTTTAAGGAGCCAGTTTTCTACAAGCATCCATATGGAGGTGAAAATTGTTCATTAAAAAAAAAATACACGTTGGCTAGCACCTGGGGATTGTAGCATCTGTGGGATTTCTTACCCTGTGTTGTCCAGAATCCTCACCCCTCCTCCCAGACCCCAACCCGGTGCACGCGCCTCCCCTGGGCGACCTCCCATTCTTGGGGTCCAGCTAGAAGACCTGGTGCTAAAACATTGCTCAATTTTAATTACTCTCCCAGCACCTCGCTGTCAGCTGCCCCTCTGAAATTGTTTTAATTGAAGTTCCCCGAATCCTGGCGAGTTCAGACGGAGTTCATCTCTAAGCCCATCCTGATTTCATTAAAGATTTGATCTTTCTTTTTTCACCAATAAAACATTTATTATCGTTATCTGTTTCGTAACCATTTTCTTTCTCCGAAGGGGTGGGAAAGGTGGGGGAAGTTAACCTCATCTTCATGCCTGTAGGACAGAGCAGTCATCTGTTGATTTTCCTGGCACTCGAGAGGAGTCACATGCTAAAAAGAAAAACCATAACTATTTTCCTTGTCAATGGAGGCAGTCCTCATTCAAAAGGATTTTATTTATTTATTTTTATTTTAATCTGCAAGTGAACTACCTGTGAATTAGCAGCACACAGATCTGGGGGAGAGAATCATCTTCCTGAATCTTGATGGTTTCTTTTTCTTTTTGTTTGTGTGTCCAGAGGAGGAGCCCTGGGGACTCAGGGTCATAGGGAGATGGTGGCTCCCTCGCACCCACCCCTGGGAAACACAGTTACAGATGAGCCACAGAATGCAAAAGTTAAACCTTGCCCCAAAGTAGCTTATTGACCTCCGAGTGTTAATAATTAACAGTTAATTACCATTAAATCATCGTTGCCCAGTCTTGGCTGGGATCTCGATTGACACTCAGGAGTCAGGTCCCGGGCTATGTTTGTGATTATCCGCTGCGACATTCTCAGCAAACCCAATACCTGCCTCCTGCTCGGTGGATTTGAGTCACGATGTTTTTTGTTAAGGATTCAGCAGCTGCTCCTTCGAGATCTTTGTTTCATGTATGTAATATACTTAAAATGCACTAAATGAGAGTTTATAATATCATTATCTACAGTTAAAGATATTATAACTTCAAAACTGAAAAGAAAGTGCAGCCATATGTGGAAATGGTCTATTCTGTGCCCTTTTGACCCCCCTCGAAGTTTCAAGCGGACCAGACAGGCAAAGGCACAAAAATCATAGGTCTGCAAAACCATTTTGCTATTTTAGCTCACGGTTGTCATGAAAGGAAACTGGGTTATTTAGACAGTAAATAACAACGGAAGACTAATTTATTTTGCTTTTTCTTTCTCTCTTAAGATTCTTTCGGTCCCGGGTTCCAATATGTTCTTTATTACATGGTTTGATAATTCAAGGATGGCTCTCCGTCACCCCCCCACCACCACCACCACCCTGCCACTGCTTCCTCCTCCCCAGCCCCCAATAACATGGGACTTGATTTAAAACTTCACTCTGAGCAGCCCCCGGGGTTATTAGGAACTGCGGACGGAGTATGGATTAGGTTTAAAAGTAATAAAAAAGTAGACCTGTTGGTTAGGTGAAAAATTCACTATCAGATTCCTGAGCGCAGGGTTTCTTTTCATGTGCAAACGGTACTAAATGAGGCATTTAATTCAACAAATCCAAAGTTCTGATCCGCCAGAAATAGAGACTTGGGTTAGTTCAATTTGTAACAAACGATCCCCGTATGATCAAAGTCCTGAACGCTGATTTCAACATGCTGCTTAAATTAGTCTAACACCAAAGTCTTTGGCTTGGAGACAGTATTTGGAATGTCTTACCAGAGGAGAAATTCTTTCTCACACATGGTTCTAATATCACGCCATGCCAGTTTTGCTTTTTTAATGGGCTGACAAGGAGGCACGGTGCTAACTCTCTGACTCTGGAAAGTTCTGGTGCTGTCACCCGCAAACCAGCTAGGATAATTTTTCCTTGGCTTCCTTATTAAAGACTGAATGAAGGGATTGTGCGGCTTTCTTAATGTCACTTGGTCTGTTTGCCATAAATTCAGGCGCTCACGATGAAAGCCGCACTTATATTTCGCTGGGAAATGGAATCAAGGACCGTGCACCGAGTTCACAATAAATAACTAAGCGTGAGTTATTAAGTGAATTTCATATACCAGAGCCTTATTACATCAGCAGTTTAGATAATGGTCGCTGAAAATAATACACGGACGGCCTTCACGGCCAAAGCCGGCGGGTGGGCAGGTATGGGGGTGTCCAGAGGGGATCAGGGTGCCCAGAGCCCTGATGGGGTGGGAAGGGAATAGGTGGTATTTGAAAAAAAGAATAGGATATTTACATTTTTTGTATGCTGTTTGCCCTTTGAGCTCAGCGGGGAGACTTGCAGGCCTCTGGGCCAACTCTATCCACATCACTCCAGGCTTCCTGCCTGCCATTGTTTGTTTTCTTGCCGAAGGAAGACTTGGGGTTGTTTAGACTATGCACCTAATTTTAGAGGATGATAATTATGTTACTTCTAACCCACATATTTTCCAGAAATGGCTGCCCCATGAAAATAACTCAGCCTGTGTGTGTGTCCAGCCTGGCTGGCAGCCAGCTCGATGCCCAGGACCTCGAATCTCCTGGTCACCCAGGGATGCTCCCGGTGACTGCAACCGGGACGCTTGGCATCGTGGACAGGTCTGAGTGAGGACAGACAGGAGAGCTGAGGCTGACCGCCTCCCTCGCCTGTCCTGGGGGGTCTTGGATGGACACATGGAGCCCAGGACAGCATTTTCTCAAGGGTGTTGTTCTGCAGAACGTCAGTTCTACAACCGCTCTGCAGGATGCCAAGGTCAACAAAATTCGGGAGACTCTGCAGCTCTGTTCTCTTTGGCATGATCCACCACGCACATGGGTTCTTCTTCCAGGTTATCCTGAGCCCAGCTCAAGCCCATCTGTCTCTAGGTCTCAAATGTACTCTATCTATCTATCTATCTATCTATCTACCTACCTACCTACCTACCTATCAGTGCCAGGGATTGAACTTAGGGGCACTCGACCACTGAGCCCCATCCCCAGCCCTATTTTGTATTTTATTTAGAGACAGGGTCTCACTGAGTTGCTTAGTGCCTCACTTTTGCTGAGGCTGGCTTTGAACTCACCATCCTCCTGATTCTCTGGGATGACGGCTATGCACCACTGTGCCTGGCTCAATGGTACTTTATAGTATGAATCACAAGTGCAGTGGATGAGCCAGTTACTTGTGAAGGAGTTTCATGATATCAGCGTCCACTCAAGACTAAGTCCAGGTGGTGGATCCTGTCTTCTGATGAATCCCTGCTGCTTAGTTCAATACCTGACACATAATAGATGCTTAATAAAGATTTGAAAAGTTGAAGAATTGAAAAAGTACTCATGAACATTCATACCAACTGGGGTGGGGTAGGGGATCTTGTTAAAATGCAGGTTCTAATTCAGTTGGTCTGGAGTGGGGCCTGCTTCTGCCTGTCTAAGATGCTCCCGTGTGAGGCTGATTTTGAATAGCCATGGCTAGAGAGCTCTGCTGTGTTGAACCCTAAATGGATGGGACTCTCTTTACCTTTCTCAGGTGCTCCACCCAGTATCACTATGAGCAGAGACTCAGTTTGTTCTTCTGTCACACAGTCTAAAGGCTCCCTAAGGCGGGCCCTTGAGGTGTGAAACATCTGTCTGTGATGTGTCACTGTGATATTGTTGCGGAGTCATCTCTGGGATGGGGGGGCTGTCCCCCTACAGGTGGTCTTAGGAGCTACCTGGTAATTACTGAAACTCACTGGGGTGCAGGGAGCATTGATGGACGGGGTGCTCTCGGTCTGATTGAACTTTTTCAGGTTCAGCCAAGACTCCAGGGGAGGCAGCTGGTGACATTGAGAAACTGCCCCCACCTGTTTCTCTGAGCCTGAGCATGAAGTTGAGGTGATGTGACATTTCACGGATTCAGGATGATACAGGTGCAGGGGTCAGGGGTGGTGGCATGGATACCCTGGGTATGACAGGAGAGAAATGTATACGAAGAACTCTTATAATTCAACAGTAACAAAACAGAACTGCCCAATTTAAAAATGGGCAAAAGAGCCGGGCACGGTCGCACACACCTGTAATCTCAGCGGCTTGGGAAGCCTGAGGCAGGAGGATCATGAGTTCAAAGCCAGCCTCAGCAACTTAGCAAGGCCCTAAGCAACTCAGTGAGACCCTGTCTCTAAATAAAATATTAAAAAAATGGCCGGGGATGTGGCTCAGTGGATAAGCACCCTTGGGTTCAGTCCCTGGTACCAAATAAATAATTAAGGGCAAAGATTTGAACGGGGATACCTCCCCCAAAAGATAAACAGGTGGTAAATGAGCAAATGAAAAGATACTCAACGTCATCCGTCATGAAGACATTGCAACTTAAAATAACAATGAGATGTCACAGCACATCTACTAGAATGACCCAAATCCCCCAAATGACAACATCCTGACTGCACAGCAACTGGGGCCCTCGTCCATCCCTGGGGGAATTCAGAATGGCTCGGTCACCGTGGAAGTCGGTGTGGTAGTGATTTTACAGAGCTGAACCTAGTCTCACCATGTGACCCACCAAACGAACCCGAGGTGTTTACCTAATTGATCTGGAATTATCTATTCCAAATCCTGCGCAGGAGGGTTCATAGCGCCTTTATCAATAATCACCCCAAATGGAAGCAACCAAGTTGTTCTTCACAGGACAAAGAACAGACCAGCCCTGGGACAGCCGTTCCACTCACCAACTGTGTTGAGAGGTGCCAGAGGCCCATCTGAGCTCACATCTAGCCCAGCACAGGTACCGAGTGGTGCACATGGACACTTTTATATCTGTGTGTGTCTATTCCAGGGTTAATATACACCAGACATCTCCTTTGCTGACACCCACTTCTAGCTGTGACGTCCACACCTCGTGGCCCGATCTTCGTTCCTATTACCATCCCTCAAAGAATGGACCGAGGGCTGGGGGACGTGGCTGATCCTGGGACACTCTCCTGAGGGCAGAAAACATACCCGGGTGGCTGGAGCATCCTGGGGTTCCAGAGAGTGACTGAGGAAGGGCTAAAAGCCAAACCAAAATACAAATGGAAAGAACCCAAGCCAATGATCTACATACTGTGGGGTCAGGCCCCAAATTCCTCAATAGGACACCCATAGCGCAAGAGTTAACAACCAGAATCAACAAATGGGACTTACTCAAACTAAGAAGTTTTCTCTCAACAAAAGAAACAATAAGAGAGATAAACAGGGAGCCTACATCCTGGGAACAAATCTTTACCCCACACACTTCAGATAGAGCCCTAATATCCAGAGTATACAAAGAACTCAAAAAATTAGATAATAAGATAACAAATAACCCAATCAACAAATGGGCCAAGGACCTGAACAGACACTTCTCAGAGGAGGACATACAATCAATCAACAAGTACATGAAAAAATGCTCACCATCTCTAGCAGTCAGAGAAATGCAAATCAAAACCACCCTAAGATACCATCTCACTCCAGTAAGATTGGCAGCCATTAAGAAATCCAACAACAACAAGTGCTGGCGAGGATGCGGGGAAATGGGTACACTTGTTCATTGTTGGTGGGACTGCAAAATGGTGCAGCCAATTTGGAAAGCAGTATGGAGATTTCTTGGAAAGTTGGGAATGGAACCACCATTTGACCCAGCTATTCCCCTCCTCGGTCTATTCCCTAAAGACCTAACAAGAGCATGCTACAGGGACACTGCTATATCGATGTTCATAGCAGTACAATTCACAATAGCAAGACTGTGGAACCAACCTAGAAGCCCTTCAATAGATGAATGGATTAAAAAAATGTGGCATTTATACACAATGGAGTATTACTCTGCAATAAGAAATGACAAAATCATAGAATTTGGAGGGAAATGGATGGCATTAGAGCAGATTATGCTAAGTGAAGCTAGCCAATCCTTAAAAAACAAATGTCAAATGTCTTCTTTGATATAAGGGGAGTAACCAAGGACAGGGTAGAGACGAAGAGCTGGAGAAGAAGAATAACATTAAACAGGGATGATAGGCGGGAGGGAAAGTGAGAGTTAAGGGAAATTGCATGGAACTGGAAGGTGAGCCTCAGGGTTATACACAATTACATATAAGAGGAAAGGAGGAGTAGGAGAAAAATTATATAAGTGGAAGAAACGATTTATAGTAGAGGGGATGGAGAGAGAGTAGGGGAGGGGAGGGGAGGGGAGGGGTGAGGGGACAGAGGAGAATGGGATAGACAGCAGAATACATCAGTCACTAGAAAGGCAATTTGTAAATCAATGGAAATGTAACTGATGTGACACAGCAATCTGTATACGGGGTAAAAATGGGAGTTCATAACCCACTTGAATCAATCTGTGAAATATGGTATAATAAGAACTATGTAATGTTTTGAACAACCAACAATAAAATAATTAAAAAAAAAAAAAAAAAAGAACCCAAGCCAGCCCTCCATGATGGGGACGGGGAAGGGTCGTAGGAACCAAGGGGAGAATCGGAGAGGGTAAGAGAGAGAGAGAACAATATGAGCCACAAGTAAAGCCCTGGATTGTCCCCTGAAGAATATATATCCCCGAGTCCCTGCTGTTATGTGATTGAATAAATAAATCAACAAGGAGGAGTAGAGCAATGTTCCATGTAGAAGAGAATAATTATGTGGATGCTGTGCATTGAAAGAGACCTATAAAGCTGGGCACAGTGGCTCATGCCTGTAATCTCGGTGGCTTTGGGTGGCTGAGGCTGGAGGATTGCAAGTTCAAAGTCAGCCTCGGCAATTTAGTGAGGTCCTAAGCAACTTAGCAAGACCCTGTCTCTAAATAAAATACAAAATAAATAAATAAATAAATAATAAAAAAAATAGGCTGGGGATGTGGCTCAGTATTAAGCACTCTTGGGTTCAATCCCTGGTACTAAAAAAAAAAAAAAAAAAAAAAACAACCCATAAAGCTCTCCACCACTTCATTGTGGACGGCACATAGTAACTATTTTTGGGGAGAGCAGAGGTGCCAGGGATTGAATTCGGGGACACTTGACCACTGAGCCACATCCCAGCCCTAGTTTGTATTTTTTAGAGACAGGGTCTCACTGAGTTGCTTAGGGCCTCACTGTTGCTGAGGCTGCCTTTGAACTCGCGATCCTCCTACCTCAGCCTCCGGAGCTGCTGGGCATTACTGGTGTGTGTCTCTGCGCCCAGCTCATAGTAACTCTTTTAGTCAGTTTTTTGTTTTGTTTTGTTTTTGTTTTTGTGACCAAAATACCCAAAAAGAACAACTCAGAGGAGGAAGTTTATTTTGGCTGCTGGTTTGAGAGATTCAGTGCAGGGTCGGCTGACCCCATTGTTCGGGGCTGAGGTGAGGCAGGGCATCATGAAGGAAGGGCGTGGTGGGGGACGGCTGCTCCATTCCCGGCAGCCAGGAAGCAGAGCTAGAGAAGAGAGAGGGTGCAGGGAAGATGCCCCCTTCCAGGGCTGCCCCCAGCGACCCACCTCCTCCAGCCATGCCCCCCACCTGCCCACAGTTACCCCCCCGGGGTCTGTAAAACGCAGGATGGAAATGACAGTGCAGTCACTTCACCTCTGAACTTGGGGGCACCTCTCATCCAGACCACAAGAGCAACTGTCTTCCCACGAGGTCAGCAGAGAGAAGGAGAAACACAGAGGGCCTTCACGGTGGAGAAGCCTGGCCACCAGGCATGGCGCCAGGTCCTGGAGGTCAACGTCAGCAGCGACACCTCTGTGGGTGGGAGGGGTCTCTGGTGGGAGTGAGACGGTTAAACTCCGCCTCTATGCTCGTCCTCCTTAAAACCCATCGCCCAGGAGCATCCTAATCCCAGGAAGGTCCTCAGACAAATCCCATCTGAGGGACATTCTGCAAAATCCTGATCAGCGCACCTCAAAACTGTCAAGGTCACGGCCAAGGAGAAAAGGCTGAGAAGTGGTCACAGCCATGAGAAGCCTAGGCAGAGAGGATGACCCAGTGTATCCTGATGGGACCCTGGGACCGAGGAAGGTCATCTGGGCGGATCCCCACAAAGTATCAACTTTAGTTAACAATAATGTCTCCCTATCAGCTGGTGATTTGTGACCACTGTGCCAGACTGATATTAAGGTAAAAAGAATGTGGAGTGTACACTCTCTGTACTGTCTTCACCACAACTTTGAGCAGCTACAATTCCAAGTTCATTCAAAAATTCATCTCACACACACACACACACACACACACACACACACACACACAAATCATCTTCAGTTGGAACAGAATTGGGAGGAATGGAATTAGCTTAACGTGAGCACCTAAATGTGTCAGGCTCTGTGCTAGACTCCCTTTGCCCCGAGCAAATGAGCTTTTTAATCTTTTCAACGGCTCTGTGAGAAATAAAGTATAATCAGATTTTCTAGGTGTGCACAGAAGTAGGAACGTGGGGGAAGATAAGAAAGAACTAGGAAGGTCAAATAGTGGGGAAGAGTAAAATCCTGCACAACTGTGGGCTTTCTTCCTCTCATCAAAATGCACAGGAAATTGTCAAGGATCCTCTGAATTGAACCTCCTTTATCAATTGTGTTGGGGGCCTGGGATTGGAGGGTATTTCTGCCCAGAGTCTGTAGGTGTTAGCCATGACCTCCCGCTGAACACTTCAATTTGAAGCCTTTGTGGTTGGAGACAGAGTGGTATGGAGCCCTTGGCTTAAGGAGAACAACTATGATTGGGGAGCTTTCTGGGTACCTGGTATTTTTGTCTGCCATCTGTTGCTATAACAAAATACTTGGGACTCAGTGATTTATAAAGAAAAGAGGTTGGCTTTGGTTCACAGTTCTGGAAGAACAAGAGTATGGAGTCACCATCTGCTCAGCCTCACCTGGCTCTTCCATGCCTGGTGGAAGGAGGAAGAGGTTGCATGCAAAGAGAGGAAAGGGACCCAAACGGCACTGAGAGCTGACCCATCCCCAAGAGAAAGCCATTAATCCCTTCATGCGGGCTTTGTCCCCAGGGCCAATGACCCCTCCAGGGCTGCTACCTCTCAACACCGTCAGGTTGGTGACTGTGTTTCAGACCACAGCAGAAAGGGTCCTTCCCTAGCTCAGTGTTTCTCCCTGGTTGGAAGAAGGGCCTGCCTAAGCAGCTCTCTGTGGGGACATCATTCAGGTGCCACCAGCAGAGAGGTGTGGCCTGTGGTCTCAGGTCCCTCTTGCTCTGTTGTTCTGGATCACGAATTTCACAAACTCTTCCCTAAAGTGTGAGGCTGCCCCATCAGAAACCTTGACCCTACTCTTTGATGACATTTTTCCCGCTAGGCGCTGGGTCCTGCCTGATGTGGGGACTAAAGTTACTCCTTCAGGGTCTCCTGTGCCAGGTCTGCTGCCACCATCAAGGGCCAAGGGCTCCCTGCAGCCAACCCGGGTGCCAGTGCTCACTGGGGCCTTGCTGGCTGGCTAGCAGTGGGTGCCTGCGCTCGGACAGGGTTTGTACCCCAGGGCTGCAGCTTCTGAGCCGAGCGAGGAAGGGAAATCTGGGTGACCTTTCCTAGCCTCGGTTTGCTGGTCTGTAAAATGGGGCAAAAGACGGTTCCAGCTCAGAGGTCGTGTGCAGGGTAAATGATGGAGTGCCTAGCGCTCGGCCAGGACAGGTGCGGACGAAGGCCAACGTTGCTCTAGGATCACGACTGTCCTACATACGCCTGCTTGTTTTATGCTCGTCTTTTTGCAACATGAAGTGTCCCTTCCTGTCACCTTGGCTGGATCCAATCCTTCCCTCCCTCGTGCCTTTTCCTGATCTGTGCTTTCCCTTTTCCTGTACTTAGTGCAAAGACTCTGGGTGGAGGTGGAGGAGGGGTCAGGTCCCTAGGTCCTCAGGGAGGGGTGGAGGTGTGGCTTTGCTGCTGGCTTGGGAGCTGCTTCTCCTGGTTTCCAGGAGGGTCCCTGGTGGGAACTGTCTTGAGCCTGGGCTTGGCTGTGGCAGGGGAGCCCAGGAGGCTGCTTCCGCCGCCTGGTGACTGGTGGGTCCCCTCTCTCCCTGCCCGAGCACCGCCTCGCACCGCCTCGCACATCGCACATCGGCTCAGGAGCTCGCTCCTGCTGCATAGGCAGCCCCCACCAGCCTCCCGCCCCAGCTCTCGGTCTCACTGCGGATGCTGCTGTCATGGGGGCACAGGGTAGCCTACGTGACAATCTGAGAATCCAAGGAGGAGCAGTCCCTGAGCCCTCGGTGCGGAGATGGGATGGAGCTCCGAAGGGGCTTCCTGCTCCTCGCAGACTTGGCTTCTCTGAACCCTGAGTTGAGCTGCGGCTCGCCACCCCACATCCTGTATTTTGACAACTGCATCCTCTACGCAGAAATAATTGGAACTGTAGTTGGTAATTTTCCTTCTTGAAGTGTTATTTCAAAAAAAGGAAAGAAAAAAAAAACCTTTATTCAACTGAAGGAGTGCATGCAAATTTGCAACAGTGGATGAATCTAAATATCTGGACCCCACTCCCCCAGGTCACCCAGAACTTGTACTCACGGGGGCCAACTCGAGAGATCAGAGGCTTAGGCGAGGAGATACGGGTCTCCTTTCATCTTCTAGAATTTAGAGAATAGATACTTCATTTCTGTTCTTCATCATCATCATCATCACCACCATCATCACCTTAACCATCCAACCCTTTCCTCTATTCAATTTTTAAAAATGGTTGTTCTAGAAAGTTCCGGCACAACAGACTTAAATACCTTTCAATCTCCTTTCAGCAGAAAGAATCCAGAGACACCCTGGGTCTGATAAAGCTGCTGCTCTTCTTAAAAAAAAAAAAAGAGGCCACTGGGATGGGGTTTAAGTGTCTTTGTTCCCTCGATTCAAGTTGCGAGAGATACATGTCATTTCGAGAAGCATGGAACTAATTGAGGAGTATGTCCAGTTCTTGCAGAGGTGAACAGGGCAGATAAATAAAAACTCCATCGCACATAAATCTTGGCTCCCAACATCAAAGAAGCAGGATCCTGCTAAGTGTATTTGTATAATGCAGTAATTTATGCAAAACGCAGCTTTGATAAATGTCCCCTAATTTATTGTCATGTATCTCAAATCAAAGTCAAACATTTATAGCCTGCGTCTGAAGGAAGCCAGGCCTCGGAGAGCCAAAGGGGTTTGAAGTAGGTAAAGCTGTGTTGGGCAAAGGTTAAACAGGGTCTGGTCTGCATGTTAAGAACTTTCTACAAAAATGGCCAAAAAGGAAAAAAAAAAAAAAAAAAAACAGGGGACTAGTTTGGCTCCTAGACACAAAGTGGAGCAGAACTGTGGGTATTTTTCTTCCAAAGACAGACAGGATCCATGCACTGAAATGTTCTTAAGGGAACAGAACAAAGGGCTAACACATACCCTTTTACAGATTGTTATAATATGGAAATAACAATAATCGTCATTTATTGCATGAGTCTACGTCAAATGTCGAGCTAAGCGCTTTGTGTTCTTTCTCCTGTCACTTGTCAATGGAAACCTATGAAGGAGACATTCTTGCCATAAGACCCTTTTTTTTTTTTTGGAACCAGGGATTGAACCCAGGGGTGCTTAACCACGGAGCTCTATCCCCCTCCCTTTTTATTTATTTTTTTTTAAGTTTTGAGTTATCTCATATGGGGGTCTCATGAAGTTGCTCAGAACCTCGCAAAGTTGCCCAGAATGCTTTGAACCTACAATCCTCCTGCCTCAGCCCCCGAGCTGCTGGGATCACTGGCAGGCCCAGCTAAGACCGAGGCTTTGTGATCACGGAGACCTGGATTCAAGCCCTATCTCTGCCAATTTCTGGCTGTGTGATTCCGGGCAAATCCTTAACATCTCTGTGCCTCTAAATGCCCATCTACCGAATGGACCGCACAGCGGTGCCCATCGTGGGATGCTCATGAGGATGAAATGAGACACCACGTGCCAAGCCCGTGGCAGATGTACCGTCAGTGGAGGTGGCTGGAAGGTCATTCTTACTGGTCACTGGTGGTCATTCTGGGGTCAGCATCTGAATGAGCCTAGAATTCCCCCAATCAACCTCTGGGAAGCAGACAGGATCCTAAGGTGCTGGGAAGAGGAAGCAGCCTTTGTAACACAGGATTTTTAATTTCCAGGCTGCAGGACTCTGCTCACTCGTGATCCCTATAAAATAAACTTACAGCCCGGGCGGTAGCGCGACTGCAGACAGCAGCTGTTTAAAAGATTTTCCTGCCCATCTGGAGGCTTGGCATGGTCTTCGGGCTGGTTCTAGGAGCAAGGCTTTAGCTCCGTGATTCCACCAGCTGGTGACTGGTATTGCAGACCCACAGGCCGCGCTCAGCCTTCTTTAATGAAATGGAGAGAGGGACCGACTCAGAAAGGGCAGGATGTTTCCCGGCCCAGGGGGTGTCAGCCCCCAAGACCTGCATCGGGACGCTGGGGCTGGTCTCTGTCCAAGGCGAGGCCCTCGGCAGTTGTTAATCTCCTGACTGGGGTGTGTGTGGGTTTACAGGGGCTTGAGGACATGTTTGTCATCGACTTGTCGGCTTCGCTCAGTTCCGGTTGCCATGGATGTCACGGGAGGACCCGGCTCTTCCCACCCAGATGGCGGCGGGGACGTCTTTCCACTTGACTTTTGAAGCATGCAAACGAAGAACTTCCCCTGCAGGTCCGTGCCCCTCTGGGGTGGAGGGCGGCATCCCCAGCCTTCAGCGTGGAACCGGGTCACCAAGGATTAGCCCAGAACAAACTCTTCCTGGTACCCTCCTGTTGGAAAGGAAGAAGAACAGAAAGGATCTGATCCCCGGGTGGGGAGAGCTGCTTTCAGGAAGACCAGTTCTTGGTGACAAAGACCTGGGAGCCTGTTCTGTGACTGCCCCCAGCCCTGCTTTCCCCGTCTGTACCATGGGCATTGATCACAATGTCCTTTTAAAAGGAGCTTCCGGAGCCCAGGAGACCAGCCGTGATGGAATCATCCCCAGGGGAGTTGACACTCGTGAGCTTCCCTTCCTGGATCTCAGTTTCCAAATCTGTAAGGAGGGGGATGGCTCATTTTCCTCCCGATAGAGCTGCTGTGAGAATTCTTCAATACCAGCTTGTAGGGCCCTCACTGGGCCACTAGCCCGCCCCTGCCCCTCACCCGTCCCCTGCGACTGGTGGCTTAAAACTGAACTCAGATACCAACATCCAACATCCACCCAGGGCCTCATGCCTATTAGGGAAGGTGCCCGGACTCTTTCAAGTTCACCAGGCACCAGCTGCCCGCTGTCTGCAGCGTCTCCGGCCTCCAGGGTGAAAAGAGGGAGGACTTACTCCTGGTCCTAGGAGGATCCCAGTCAAGAAGAACGGACAGAGTTCCTCCAGCCAGTGCCCCTGGGGCTTAGGGGACCCTTCAGGGTCACAGAGGCGAGGACAGGGGGTCAGCAGCCCCGAGCAGCTGGCCTGGTCTCGGTCGGTGCCAGCAAGTTAGAAAACGATGCCCCCTCCAGGCAGGCACGCGGCTTCTCAATGGACAGTGGGAAATGGCTCCCTTTCCCCTGAGAAGCTGCGGTTTGACCCCGAGGGCTCTGCTTCCTAACTGTTGCCCAGCCCGGATGTCAGTCCCCGCTCACGCATCCTGAGAGTCTCACGCAGTGTGCAACCTGCACATCTGTCAATGGCGGCTCTGTCCCCGGGCCTCTCTCCTCCTCTGCCATCCTGGTGGCTTTGAAACTACTGTTCTCTCGGGTGTGGAGGTTTTGTCCCTCATTATTCTTCCTGAGCTCGTTATGATGTGACTCCACTTTGAAATCATGTCACCAAAGGAGGGCCTGGAAATGGGGGACAAGTCCTGTGGAAGAACTTGGGGGCAGGAATGGGATCCCCTTGGCACCAGCCTTCTCCAGGGTGCACAGAGAGGAGAGGGGCAAGGGCAGGAAGAGTGTGGGAGACACGGGGGCTGGGCTGGATCTGCTGGGGTGGGCCGTGGGTGTGACCCGGGTGGCCCACAGCGGCTGCCCATTCTCCATAGCGCGCCTCCCGCTACCTCTGGGCACCTTCTGGGCCAACCAGCTGCATTTCCTCCAGGCTCAAGCCCTGGGCTGGCCCTGCCCGGGAATTCCCAGTCCTCCTGGACACGGTGCTCTGCAGATGATATGGCTCTGTTCTCAGCCCTCGCCAGCCTTTGGGGGCACAGTTTGCACGAGGAAGGGTTTGTTTCTGTCTGCCCTCTTCGCACACCTACTGTGTGTCAGGTCTCGAGAGGTAACAGTGAGCAAAGCTTAGTAGGTGCCAGCTCTTGGCGGGGGCGGGGGCGGGGGGGACTCAGGCAGCAGGAGCCCAGGACAAAGAGCACCAACCACCAGGTGAGCAAAGGGGGCCCCGGAGAGAATGGAGATGCTCAAGGACGTGGATCAGGGGCGCAGGGAAAGGGCTGAGCCCGGGGAGCCTTCTGATGAGCCACGGCAGGGACCTCTGGGAAATGACACTGGAGCTGAGGTCCTCTTGGTGAAAGCTGTAGGGACAGGGCGGGGTGAAGGGGTGGTTGGGGACAAAACCAGGGTTCCAAGCGGCAGGAAACAGCACCAGGGCCCTGATTGTGACACAGCTCCAGCGGGGGTGTGGGGGGGTGGGGGCTGTAGGTGTGGATTATTAATTTATCTGTTGATTTGCTGCAGTGCTGAGGATCAAACCCAGGGCCTCATGCCTATTAGGGAAGAGCTCTCCCACCGAGCCACATCCCCAGCCCCTGAGGGTGGACTTTAAATCCAAAGTACATAGGTGGCGAAGGACCCGTAGGTAGGCGTAGTGACAACCACCCTGTGTTAAGAGGCTACTCTGCTCTAGGTATTTTATACGCATTGACCCTCCTAAAGATCCAGATGAGGAAACTGCTGTCTCATGGCCCCAAGTCACCCGTAAACAAGCCAGCTGAGCTAAGGTCCCCACTCAGCCCACCCTCTCCCCCGGCTGTCCCGGCCAGCCTGGTGTTCTGGCTGCCCGAGGGCAGGGTTGTTGGCTCGCTCTGCATCTTATGTCCCTTCCTGGGCCAAGGGACCTCTGAGCTCCAGGCCTGGAGAGGAGAGATGAAGCCGTCTTTTGTCACGTTCGCTGGGGATGGTGATGAAACTCTACCCTGTGATCACTTCAACAGAGCCCGAGGGAGACACAAACAAGCGCTGGCCCGACGTATCTGTGTCCCGCACGGTGTTTTGGTGGTGCCCAGCTTCAGGGCTGGCAGAGAGAGAGAGAGACCAAAACATATTAATTAGTCCTAATGGAAGCTCTTTCTTCAGATGTCCGCCTTCTTTAAGCTCAGGGGTCCAGAAATGGCAAATCAACTTTTATTTTGGACAGGCTCCCAGACCCCTTCATCTATGTGCGCGTCTCTTAAATCTAAGAGTCCACGTGGGCAAAGCGTGGGGCTGAGGACCGCTGGGACTATCAGAGGCCCTCTGACCCACCCCCATGGGGTGGGGCTTTCAAGCAGGTGTGTGACATCGGCGGAGGGGACGTGAACGGGGTATCCAGAGTGGACACGAGATACATTTTGCACGCACACATGAACTTGTATGTAAAATCAAGCACCTACTGTGTGCCTGGAACTGGGGGTTCGGCACTGAGCAAAGGGGTCATGGGTCTCACATTCTAGAAGGGGAGAGAGACTATCAATAAATAAGCAGATGATCGAACACACTCCTGTTCAGAAACTGAAGGAGGCAAGGAAGTGGATCAAAAGACACTGCAGAAAAACCAGGAGAAGGCTTTGGACTGGGTTTCCCCCCAGGGTGGGGATCTCTAGGCCTAGACCCAAAACATGGGCAAGAGAAAGAGAAAAGTCTTCCAAAAGGAGCAGGTGATCCCAAATTGAGAAATCACAAAGAGACATGAGAGTCCATGGTCATAGCAGTCTCTCAAAAGGGCACCCAAACCAAGCTCCGTTCCCCTTATTTCTTTCATAACATTGATTGCAAGACGGGTATTGATATCTAGGTGCAGGCTGGAGCCTTAGTGAGGAATTCACTGTGTGACCTTGGGGAAGTCCCTTGACTATTCTTGGCTACTTCTTAGAAAAAGGACCAGATAAAGCATACAGATCTCAGAACATTCAAGGTCACTAATTCCCAAATCTAACAGAACAAAGCAAACCTCTGGATCGGTCACTAGGAATACGTGATTCTCCCGGATTCTGACCTGGAATCAGAGCAAAGCTTTGGAGCTAGAAATGCGCTCTCCGTCTTGATCCCCAGCTTGGCCTGCTCAGGATCCCTGGGGACATGTCCTGGCTGCACCCACATGTGTCTCTTGTTAGTGTTATTTTCTTAGTGGCAACTGTCCTAAACCCTCCCCCTTTTAGTCTTGAGTTACTCAGCCTGGTCTTGCTGTCACTGACTGTCATGTAAGGGCCATCATCTCCAGCCAGCGATTCGGGGTGTTATTTTATTGATTGATTATTATTTACCTTCTCAGCCTCCCCGCTCCGTGCCCAGGTGTTGGCTACGGCCATCAAACACAGAGCGGGCCACCAGAGTGCTGCTTTCCAACCCTCCAAGACTCGGGTTTGAAACTTTGCTTTAAGAAAGAAGAAAGAAAAACGCTTGTCGTGGGTCTTCAGGCCTCTGGTGTCTTGTCCACCTTGTCCACGTGGGATCCCTGAGGGAGAGCAGGAGAGTGCGAGGCGGTGTTTGGGGACACTGTAGAAAGAGCCGTGGGAAATGAAGAGCCAGGGGACACCACTTTTGGCTTAGGGCTGCGTGGCCTGCAGCTGGAGTCCAGGTAGGTCATTGACAGGACCCACTCCCCGGGGACCCGGGACCCAGGTGGCCCACTGGGCTGCAGGCTGGTGTGGAAAGGGAGCATCCGCCATTGGCTCTGCCTTCTCAGACTCCGGAGGGTCAGAGAAGGAGACCCCTTGAAACGTCTTCTGCAGGGCGCCTCACCTCAGTTGACCAAAGTTTCAGTCATGCATGCCACTTCCGGGTTCTGGTGTCCTGTGGTGTCCTGCGGTGTCCTCTGCAGGCTGCACACACCCTTCCTCCACCCACACACCCCAGACCTGCATGCCCAGTGTCCTGGGTGATCCGTGAGCTGATTTGTGAGTTCAGCAGGCCACGTTCAACAGACTCATTTTTTTTTTTTTTTTAACAAGTGTACCAAATTTTTGGTGGAAATTTTTCTGTGGGGCGTGGTCATCTGACTTCCCAAGGTCAGTTGAACAGCCTGAAACGGTGGCTTTTCATTTTTTAAATTTTCCGTCTTGACTTTGTGGGTAGACACCATATAATCCAACAACGCCGAGTGCTGAGTACTAAGCCCTGTCCCAGGCCTCCCTCTTCGGCTGTCATACTCCCCAGAGGGTCCCCTGCACAGGTGTAGATACACACTTCGGGGATTCAGGTCCCCCTCTGTGCATGGCAGGATGCCCACCTCTGTGCCCCTGCCAGGGGGGAGTGGCTCTGGGGTGCACTTCCGCCCACCAGGCTGCCACTGCTCTTTACACCGTCCCAAGAAACAGTTGGGAGAGGATTTGGAAACCTGGTGAAGGAAGCCACACACACCGCGGGGAAGGAGGTAGAAGGTGGCCCTAGGCTTCATTTGGCAAGTCTTTAAAAATGGAATACTTATGTATTAAAAGGGAAAGGAGGGGCCAGGGCTACAGCTCAGTTGGTAGAGGGCTTGCCTTGCATGCACAAGGCCCTGGGCTCAATCCCCAGGCCTACAAAAAGTGTCAGGGGAGGGGGCATTGGGAGTGGAGCCACCATTTGACCCAGCTGTCCCTCTCCTCGGTCTATACCCAAAGGACTTAAAAACAGCATACTATAGGGACACGGCCACATCAGTGTTTATAGCAGCACAATTCACAATAGATAAACTGTGGAGCCAACCTAGATGCCCTTCAGTAGATGAATGGATAGAGAAAATGTGGCATTTATACACAATGGAATATACTCAGCAATAAAAGAGAATAAAATCATGGCATTTGCAGGTAAATGGATGGGGTTAGAGAAGATAATGCTAAGTGAAGTTGGCCAATCCCCAAAAAACCAAATGCTGAATGTTTTCTTTGATATAAGGAGGCTGATTCATAGTGGGGTTAGGGAGGGGGAGCATGGGAGGAATAGACGAACTCTAGATAGGGCAGAGGGGTGGGAGGGGAGGGAGGGGGCATGGGGTTATTAATGATGGTGGAATGTGATGATCATTACTATCCAAAGTACAGGTATGAAGACACGAATTGGTGTGAATATACTACGTGGACAACCAGAAATATGAAAAATTGTGTTGTATATGTGTAATAAGAATTGTAATGCTTTCCACTGTCATATATAAATTTTAAAAAAGTAAAAAAAAAGGGGGGGCAGGAAAATTCTCAAATAATAGCAATTCAAAATTGGAAGGACCTTGAGATTATATTAAGCCATCTCCGAGAGTGATTGCGACCTTCAAGAGAGGAGACCCATGGTAATAATGAAATATCTCCCCATTGATTTATTTTTTCTTTAGAAAGTAAGATAGAAGGTGACCCGAGGGGAAGAGGAGAGGAACAGAGAGACGGAGAGAGAGGGTGAGAAAGAGCAAGTCCAGGCTTGGTCAGGGTGGAGGGGCTTCTGCTGATGCCTCCATGTGCAGGTGACCAGTGTCCACCAGACCCTGAAGAGAGGGACCTTTGAACCCGCAGTGGCGAGTCCACCCCCTCGCGATCCTGGAGATGGAAACCCCGACCTCTGCTCACCACCGCGCATAAAGGGGATGCTGCGGCCCCAGGATGGGACTTTTTAGAGCAGTCGGCATATGGAAGGGGTCTGTGCGCCTAGAGCTTCAGGTCAAATGTGCAGACACGGCTCCCCTGGGGTCTGGGTTGGGGTCCAGCCCTGTGTTGGCTCAGAGCAGTCATCCTTCCATTTCAGCATATGTGACCCCCAAATGGAAGCTCCCCTCTGCTGAGAGGATGGTCACTAACTTGAGAGACAACCCACGGGTAGGCGTTCATGGTCACTAACTAAAATAGTCAGCGGAAAATGACGGGAGTGACTGACACAATATTCACAGATGGCCTCTGCTGTCCTCTGCCCAGAAGGACCAGGGACCCTGAGAGGGACCAATGATGGTGTCATCTCAACAAGAAGGAGAACTTGTACTAAGGAGAGAGAGGAGAGGGGGCAGGTTCTCGGGAAGATGGACCAACAGCGAGTCTCCTGGTGGCACACGTGGGTCTGCAGATCCCTGGGGGGGGGGGGGAACCTCTTCTTGTCGCCTGTGTCTTGGTGAAGCTGTTTTTGTCCTGGATGCGGTGTGGCATCCCTGGATGTTTCTGTCCTGGGGCTTGACGTGGAGAGAGCCCCTCTCAGAAGTGGGCTGATCACCCAGTGTTTGTTCTGTGCTCGGGTGAACCTGGGTGGCTGGCATTCGGGCCACATGCTATTGGCAACATGTCTCTATAAGGCTGAGCTCTGGATTTCACGTCAGTGAGTCTAGGGGACCCCAGAGCACTGCTGTCCTTTGCAACAAGTGACCCAAATGTAAGGCAAAGAAAAACTTTGGGGGTGTCGAATGCTCTGTGTCAAGTAAGTCCCACCAGTAGGTCTCTTAATATGGATGGAGACTGCTTTTTAATTCTGTCTCTCTCTTTCTTAGGAAAATCCATGGGAGACTAGTTTCTCTTCGCCTGCCCGTGGGTTGTCTCTCAAATTCCACAATCACTTTCTAAGATTGCTTAAGACAACATTAATTTGGGTTGTTCAATCGGCAACAGGGAGTTCTACGACCAGGAAGTGTCGAATGTTTTCAACCTCAGAGTTCATGTTATATTAGTCGGAAACATATTTTTTAAGATGTGTATTATTAATGACACAATAAAATCTCATTAGCGGATGGGGTTGATAGATGTGGTTTATCTAACATTAAGCAGAAATTGACATCTTGAGGGGAGTATCAAGATT